>NC_137130.1:3778353-3955853 GCF_949319135.1 Squalius cephalus
AAGCGCATCTATCATTCATATCTTGTGTTCTGGCATCACTGCTCAGTAGCGTGTGTCTCTGGTGATGAACAATGAGACACACTGATGCTGAAAGAAAACCGCAGCATCACAGACCATCAGCTGCAATCACACTCTCACACAACACATTTATTGTTTATATGCATGAGTGAATCTCACAAAACCTGTCAAGGACATGTCCCAATCATATTTTACTACAGAACTAGATTTATAAATATTTAATGCATAAGAAAATATTTGAGGCTAAGGCTATCTTTAAGATTTTATTTTTTTTTCATTGAAAATTTATGACAATTAAGAATATTTTTCTCCAATTAAGTATTATTTAAATGCCCAAAAAATTTAAATTTATACATCATGATAGTTATTATCAACAAAAAAAAAAAAAAAAAAAAAAAAGAATAACAGATTTTTCTTCACACTATGGGCATCTAAACACATTTTATCATGACAAAGCTTTTATCAAAGCCAAATCATATTTTACTATAAAACTATATACACTTACTAAATAAGAAAATATAAGCCTATGTTTAAGGCCATTGAGATACATATATATATTTTTTTGCATTATGACCATTTTCATGACAATTAATAATATTAAGTATTATTATAAAGCCAAAAAACAAAGATATATGATTTAAATTTTAAAATATTTATACAATGTATTGATTTCTGTTTTAAAGTTTTTTACATTTATTCATATTTAATAAAAAATAATAATAACCTTTTTAATTAATAATATATATACAAATAATATGATTATTAATAAAAAATAATAATATATTATTTATATATATATATATATATATATATATATATATATATATATATATATATATATATATATATATATATATATAAAATATATATATATATATATATATATATATATATATATATATATATATATATATAGTAGTATTGAAAATAAATGAATACTAAATTTAAATATATTTACTAAATAAGAAAATGTTTTTTTAAAACAAATCTGCTTAAGACGATTATGATTTTTTGCATTATGACAATTTGAACTTTCCTTCAATTAAGTATTATTGAAATGCCAAAAAACTAAGATTTAAATATTAAAATATTTTTTTCACATCATTACGGTTTCTGTTTTACAGTTTTAAATGTATACATATTTAACAAATTATATATAAAATAAATAAATAAATAAATAAATAGATTTAAAATGAAATAATACCACAGATTTTTCTTCAGTGCTATGGCCATTTAAACACTTTTTTATCATAACAAAAGCTTCTTTAATCTTGAGAACAAGAGAGATTAAAAAAAGAAAGACATGAACACACACACACACACTCTAACTGTATAATTCTTGTAGCAGTGCAGAGAGATGCATCTCCTACAGAATGCAAATGTCAGCATCATTATCGCTTAGGGTGAATCTGCATTACAGCGAATCACACCGACTGACAAGCAAAAATAATTTGTGATTTTTCATGGCCTGCATATGAAAAGCGATACCAGGCTGAGGGCGGTGCTGACACGCACAAATAAAACGGACTCCATCTAAATGACCTGATGAAATTTGCATGCATATTTAAAACCAGTCTTGTTTTCCATAATGGTTTGTTTTTCCTCTTTTTCTTTTTCCTCTGTAAAATATTAAACGTGATTCGAATCCTTCCTTTAGATGAAAACTGAATTTAAACACTGCAAATAATAGCCAAAGAGCAAACAGGTGCAAAAAAAAAAAAATTTTTTTCTTCAGGTTTTTCTAGTACAATACAAGACATTCTTCACAAAGCAAAGCCAGAGATAGATATACACTTTATACCGACATTTACATTTTTAATTGCCTACTTATTTAGACTTATTATCAAATACACCATGTGTGTTCAGCAGAAACCAAGTGTTCACACAGGTAAACATTTGTTTGCATAATTACTCAGTTTTTATATATTATGCATATTTATTATTGTGGTCTAACAATGAGTTATTAGTTAAAATAAAAAATAAATATTGGTTATAATGTCATAACAGTGAATTTTTTAGTAATAATAATGAGATTAGACTACAGACAATAGGATGGCTTCACTGGAAATGAACAATGGAGGGGCTGTCCTGTCCGTTTAAAATTGACGACAGCTTTAATGCGCACAAACTGCTGAATTAATTTGACATGGAGTGCAACAGATATTGACACACAGTTGATGTAGCACACACTGCTAGTGAAGAAAAGGACATAATAGAGTCAAAGTGATGGAAGAGAAAACAGCCAGGGCAAATCGAAGGCTCGAGTGACTACATGGGCAGACTGTGACCGTCAGATGCTTGTGTTTGTTAACAAGAGACCGATTTCTCTTTAGTAAGATGATCTGAAAATGTTGTGCAGCTCAAAATGTCACTGCTCACTGAAATGTCACAGAAAATGTCCATCTTTCCCCACAAAACCTTAAGAAAGGAATTCTATTTTGCTTGATGAAAATGAAGCCTGTTTAAATTTTTTAAAGATTTCTTTGAATTGTGAAATTATTTCCATGACAATTATGCTATGCATGTATAATTTAAACTATAATATTTTATGAAACATAGCATAATGCATAGCATAGAATAATGTAAACAAACAATAAAAAATATACTATTACAGTAATGAGAATCTAATGAGAATATTTTTTCAGGTAAGATGCCAACTGGATACTTTTTTAAATATTATCTTTCAGTTAGTTAGTATAAATTAGTGTTGCACCCCTGTTTGCTCATTGTCTATATTGTAACAGATGGCTGATGGCAACAGTGATAATTGCATTAATGTGGACTCTGCTCTTCCCTCTTCAACACACACACACACACACACACACACACAGTATTTACTGCAGGGTCTCGATGTTCAAGTCCAATTGGTTGACTATATCAGATTTTTTTGATGACCAGCTTACATCTTCTTTTAAAGGTGACCAATATCTGCTTTTACACTACACTTGGAGAAACAACCCAGTGTAGACGTACTGACCCGGAAAAGCTTGGGCCGAAAAGGAAGTAAAAGCAGTGTGATTTGCAATGGACAAAGACAAAATGATAATACAAGCTTTTGCTTTCTGCACCATCTTTAAAGGTCAGCAAAACATTGGGTTGGGCCTTCGTCCTCCATTGCGCCATTGAAAAGAGTCATGTGATCGCGGTTGGTGTCCATGTGAGTTGACGTCATTCAACGTTGTCGATTTTTCAATGATGTACGAGTCCGACTCGCCTTGACAGGGGAAATGCACGTATCCAATTCATATTAGATTCATTTCCACATATGAATGAGGCCAGGACTTGACACTAAAGGTGTTATGTTTTATTCTGAAACAGGGACATCATTTGTTACAATGTTGCATTTTCTTCTTAGTTTGGTTCGCTATCACATGACAATTTTTTTGAAACGTACCAAAATATGTTTACACATGTCGAATGAGAGAACAACTGGCTTCTTATTGGTGAGAGTTTCCTCTGCATGATCCATCAACATGATTGACAAGTTCGCTCCATGAGCTTATTGTGGCTTTATTGGTAACTGTCGAGACACACGAAAACACTATACGAATGTAGACGTTATTCCCATTGTTAAATTAATTATATTCACCTTATTCCTGACAAGCTTACTGCGTTTTGAATTATATGCGTTAACGATCCTCACGTCTCTTTCCAGGTTTGTTTTCACAGGTAAATACAATTTATAATCTGTCAAAATGACTGAAATCACTTTGAAATATCACGCAATGCTGAAGTAAATAAAAAAGATTTTTATTTAGGCAATGTACATAACACAGATTACCACAGTGATCTTTAACCGTCCGATTTTGCTGTGGAAAGATTCACGCTTTTGGGGTTATTCATGGTCTGTTGAAAGTACCTTGTTGATGCTTTTACACTTTTAAATGTCCTTTTAAATGTTCAATGGTCGAAGGAGGAGTAGAATAATGTAATGTCATTGTACACAGTTAAAATATGTATTATTACATCCATACAGCTAGTCTTTCACTGATTGTTTACAGATTAACGGAAGTTACACCCATAATTCACGCAAAGCGTCATGGGGGCGCAGGAATAATGTGGATACTACTTTCGTATTAATAATGCAGCATATTCAAACGCACTCTCTCTGATCTCTCATCACTGTCTAGAGGTTTACTGTGTCAAGACACACGCAAACACTATACGAATGTTATAATGCAGCTAGAGCAGGAATCAAGGCTTCATCGGGACAGCATTCTCGCACAGAGAAGCGCAATTACACTTTTGGTTTTCAACTGTGATAACTAATATGCTCACTCACTGAATCAGACACTACTGCTTTTTATATAGCACTTTTCCCGTTATGAATTATTACACCATTTGGTTCATTGCTCCGTTGGGTCGGATTGCTTTCACACCTCATGCGATCCTTCCCAGAGTTTGTTTTCAATCAGGCCGAGAACACCTCGTTCAGACGATTGTTTTGGTGCAGATCCGAACGCGATTGCCATGTTCACATTTGCCTAAACGAACCGAACCAAGGGAGAAAACGCACCAGGTTCTGAAACAAATGCTCAGGTGTAAAAGCACTCTAACCTGCCAAATACAGGTGTATTTCAGCAGTGCCGTGTAACGCAGTCACTCCTACTAACCATTTTGGCAGGATGAATGTTTTTTATATACATTTTTCAATTGAAACAATAAACTAAGTGCAATGTAGTATTGTCAAAAATCTAGATTTTTCTATACATATTGATACTGATATATGTGAAACTAGGGCTGTCGCGGTGAAGGATTTTCCCTTGCGGTAATTTTGAGTGGCTCAATAGCACGATATGCGGTTTTACCGCATTTATTAATTTATTTGGATTTATTTGTTGCTATATAAATAAGTGTCATGATGTGGTCAGCATGCACAAAAACGAGTACATTTTCAGTAACCAATAAACCATAGACTGTAAAAAAATAAAATAAACCTAATCTAAACAGCGTCTCTGCGCATTGAAAGCCTGTCACTCAGAGCGCAGTTGTTACGGCAACGGACTGTCTTTGAGTGAGTCATTAAACCATTCATTCAACAACACGTTCAAAAACGCTGATTGATTCATTAAAAGATAGTAGTGAAACAAGGTTAATTATTTTTAACTTTGAGCTCCACTTTTCAAGGCTCAGCTGACCAGCAATGCGTCGCATGGGTAACACTGAAGCTTCACTTAATAGAGACAAATCGCATTGATTCAATGCGTGACTCACTGAGTTTCCCGCGACTGCGAGTTCCTCGCGCTGTGGATGCTGACCAGCGCTGTCGCTGATGCCATTCATGGTAAATACCCTTTATTTTAAACGTTAAAAGGATGACAGGACAAATATTTAACTTTCCTTGGACACGGCAACCTTTTCACGAGTATGACTTGACCTCAAATACAGACGCAGGTAATCGCACGTGCTCAGTCGATCTCTCTCATTCACTGTCTGTTTAGGCTTAAGTGCAAATCCACGAAGCCTCTGTACAAATCACCATGATAAAACCATGATCACCACGTCTTATTATCATTATTAACTTATTTAACATTCAATACACATGCACGAAGTTCAAAACAAGAAGGGTTTTGCCTTATGAAAAAAGAAAAGATGTGAATATCGCGGTTGCTGCGGTTACTTGAATTCCTCTGCGGTTGGCTTGTCAGTAGCGCGGTACTGCAATATTGCGGTTATCGCGACAGCCCTATGTGAAACGCTTCTAATACTCATTTTGCGCAGATACACGATACCAGCTGTGCTTTCTCGCTCCCTCATGATCTCTCCGACAGCGAGTGACACACAAACCCGCCTCCCCTCACTCACTTGTTTCATCCGCTCCAGAAGAATATTGTTGGTGTTACAGGGCTTGAATTTCATCTTGGGATTGCGCATATTGCACATAATTTGACTCATTCCCTCAGATTTTGTGCTCACACCCAAAGCGCGCCCACATAAAGCCACCTCTCAGTACTAAATTGAGTTATTTTTCGATGCTTATTGCGCTTAAACAGTCAAATACACACAAAATAATGTTAAAGGTCCCGTTCTTCGTGATCCCATGTTTCACACTTTAGTTAGTGTGAAATGTTGTTGTTAGAGTATAAATAATATCTGTAAAATGATAAAGCTCAAAGTTCAATGCCAAGCGAGATATTTTATTTAACAGAAGTCGACTACATCGAACGCTCAGTTTGGACTACACCCCTCTACTTCCTTCTTTAATGACGTCATTAAAACCGTGTTTTGACTAACCTCCGCCCACAGGAACACAGGCGTATTGATGGCGAAATGTCAACAGGCGTGGTGGTTGATGTTTATCTATAATCGGAGACCGCAAAAGTTTAATTCGAAGTTGTTAGTTTGCTCTGTCCATTTCACCACGGACTGTTTTTCTAACCTGGAATAATATCAAGCAGACTTCTCTCAGCGTTTCATACTGACGAAGGGGGCAATTTCAACTATATTCCAGCAAGCGGTAAGTAGTGATTTAATATGGAAGTAGCGATCACTCTTCACATCGTTTCTCTTAGTAGGATGAAAATAATCTTACTTAAACTGTGATTAATATACAGAAAGCGATCAAAGAACAATCCCTTTCCAATCGGCCAAGCTGTGACACACAGCGCGAGTTTATCTGGACACTTGCCAAAACTCGTTATGAAATCAATGACGCTGTTACACTGCACAACGAAGCTCTTACTGTATTTATATACCTCATGTTTGCATTGGTGAAATCATTAGTGAGAGTGCAGAAACTGCGTTGCAATAAGATCTTTTTTCACGCGATCAACGGGCTGTCATCTGCTCAATGCTCATCACTGCAACCTTTTATGTGATGGGAATAGATCTAAATACTTAAAAAACTTCTCACGATTCGTTAATCCCGATAGCTGTAATAGTAAAAACGTATAATAGCTGTAATAGTAAAAGTTTTCCAGATAGTTCCACATGTAATGCTAGATATTTCATATGCAAGCATGTCAGCCAATCACAGCAGAGGGCGTTTACTCTGAAGTCTCACAGCAGACACGCCCCTTCAAACAGAGCGTTCAAATCAGGGGATGAAATCAGGCTAGGAAATATGCCTTTTATTTCTAAATTATAACAACTTTTGATCTAAAAAAACATACTAACATTATAAGGGCACCCCAGGAAACATTCTACAATAATAAAATAATCCATGCAATGGGACCTTTAAAATGCCGGTCTTGGCGAGTATTCACGTAAACATTGTTAGTTATGAAAGTAGACTCTTAAAGTGACAGCAGCCTAATACACCTAATGCCAAATTATGAAATAATATTAAAAATATCTGCGTGTCTAGTATCTAGTGAAAATGCTGAGTGGCTAGTAATTTTGGAAAACCAATAGTCACAGTGGCTGGATAGCAAAAAAGTTAATGTCAAGCCCTGAATGAGGCATGAAATCTGAAAATATCAGAATCCAATCTATGTATTATTTTCCTGCTCACATGGGAGGAAAAAAAAAATCTGAATTGAGTCACTTGAACCATGTAAATGTAAATGCGGCCATAAAGACATTTATATGAACTGTATAACAGCATGACCTCGCTCACCATCAGAGCTCCATCTCTGCCCACAACCCTTCATAAAACCACCCAGAGGTTTCTCACTTACGTGGGGAATGAAAATGAACAACACAAAGCACAGCAAATGGAATAAACATTAAATACATTAAGTGCACTCAACTTTAATGGCGTTATGTTTGGTAGAAAGTCATGATAATAATAACTAAGAGGTGTATATTTAGCTGCAAAATATTAATCAAATATTCACAATATATTTGCTATAAAAAATTTTTTCATGTATTAAAATGTTTTACTTAATTATATGCAAGTAAAAAATGCTATTTATACAGTGTTAGATATCGCAGAACAATTATAAAACAATATTTGACTGTATTTTAATACTCAAATTGACTGGAATGATGGTTCCTGAAACATTTAAAGCATTTTATAAAACATTAACACCATGATATGCATTAAAAGGATGAAAAAGATGATTTTTAGCTATATTGCCCTGCTGTAACTGTGAGTTTATCATCAGTTCCTAAGAAACACCATCTTTCCGTGAGCATTACGCACTCAAATCAAACCGGTATCATCACAAATTCTGACCACACAGGATCAGACAACCCAAACCTGTAAAGAGACACAACAGCAACCAAGTTAAAAGACAGTTTTTCTCCACATCTCTCAACAGGATCAAAGAAAAACTCATCCGCGTCTCCGGCTGGCCGGGTCACACAGGGAGATGAGAGGAGACACAATAAAGAAGAAGTCAGAGGAGGAGTGACTCTGACATCTGGGCTGAAAGAGAGGGTTTGGCTGTGCTCTTTAAGCTCAGACTTCTCAGACACACACACTGCAGGCTTTTTACATCAAGCCTGAGGAAAACAGGATCTTTGAAGGAAACTCTATCGTCCCCTTGAGTTTGAAGGTTCAAACTCAAGAGCGCACACGCAATGCATTGTCCAATCATTCGCATTCGAGTACTTGCAATTATTTCTGGTCTAAAACACACAAACAGGCCACAGGGGGATGTATTATTCAAAAATGGTTTCATTTATGAAACAAAAAGAAAATGATAAGGCCAACTGACCCAGCTGTGACGCGAGCGCTGAGGTTTCATTACATTAAGCTCCTCCGAACTTCAGAATACAGCACTTCAGTCTCTCTTCTATATTAGCTCTCTGCTCTAAAGTGGTATTGCTCTTCAGTCTGAAAGCCCTGACACTGCACAGTTTGTTTCCTTTCACCCAATTTATTAACGGCCACATTTCACAAAAAGCAGGAAATTTAAGGGAACTCTGAGAACACACTCCTAATATTGGAGTAAGGCCACGCTCTTCTGTGCTGAAAAGAAAATCAATAAAAGAACTGTAGTTGAAGGATGAATGTCAGAAGGTCATAAAATAAAAAAGTATCCGGGTCACATTTCACCTCAAAACTAAAAAAAAAATAAAAAAAAAATAAATAAAAAGGTTAGTTAGCTCCAAAAGTTCACATTAAAATTTGCCGATTTAAAAACTGTAATTTACACCAGGAAATAAAATGACATAAAAAAATAAAATAAATAAACACGATAAGCAATATTCAATATATAATAATATGGAAATTAAGATTAAATATTTCGATTTTATATATATTATATGCATTGAAAAAATATTTAGAAAAATGGAAAACAAAATTAGGATCAATAAGAAAATGTGCATTTTTCAAAATGTTTGTTAATGAAACCACGCTAATTATACCATAAATTCTCATTACCAAATGCAAAAAATCTTATGTCAATAAAAATGTATACATTTTTAAGTAGGCTATTTCTTTGTTAATATGTAGTGCTTTTAAATTTAAAAAGTACAATATTATAAATGAATACAGTATAATCCAAGGAGTCACCTCTGAGAATCATGAAAATGACCTATGAGTATCAGATTTGGGGATACATGCTTAATTGTCATGCAAAACTCATTTTCTTTTTTGTGCCATTTTTCTTTCTGATGTTTAATGTAAAACATGTCCTAGAGACGTTTTCATAAGATTCAACCCGAAGGAGAAAACTGAAGATAACACTTGTGAGACACAATTACTCCAGGGTTATTACACCTGATTACACAAACGCTTGTTTACAACCGGCTCAAATCCTTCTTGCAGTTGCTTTTCTGCCTCTGGTGACATCACACCATCATATGTGTCTGATAAGCGAATATGAAGATCCAAATTAGGGTCATGAAACAAGAGCTCAAACATCCAATTTATTTTTAATCAAAAGCAAGAAAATAAATGAGAATTCTGCTCATCTCGGCCTCCGAAGAATTCAATGGATGGGAAATTACTACATGCTCCATATTACCATTTCTTTTGTGTGATTACAGCCTTTTCCAAAAGATCATTAGAGTAATTAGACTAAATTACAGGCATTTGTGTCAAATTGAGAACTGAGAACCATAAAAGCCTTAAATAGGCAACTGATCGATGTTCAATCGAGTACAAGGCTGCTTTAACAAGTTTCATTCAATTTCTGATTGTGTTTTGAAAATGAGGAAAGAAATGAGGAACACTTTAGCAAATCGTCTTTTTCAGTGTGTGTGTGTGTGTGTGTGTGTGTGTGTGTGTGTGTGTGTGTGTGTGTGTGTGTGTGTGTGTGTGTGTGTGTGTGTGTGTGTGTGTGTGTGTGTGTGTGTGTGTGTGTGTACTTGTACAACTATCTTTGTGAGGACCAGTTTGAGTTTTAGACCACTGGAGTGAGGACAAAGAGAGTAAAGTGAGGACATTTTGGCCGGTCCTCAGTTTCTGAGAGCCTTTAAAGGCCTGTTTGAGGGTCAAGACTTGGTTTTAGGGATAAGGTTATACTGAGGTTAAGGGTCGGTTTAGGGTCAGGGTTCGGGTTAGGCACTTAGTTGTGATGGGTAAGGTTAGGGTAAGCGGCTAGAGATTGCATTGTGTCAATGAATGTCCTCATAAAGATAGATGTACAAGAATATATGAGTGTGTGTGTGTGTGTGTGTGTGTGTGTGTGTGTGTGTGTGTGTGTGTGTGTGTGTGTGTGTGTGTGTATGTGTTTATATAAAATCAACACACACTCTCTCTTTCCCTCTCAAAATGTCTTCACATCACCACTTCACGTCTGCACTAAGCGAGCAACATGCTGCACAGTTGACAGAGGAATTGTCACTTGCACAATCAAGGCAGTGTTGCATCGTCACTAAAGTTTATAATTTGCATTTCTTTTTAAGTCTTGCCAGTGTTTAAACCACTCAGCACTCGCGTGTTCTCCTAGAGACTCATGCACACTCAAAGCGCACACACATAAGCCGCCTCACAAACAGCTCGCGAGTAACAAATTGCACTTAAATGGTTTTTACCGTAACAAAATGACCGTGTTGTGGAGTAAACACAGTCGGTTTGGTCATAAGTGAACGTAAACAGTTGTGCAACTGCATGTTGTGTATCAGTATTTTGGATCTGTGCATTCGGTCTTAAAGTGACAGCAGCCTAATAATCTCAGATTTTTTCTGTCTGTTGATAAACTCATTTAAAGTTACGATTCATGATTGATTGGTACAGAAATCACTGAAGAAATGACTGGAAATGTCTGGATACCGTGTCAAGCTTAGTCCCTCAATATTGCTCAGTGGAAAAGATACGATTTTCCTCTCTGTCAATGTTGACAAGGTGAAGTCTTACAAATGCATCATTTGCATAATTTATATTTCAATCACAAAAGCAAATAGTCAACAGACACATTTCAGGAAAACAACAAAAACAACTTCCTGTGCAGAAGTGATTTGCATGCAAGCAGGTGGAAGATAAATGACAGGCAATCACATACAGGAAAAGAGAGTTGGAAATGAAATGAAACGCAGCGGAAAGGTTCAAGCTCATTTTGCAGCGTGGCAGAAAAGCAAAATGACCCCTGGGGCTTGTGCTCTCTCCTCCACCTCACACTCTTCAACACACCGACGTCAAGTCATCATCACTTGCGATCTCTAATCAGACTGAATAATGAGTGAGAAGGAGAGGCCGAGAGAAGGAGAAAGTGCTGATGATATCACTGTTCGGAGGAACTGCTAATGGTTTAGCTCAATGCTTTTATTTCAGGACCCAGATTGTACTAAAGTGTACTGGACCTAGGGCCAAATTTTGAATGAATGAATGAATGAATGAATGAATGAATGCATGCAAGAATGAATGAATGAATGAATGCATGCAAGAATGAATGAATGAATGAATGCATGCATGCAAGAATGAATGAATGAATGAATGCATGCAAGAATGAATGAATGAATGAATGAATGAATGAATGCATGCAAGAATGAATGAATGCATGCAAGAATGCATGCTAGAATGAATGAATGAATGAATGAATGCATGCAAGAATGCAAGAATGAATGAATGAATGCATGCAAGAATGAATGAATGAATGCAAGAATGAATGAATGAATGAATGCATGCAAGAATGAATGAATGAATGCAAGAATGAATGAATGAATGCATGCAAGAATGAATGAATGCATGCAAGAATGCAAGAATGAATGAATGCAAGAATGAATGAATGCAGGAATGAATGCAAGAATTAATTAATTAATTAATTAATTAATCTATCCATTCATCCATCTATCACCACTTACTGCTAAAGTTTGAATATCATATGTACTTAAAAGGCACCAAAAATAAAAAATATAAACTTTAAGAAACATGAACATTATGCAAAAAAAGTCTTCTGACAAAAAGCTGTGGTTGTTGCAAGTTCTTTGAAGAACAAAGAAACACTACACAGAATAAGTGGCAGGTCTAGAGCCCTGCACGGGCCAAAAACTCCAGCCCTAACCCGGCCCTGGCCCGTGGTGTTCAAGCCCTACCCGGCCCCAGCCCGACAACGGCTGCAATTTTTTCAGCCCGAACCCGACCCGACCCGAGACCAACATCAATATCACTTTAAGCTCTCTCTGACGCGCACAATTTGATGCACGTTCTCTGATGCGCGCAGTCTCTGCTACACGCGAACACACGCACGGCACATCACACGCTACTGAAAGGTAAACTTTTATTATTGGCCTGAAACATCAACAATCATGCCCACAAATATTGAACAGACTGTCCATTAGAGAGAAGCATAAGCATGCAGTAGAGAATATAGCGCTACGGGATCCAACCGCAAAAATAAGTAAATAAACGGCCTACCTTTCTTTGCTTTTAAGTAACTGAAGAACAATGTTCAAAACAATGTTCAAAAATGAAGAACTCTTTGCCAACTGGCTAATGTTAAATAATATTAATGAACAAAAGAAAATCCAACCTCTTCCTGATCCTCTGCACGGTCAACTGTTAATGCATGTGAGTGACGCGTGCGTATATGTGTATTGCGTTTGTGTTGCTTAGGCGATGTATAATATTTATAATATAATAAATATAACAATATTTCATACACATTATGTGACGTGTGCTCTGCACGTACATTATGGGCACAATGAAAGGAGAGAAAATAAGCCCGAGTCCGACCCGAGCCCGATCTGTAAAAAAAAAAAAAAAGGCCCGAGCCCGGCCCGAATGGGCTTAGCGTATCGGGCCCCATCTTGCAGACCTCTAGGCAGGTCTCATAGTTTGAGACTTAATTGTACATGTATTCTGAGATACAGTATCAGATTTTTTCTGTTGCCATGGTTATCACTGTCAATCATTGCATTTTCTAATTCAATCCTGCATTTACATACGGTTGTCAATCCAGGAACTTTGCAGTATGTAGCTTGTTAGCATGAGAAATAAAACATTTATTCAAATTGTGAATGGGTTATAAGCAACCTTTATAATCACTGAAGCTGTCAATCACTTCAGTGTGAGTTTACTGAGCTCTGAACTCATATAGTCATATATATGACATACTTTTTATTATTACAGAACTCTCACAGAAATACCCGTTACAATCAATTAATCCTTATGATTGCTTTCTGCCAGGACTTTTACGTGCTTTTCCCAACTCACTGAAGTGACGTCGACGTGCGGGTTAGCGGTAGCATGAGCCGTCAACAAGTGTTATTTCAAATAAACTCCTGATGTACTTACAAACTTTCCAATGCCTCGTTTTATGAGTACAGAACCTGTTTGTACAACTGTAGAAGTTTGGCACCATTCTGGGCATTATTAGTGGGGTAATTTACCAGATACAGCCTTGGATCCATTAGCGCCTGCACTAAGCCATCCGGCTGATATCTCGAAATAAGCTCTAACTTTAATAATGTTCGACCAAGGGAAAAAAAGCTTCTGGGAGGGTGTTTGGCTCGAGGTCATGGTGGATTTTACTCCGAACCATCCCTTTAAGTTGTGTATACTGCACAATGTGACTTATTTTTTATGTAGTGTTTGCATGTTGTTAGTTATAATGAAAGGATTCACAAGCATGACGAACACAGTAAGTGAGCGCTCTGAATCGGATGCACCACTGACTAACTTAAACACATCTGATTGTAGTGATCGACCGATGTATCGGTTTACCGATATTTTCCCCGATATTTAAGCATTTTCCCATAATCGGGTATCGGTTTTGTAATATCGGATTCGCCGATAAACGGCGCCATCTTGTGGCCGTTTTGAGAAATCCACCATTGCAGCCCGCATCTGAGTAGATCAGTCAACAACAACTCTGTGCACAGGTAAAGTATATGTTCTGCTTGCTTTGCTTTAATTATTCAACTTTATTTAACATAACAGACATGCAGAAATGAGATTTGAGACATGAATGCCTGGTATAGTTTATTTATGCAGCTTGGTTCTAAAAAATTGAGACAACTCATGGAGTCACGTAGTGTAATCCGTCATGTCCTGCCCCAATAAAGACGTAACTTTACATGAATTAAATAAAACAGACATGAATGAGTGCATGTTGAAAATAAAAGCGCTGAATTTAATTCTCTGTCTGTTGTATTTGATCACCATTAGTCTCAAAAAAAAAGTTTGTTCGCTGAGCACTCACTGGGTTGATGATCAGGAATGCTCAAGCATGGCCACTGAATGAAACTTTTGATAAGATTATCTCGTTTAAACACCCTAAATTATATTATCATTTACTACATAACCATTATTTCGCTAATACAAATCTAAATAAATACCGCTCTGTGGAAATTAATTATTTATTATCTCCACGCGCGATCAGTTCTGTGTAAATGCATAGATAAACAGCACTTTGTCAGAAAGCATTTCATGATCTAGAGTAGACCGACAAAAACATTATTAATAATTAATAACATACTAGTTGGAAAATGCAATGATGTATATGCCGTTTTGTTTGTTACTTTCCTAACAATGTTATATTCCAGCTAATATTATTCAGTGAATTAATATTACCCAGTGAATTATTCCTCACTCTTTAAACCTATTAAACGGCACATAAACCTTCTAAAACTGTTTAAAATGAATTACATTAATAAATAAATATCGGTTCTGCATATCGGTTATCGGGCATATAAACATGCAAATAATCGGTATCGGTTATAAAAAAATCAATATCGGTCAATCACTATCTGATTGGCCATTTCGGTCACATGCTCTGAACTTTCACTGGCTGCAATGCTGTAAAACACAAAGCGCTCACAAAAATATGCATGGAAGCGTTTGAAAGCAGCCGAAATCACATACTTCCCTACTATATAGTAGGCAGAAAATAATGATAATGACAACATGTACGTCCAGATTACATTCATACTATACACATTCATACTATATAGAATGCATGTTTGTAGCGATAATGGAGTAATTACTTATTCAAAATAGGTACCTACTTGAGAGAGTATGCAATTTCAGACGCAGCCATAGTCGTGAGACGAAAAAGGGGAGTGAAATTGGCATACTTTTAAGCGAGACTTTTAAAATTATCACAAAATACACGGTGTTCCCTAATTTTACACTCACCTAAAGGATTATTAGGAACACCTGTTCAATTTCTCATTAATGCAATTATCTAATCAACCAATCACATGGCAGTTGCTTCAATGCATTTAGGGGTGTGGTCCTGGTCAAGACAATCTCCTGAACTCCAAACTGAATGTCAGAATGGGAAAGAAAGGTGATTTAAGCAATTTTGAGCGTGGCATGGTTGTTGGTGCCAGACGGGCCGGTCTGAGTATTTCACAATCTGCTCAGTTACTGGGATTTTCACACACAACCATTTCTAGGGTTTACAAAGAATGGTGTGAAAAGGGAAAAGCATCCAGTATGCGGCAGTCCTGTGGGCGAAAATGCCTTGTTGATGCTAGAGGTCAGAGGAGAATGGGCCGACTGATTCAAGCTGATAGAAGAGCAACTTTGACTGAAATAACCACTCGTTACAACCGAGGTATGCAGCAAAGCATTTGTGAAGCCACAACACGCACAACCTTGAGGCAGATGGGCTACAACAACAGAAGACCCCACCGGGTACCACTCATCTCCACTACAAATAGGAAAAAGAGGCTACAATTTGCACGAGCTCACCAAAATTGGACAGTTGAAGACTGGAAAAATGTTGCCTGGTCTGATGAGTCTCGATTTCTGTTGAGACATTCAGATGGTAGAGTCAGAATTTGGCGTAAACAGAATGAGAACATGGATCCATCATGCCTTGTTACCACTGTGCAGGCTGGTGGTGGTGGTGTAATGGTGTGGGGGATGTTTTCTTGGCACACTTTAGGCCCTTTAGTGCCAATTGGGCATCGTTTAAATGCCACGGCCTACCTGAGCATTGTTTCTGACCATGTCCATCCCTTTATGACCACCATGTACCCATCCTCTGATGGCTACTTCCAGCAGGATGATGCACCATGTCACAAAGCTTGAATCATTTCAAATTGGTTTCTTGAACATGACAATGAGTTCACTGTACTAAAATGGCCCCCACAGTCACCAGATCTCAACCCAATAGAGCATCTTTGGGATGTGGTGGAACGGGAGCTTCGTGCCCTGGATGTGCATCCCACAAATCTCCATCAACTGCAAGATGCTATCCTATCAATATGGGCCAACATTTCTAAAGAATGCTTTCAGCACCTTGTTGAATCAATGCCACGTAGAATTAAGGCAGTTCTGAAGGCGAAAGGGGGTCAAACACAGTATTAGTATGGTGTTCCTAATAATCCTTTAGGTGAGTGTATATTATCAGTAAAGATATAATGACAACATCATACCGCCAAGCTCTAACTGGACCCAACACAATATAAAAATTACAGCATGAAAAATTACAGTCAGCTGTGAATAGCACTGGCTGCAAACTGTATTTATTCAGTCTATTTGTTTAGTAATAACTTAAGGGAGGTTAGTTTGAAGTCCTGGCCCTCTCCTTCACAAACAATTGCACCTCAAGACCAAGGACGTCAGCACGGCTGTTTGGATGGACGACACTTCACGTCAGTGAGGACCAAGTAAACAATGCAGGCCAGCTATTTATAGAGAAGGCAAGACGGTCGACATCATTTCTGTTGTTTCTCTAGAACTGTCAGAGACAGAAATAAAAAATGTCAAGATGAAGGTGAACAGCATTATGACATGAAGGTCTCTTAACATTTGTGGAGGAGATTATATGAGTGTGACATTCGCATTAGAGCGTCCGAGCTCAAGTTAAAGACAGCCATTTGACATGATAATATACATTTCTCACATATTATCTTATGAAGCATCATTACAACCAATCAGCCATTGCAGTTGTGAAAAAATTAGTGCAAAATGACAATAATAATAACAGAATTTACACTTAATTAACAAAAAAAAGTTTTTACTTTTAATTAATTATTTATAATTAATTGTATGTATTTTTTTGTTAATTATTTTATTTTCATCATTTTTATGCATTTTATTTATTATTTAATTTAATGTAATTTAATGTATTAATTTAATGCCATCTATTTAATTTATTATATATATATATATATATATATATATATATATATATATATATATATATATATATATATATATATATATATATATATATATATATATATATAAATAAATCTCATTTTAGTTTACACACACATACATACATACATAACACAAATTATCACTGATCTCATAAATGTAATCATTTATTGGACTACTCTAAACACTCCAACATATTCAAGTAAAACATTGCACAGGGAAAATGTAAAAAAAAAAAAAAAAAAAAGAGCCTTATCTGCTTTATATTTGTATTATTGTAGTTCC
The DNA here is from genome assembly GCF_949319135.1 of Squalius cephalus. Lineage (NCBI taxonomy): Eukaryota > Metazoa > Chordata > Actinopteri > Cypriniformes > Leuciscidae > Squalius > Squalius cephalus. The sequence continues at coordinate 3,796,043 of NC_137130.1, forward strand.
TTTAGTTATTAAAAACAATATTATTCCATTTAAATATTTACTATATCGGTTTTACCGAATGACCTTTTGACACTTCAAAATCTTTAAAATACCTTTATATGTAGTAAAATATAATTAAAACCTTTTGGATTCAGTAAAAGAGATCAAGTTGTACTACCTTACATACATTGGATGTTATATATTTGTTTTTTTATTATTATTATTAAGGCCTTTGGACAAAAAAAAAGACCCGTCACGTCACTGACCCATATATATACACACACACACACGCATAATTACAAAATTATATAATTATAATCTCATTTTAGTTTAAACTCTTTATTCAGTTTATTGAATAGTTTGGGAATAAGGAATGTGAAGGAATTTCCAGCCTTGGCTCTCATCCAAGGACACTGATGATGTAAATGGATAAGCATTTTACATGAAATACTGCTGAAATGAGCTGTTGAATTATTGCAAGTACTGGAGTGAATCTCAAGGAAGGAGAGAAACAGAGTGATACAGAAAAGCTCTCGGTTCGGCAAGAGAGCAGTCATGTTAAATACTAATACTTCCACTCAAATGTGGAGGACAAACGTGTTAAATACGGCTATTTTAAAATAGAAATCATATATTAAATGCTAGCTAAATAAAAATGTCTTCTGAATCAATCCATGAGTGGACTAAGAGACATGATAGGATGCAGCCCTGGTTAAAAAAAATAAAATAATGTCATTAGATTCAACCTAATATTTTTTAATAGGAAAACATTATGAGATTTTCTTAAATCTAACAGACTAAAATCCAAGGCAAAGTCAATGCTGATTATGTAGGCAGATAAATAGGTTCTGGAACAGAGCTGATGGTTTTATTATTCAAGATTAGCATCTTGTGAAACCCTTGACTTCAATTTCTTTATTGCAATGATTTTGTGTTGCCAATAAAGAGCGAAGCTCAGAACCTGAAGAGAGTTTTAATTTACACTCTGCAACAGAATCGAATCCCAGAAGAATATGAGCTTGATCTGTGGAAATTAGTTCTGATGAAAGCAATGGCACATGCAAAGACAACCACAACGGTACATTCTCCCTGGACGGAAAAAAAAAGAGACTCCCTTTTCTCTCATCAAGATGAATTACAAATTAAATTCAGGGTGTGTAGAATTCATAAAAGTGCGTGCGTGTGTGCAATTACTGCCCTTTAAAATCAAGCAGACACATCCTAATCCCAAAAAATATTCCAACTGTGATTGGTGTTAAGATTCAACATGAGAAGTTCAATATAGTGTATAGTGTATAGCATAGTGTTCTCACGTAAAGCGGAGAAGTCTTGTATTCAGTTGCCATGAAATGAAAGGGAGGTTCAGGTCTTGTTTGTTCATAACGCAAGCATCCAGGTTTCAAGTTTGTCCCAAATCTGCCGATAGCTGTTTGTAAATAGTATTTTATAGACCATGAGGGAGTCGGGATGATACCAGATACGAGTTATGGAGTCAAAGTAACCCGATTTCCAACAAGGAGCAACTAACAACAACAACAACAACAAAATGATTTGACATTTTGTAGCATTATAAAAGAGAGCCTTTCTGACTGTTAAAGAAAATAAAGATTGTGTCATTATTCACTCAGCGACATATTGGTTTGGAAAAACCCAAAGGAAATTTTCCATGGAACATTTAAGTAAAAATTGGGAAGAATTTTCAGTCACAACTTATGTTAATCCACTTGACTTGTGAACTATATTTCATCTCTCACACCAATCTGCATACTAAACGTCACGTTTAGATATGACAGCCAAAAACCCAGAAGTCCATGCGACGTATGCACAATATTTAAAAGTCTTCTGATTTTTTTTGTGCATATTTTTGTTTTGTGAGTTTCTATCATGAGTAAAGTCACTATGAACTGCTGTTGGATGCATGAAAAAAAAAAAAAAGCTGCATGAAATTTCACCTTTTGTGTTCCACTGGAAAAATATCAGCATACAGGTCTGGATCTTCATGAGGGCGAGTAAATAATGACAGAATATTTATTTTGGGGAGAACTATTCTTTTAACAAATCACAGAGGCTCTGTTTTATAAAGCCACCAATTGGAAAATTCATTTGTTTATTGCAACAATAAACCTCAGAAAATAAAGCACACTCCCATGACGGCGGCGCTATAGTTATTTGCACATTCAGACACAGTAATTTGGGCTTTGACTGGAGCAAGACAATACCTCACCAAAGCATCATTAAAGGGCATAATCGCCTCAATAATCTTCATCATTTAGTCTAATAGTCCTGTGATGGGCTCCTCTAACAGCAAATAAAAAAAATCATGCATTTCTACGACAGAATAGATGAGAATATGGACAGGTTGTGACGCCCAACAAAACTACACAAGGTCAAAGAAAATACAACCCAGATGACATTAAAAACGAGGATAAACATAATTTGTGCTGTGTTTTACTGACTAAAGAAAAAAGAAACAATCATGTATGGTGAGTGTAAGGCCTAATCCTAACTCCAACTCCTAACTCAACTGACCCTTCGCAGGGAGTTTGATTGACAGGCGATCTGACCAATCATAATCCGCCATCCTCCGAATCCGCCATTTTTGTCCGACAAAGCAGTCAGGAGAGTTAGTAGATTAATGTCGGAGGATTTGAACTTGAAAAAACGGAGTGTACTGACGTCTTTCCGCGGTTAAAACAACATTCCTTCTGATGCTCATTCATGTTTATTTGATGCTATAAATGAACTAGAAGGAAGAGATGATCGGTTCACAAGCAGCTTTAACTGAGCGATCTGTCACGACACATTAAAGAGACACAAAACGGTATTTATTGTTTAAAGTTCTTTAAAAAAATGACCTAATTTGAAAGTTGACTGTTTCATATCAAAAGTAAGCTGGTCTGTCCTGTCTGTCAGTGTGTTGTCAGTGTCCTCTCTGCACCGCGATGTGTGTTTCACTGTGAGAACATGGTGTGGTGTGAGAGAGGCGTGGCTTGTCGGACATAGCAACAGTAACTAAAGGGGGCGGGTCTTTGCGAACAGTCAATTAAACAAGCAATAAATGTTCAGGCCCTAAATATCTCTACCAAATGTAAGTATTACATTTCATAAGTGCCAAGCAGTGAATCCTATATATGAAATCCCTGTATTTATTTTCTCATCTGGTTTAAAGCTCCCCTGATAGTATTAGAAATACTGCGAAGCTCAATGTTCGACTCCCTCACACCTGCTTTGGGCAGATGTTCAAAGTAAATCAAGTTTAACCTCAAACCATGTTTCCGTCTTCCGTCAGTGGAAGGCATGAAACCTCAGCAGCTGCAGTTCAATATGGTTGAAGGGTTCATCTCATTCGGTTCACACAGAGTTCAGTTATTCATAGGAGTGACGTATTCACACTTGAAAGATTCAGACAGAGACATGAACGGAACAACTAGTTTTCAATGCAGTGAAGTCACTCTCTTTACTGACAGCTAAACAGATGCACGTTTGCTGCTGATCATATGGATGTTTAGTACTTTAGTACTAAAATTTGTTTTGTACCTTTACACCGTGTCGTAACCAGACGCGATAAGATTACAGCGACAAATGATGTGTCTGTCCACACTAGACGCGCGACGCGACTACGAGATTCGTCAAAATCAATCAAAACCCACAGCCAATCAGAACAGCGTGTGGGCGGAGTCAGACAATCAGAACAGCGTGTGGGCGGAGTCAGACAATCAGAACAGCGTGTGGGCGGAGTCTCGCGGCACCAGAGAGTAATCTTGACGGCACTCGCAAGAAAGTGGATAAGTGCTACATAATCAAATTCACAAATATTACACCATTTAAACATTATTAAAAATACATAGGCTGAGTTACTAAAACAATCTTTGTCAAAAAAATACACTTGTTTGTTCACAGTTTGAACGTTCTTGTTTCCATGTGTTTAATTTCAAGATCTGAGGTGAATTATCCATTGTTGCTTTTACAGCTACAAAGCTGGAGCACTAAATGATATTCAAAGTCACATTACACGCTTTTAACATTAAATAAAGCACATAAACAGCACCTGAGATTATCATCGCCACACTTTGTGTTTGTTGTTCCAGCGCAACGCCGCAGAAAAATAGAAACCATTTTTACAGTCTTTTACATTAAATGCATGCATGCATGTATTTTATATTTTATGTTCCTGAACAACTTTGTCCATATCCAACATCATTTTGAAGAGCAAAACAGTGCAAACTGTAATCCATCTATAGCAATGCTTGTATCTATTTTACAAAACCCATCTTCTGTCAACAGCTCAATGATGTATCCCAGTAAAGCATGCACCGCTGCAGTTTAAATGCTAAGGAACAAATTGCCTTGTTAAAGTAATCATAAATCATCAACACCATCAAACACGCTGGCACTGCCCTTGGCCAACACTCATTCATCTCTAAAGAGCAGAGAGCGCTGCGTGCTTGTTACACCGTGAAGGATTCATCACATTATAGTGCCACTTTAACGCAAATGACTGCAAGCATTAAGATGCATTGCACAGTTAAAAAATACAGCCCTTTAAAATCAAATTACGAATAGCATCAGCTCGTCTATTGCTTGATGTAAAATCAACAGATTTTAAAAGAGACATCTCACTGTGACATTCTGATTCTCAGAGCTGACAGTGATGTGCATTAATAACACAACACGAGAGAAAATTCCCAGGGCATCTATCACCAATTCTTGTCTGAAATGATTTATTCAGAAGGATGCGATCTGATTGGATGGCTATATTGTGCTAAATATAAAGCAGCTCTGTTGTCACCTGTGGCCTCAGTCTCATGCATCTGGCAAAACAGGAGCATTCCTAGAGACGATCAACGGCTTAAATGAATCCAGCAACCGTGTTAACCGGTGTTAAAAAATACATTTACTTTATCCAATCATAAATCTACTGCAACCTGTGCACATTTAAGAGCAGATTTGCCTGAAAAAGAAAGAAAGAAAAAATATGCACTCAATATTCAAACAATGACAAGACACACAATGTGCATTCTGGTGCAGGAAGACACAGCGTGCATGTCAATGAGGCCGCTAATGAAAATCAGCCATCAACCTGCAATACATGCACATTACACCAGAGAATTACATTATAGATGTTATTCAGCACTCCGCACGGCTGTTTCTATTCATCGATTTTCCATTCTGAACAAGGAATACGGATGTCAGAGGAATTACAACTCGTATTTGTGTGATTACAAACCTGAAACGGTCATGTAACCACTTCTGTTTCTCAACAACTCCCTCTTTCATCCAAACTTACAATTAGAATTTCACTGCAAAAACAATGAGTTCAAATGCACAACATGCTTAATCTTTCCTTTCACACAGCAGCAGAAAACCTGCTCTGTGTTTGAACAGTGAATGCTGGGTAATTACTTCACTCCATAAAAGAGCCTTTAAATCATTAAATGTAATCCATTAAAAATCTTGTTTAATGATCGGGATAGTTAAGTCCCATTAATTATGCTAATTGTTAAACAAGACAGGGTAAACAAGAGCTGCAAACAATTCTCTCTTTTTCTTTTCAAATATATTTTGACTTTTACTGTCCCGTAATGTCTTTCATGCAAACATATTAGGCTTATTAGCACAGGTAATTGTGTTTAAAGATTAACACGGCTTTAATGAGAGTAACCATTAAGTAATTCTGTCGCATTTAATGCATAAATAGCAATATTACATCGCTTTATTCTCATTCAATAAATTATGGGAAAAGAGAGGAAAAATAACTGTTTTAGCATATAGCTTAAATGGGTAATATAGTAAAAAATGGGCAATATAGCTTGTTTTTTGATGATATCATGCATCTTAATATTTTGTGAATTTGCTCTGAAATGCCTTAAGCTTTTGTCTCAAATTAGAAGAAGTGTAATTTATATAAATTAAAATTAATATTACGGGTTCAAAACGATGAAAAACAAGCCTTGATTATTAAAGGGTTAGTTCACCCAAAAATGAAACGTGTTGTGTTATTCTGTGTTGTACGTCACACGTAGGCTCACTATTGGCCAGCGCTGGTCATGTGTGTGATGCGTGTGACGTACAACATAGACGCGCTGCGCTAAAACACTACGTGAAATAACTCGAGGCCCAGATAGAAGGAAATGAAAAGTGGAATAAAGTCGTTATCTTGGGATTTTTTTGCGCACAAAAAGTATTCTCATCGCTTTATAAACTTAAGATTTGACTGTAGTCACTAGACTATATTAACGATGTCTTTAATGCATTTATGCTTTAATGCAAGTTATAATGCCTTAGAAGCCTATGGAGGAGAGATCCAGCTCTCAGATGTAATAAAAAATATCTTCATTTGTGTTCTGAAGATGAACGAAGGTCTTACGGGGTTGGAACAACATGAGGGAGAGTAATTACTGACAGAATTTTCATTTTTGGGTGAACTAACCCTTTAAGTAGATTAATATATTTTACATTGAACATACAAAAAAAAAAAAATCTTCCGTATAAATTAAATTCATTATCGAGCTCAAGAATCATTTTGAGTTATTATAATCCAATAATATATAACTACTGTAACTAAAACATTTTCATATGAAAAAGAAAATTCTGTGAACATTGAGTGACGAATCAATGAATTAGTTTGAAATGATTTGCTCAAACTGACAGTTAGAACTAGTGGTCAATATTTGGCATTTGTAAAATATCGGCATCGGCCAATAAGTTTTGCTGATTGGCCGATGTGTTGGAAGCGGGACTTTTATTTTGACGGCGCTCCAGACTTTTATTTTGACAGGCGGCGCTGAGAGAACACCAGCGCCTGATCACACAGCGCTCACTCACATTCTCCGTCTTCATTAGTTCACGATCTCTGTCAGTCATATCTAATACTTTGTTAGACAGAACTGGTAAACAAAGAAAGTAAATGGTATGCGAAAAAGTAAAGCGTTTGCTTTTATATTATTTGTAACAGAAAAGGCAAACATTCAGACTTTCTCATTTACCGTCAACATTCAGCAAATGCACATCTACATAATTTGAACAACTGAACTTTAAAATCAGAGACACGATTAAAATGACAGTCGGAACACTCTTATATTAACAAACCAAAATAAAAAAGGACAACCAGCTGAATCATATATTATGAATATTCAATATATCACTGAGCCCTAAAAAACAAAAACTTGTCCATTTAATATTTCTACTTATTTGAAATCTACTTTCACTACTGACTAAATTAAATCAAATCAAGTTTAATAAAAGCTTTCTGTACTCAAACTGCATGACCACCTTCTCTGTGTGTTCACAATCACTGCCTCTATTTAAAAAAAAAAAAAATTTAAATGCAAATTTTGATCATTTTCCACTTCCCATGTAAACAAAGAGACTGCTAATTGCTGAAAGTAGTGGTCCTGGATCCCCCTGAGTGACGAAGGTCATCCCGACTCTCTCTCTCCCGCCGACGGGGGGAGAAACAGCGCAGTTACTCCCTCGCTGCCATTTTTCTTCCCTGACAAAGACTCCATCTGCCACCGAGCCATTTGCAGCCTGCGAGTCAGAATATCAATGATTTCCAAGCATTCTGCGAGTCCGCCTTCACCTTGGCGTCACCTCTACGAGTGTTGGGAAGAGCTGACGGCAGGGATATTCTCCTCGGCACCGCAGGCCAACACTCATCCAACTAAGTGCCGTTTATGCAGCTCCGAGGAGGAGAGAGGATGATGACACTGGAGCCATTTTAGACGCACGTCCCTAAAGCAGGAGAATTTTCCGGCAGATTCCGGAGTCAATTTTACAGAGGAACGAAAACAAGAGATCGAAGCCATTTCTCAATGCTGCTTACATCAGTTCCTGCAGCAGCTCATGTCAGATTTCCCATGATCTCTTCAGATAAGAGCTCACTGCACTGTGAAACACAGAGGTTCAACGGGGTTCTATATAGAATTCTAGGTTCTTTTGATCCCAATTTTAAAAGTTCTAAATAAGAAGGCACGTCTTAAATGATTGCATAATACTTTCATGTTTAATGGGGGTATTTAAACATTTTTTTCCATGTAATGAAGTGTGTTTACGAGCTGTTTGTTGAATTAATTTAAAATGAAAACTAAATCCATAAAATTATTACATGATGGGAACTCTTTAAGGTTCTAGAGCTTTTTCTTCTAAGAGTATAACAATATAGTGTACTATATTAAAAATAAAAAAAAATAAAAATAATAAAAAAAAATTATAAAAATTTATATTTATATATATATATATATGGTCTTTTGGTGAAATTCTATTTATTAAAATGTATTAATTTGCTCTAAAATGGCTCAAGTTTTTGTCCTAATTAGAGGAACTATCATTTATATAAGTCAAAATGATTACATTTCACTCTTTCATCTGTTCCTGAAATAACAAACTGAGTGGAAAACATTCCTTAATTATTTTAACTACATTTTTAACATAATTAACTTTTTACGTTAAACATTTAATTGAAATTAGGGTTTCTCTGATAGGAAAAAGGGAAACAAAACACTTTCAATTCACTATGTTCAAAAAATTAATTTTCAGGTATGTATAGGCTACAGGTAGTATAGCCTAGTATAATACATATATTTCTACAACATTTTAATATAAAAAAAGAGAATCTGAGACTTCTGTGAACATTGAGTAAAGACATAAATAATTGAATCAGAGTTTGAATTGATTTGCTGACACTAAGTTTGAACAGATTTGTAAATCAAAATTTCCAATAGGCCTATGTCACACTTCCTGCTTCCGGAACGCGGAGTAGGGATTCAGAACTTCCGGTCAACAGTATTTCTCGATAAGGATTTAGATTATCAGCCATAATGTCTAAACCATCTGAGGTAGACTGACCACGAGCTAGCCTATGAGGTTGTGAAACGAAGGTTTTTGCTCCTGTAGAAGCTATAAGTTCGTATGAAATCAACCTTGTTTTAAGAAAAACATGTTTTATCCGCGATCTTATGAAAAAAACTACACTACCCACAATCCTAAGCGTAGCAGCAACGTCTGCTGATTGGTCCAACTCGCTGTTACCATAGAAACGTTTACCTTACTGGCGAACGGCTAGAGCTATAACAACAATGGTTCTCCCAGAAGAACTCCTCAGTTTTGACGTTTCCACTTGAGAGTTTTCATTTACCATTCGAACCACATCGTCATATGTGACTTCAGGCAGGTTGCGGAGAGATTTGGTCCAACGGTATCTATCGGACTCTGCCATTGTAAAAAGCTAACCGGAAGAGCCGTATCCCTACTAAAAGACGTACTTCCGGTCTTCAATTTTTTCGTGACATAGGTCTATTGTAACACTGTTTCTAATACTGAATTATAAAACGGATAGTTCCGGTCCTTGATTCTGATTGGTTCGACCGCATTACATTAGTGTTACTGCGCAACTGGCGTTTGTGATGCTTTGTTGCTGCATGTGTTGCTTAGCAACCTCTTCGGAACTACATTGCTTGGCGGAGGAATAAATGTGTTATAACATTATATTTTTTGCTGCTGGTGTTTATTTTATGAATAAAATAAATATTAAAATGAATATTTTTATGGAGTAACCGTTTTATAAAAGCAACAAGCCCCTTGAAGCCGTGATTTACAGTGGATTTAGAACAGCTAATGGGGTTTAGGCGCTCCGCTCCACGTCGTAGCTAACATCGCCCCTTAGCTGTTCTAAATCCACTGTAAATCACGGCTTCAAGGGGCTTATTACTTAAGTTTAAATCACAGACACGATTAAAATGTCTGTCTGAACACTCTTAAATTTTCCATGATCTTTTTTTTTAAATGTTTCCAAACTCAAAACTTTTTCCCCATTGAAAAAAAACAGCAAGACGGAGGAGGACGAACGCACCAGAGGAGGCCGTGACCCTGCGTGCGAACCCTTCACTCTTCAGATAGACAGGTTTGGACGACAGATCATCCCTATCTGTGTGTTTGCCATGTTACTTAAGGAGCCCGACCTCACCTGACCCGCTGTAGGTTTATCCCAGCTGAGCCCCACAACTATACACACGCTCAGCTCTAATAAATCGCCACTTCACCACCTTTATTTCAGCACCACAGAAACACACTGATTAGTGCCGGGATTGATTTCTCCAAAGATGGACCTCAGAAGGTTATGCTGTGACCTCAGGCCACAGAGTCATCTCAGAGAAAAACATCACAAAACACACATCTGTCGGTTCATCCTCCACCCTGAACAAGGACGGATACAGTCACACAGTCCCTTTCATTTACAGGGTTGCTATAAATTCTTTTGTTTTATGTAACTGAAATAAAGCTGAAATAAATATAAATATTAGATGGAAAAACTTGGCAAAACTTGGCCTTGGCAACTAATTCTGAAAGAAGTTCAAAATTACTAAAAATAAAATCGATACAAAAATAAAGCTAAATAGAATTTTTTTTTTAGAAATGATAAAATAAAGATTTTAAAAAGAGCGGTTCATTCATGAATCTGTAAGATCTTCCCATCATGCTGTGGAAATACAAACCAGAAGACAGAACACAATGACTGCAGTGCTGAAAAGGGGTGGGGCTACACAAAGGGGTGGGGCTACACAAAGGGGCGGGGCTACACAAGCTCTATATAGAACACACTTTTTTAAAGCTACACTGTGTAATTTTTTAAGTTGATTCTTAGCAAAAAAACACTTCTTTCAAAATGATATGTGCTCATTAATGTGTAATTATTCTACCAACTAATCAAGTATTCTCATAAGCGTAGAATCTGCCATTTAGCGAGTCGCTCGAATGGCGGCAGCCATGTTGCGCCTCCATCTTGAAAGTACATTAGCCTAAGAGGGACATACCTGGAAATTCAAGCTTCGCCTTTCGCGTTTTAACACTCAGTGGCACCGTGACGAATGCGAGAGGGAGATTACTCGCGACTGCCGGCAGATTTGAAATAATACGGCCACCGTAGGAGTTAAAACGCCCTCGGAATGGGAGGGGCTAGAAAGTAATATTCAGTTGGTAGTCATAAACAATTTCACCGCTAGATGGGAGAAAATCCTACACAGTGTAGCTTTAACGCTCATGAAAAAAATTTCAAACCAAATGTAGAGCCTACTATACAGTACGCGTTTTCGGACGCACCGTTAGAATTTGTTTACCTGCATGACTGCTTACTGAAATCATGCAAATGTGTTCATTTTTTTAAATATTAACTTCAAATCTCAAATAAATATTTTAGGGATATAGCTGACAAAATTTGGGGATTTATGAATTATGATGCCTTAGAAAATGATCTAAAAGCATTTTCCTCAGGAAGTGCTTTCTGTTAAGTCACTGACTAAGTGGGCAGTGATGCCGCTGCCTTACATTTCAGACACAGCCAATGCGAGGCAGTGACCTACTAAGCTTAAGCAGTGCGTGTGTGTGTGTGTGTGTGTGTGTGTGGCCACCCGCTGGCTTTGACCTTAGAGATGCGTTCTGTGTGCGCTGGTGATGTGATGAGTGTGTCATTACAGCTCAACATATTCCTGACCTAATGAGCCGTCTCCTCTGATCGCATCACAGCAATCTGTCACTCGCAAAGACGCCGCTAAAGGACATACACACCAGAAATCCACACAACACACAGTCATGAACATTGTCATTGCATTTCTTCAGCTTCATAACAGGGTTTATTTTGCCATAATGACCAGCTGATTGTATTTGTGCACAATCACACTTTTCTTTTTAGGATATTCTCCTCTTTAAATCCACACTGCCATCTCATATTGACACTCCAAGCCACCGTTTAGATCCACGGGATTTACTGAGAAACACCCAAACACAATCCCTCCAAAGCAACCACAAAACGATTGGAAAAACAAATCTAAAGGCGTTTTTTATATATATATAAGAAGTGCTTTAAAATGCATCCAAGTATTTAAAAGTGCAACTTAATATAAAGGCTACGCACAGCAACATTTATGAAAAACCTTTAGCAGCTCTAAAAATTAAGTAAAAAACACTAAAAATTAAGTACTTGAGCTTTCAAATTTACAATTAAACTCAATATTTATTATTAACTGAAAACATATATCATATATTTGATGAATAAGGGTACTTTCACACTTGGTTCGTGGTCCAAACCAGAGTTTGAGTTGGATTGCTCTCTCCTCCCCCGCTGGATTGTTTTATAAGATTGTCCTATTGTTAAATTAACTCTTTACTCGCCATTGACTGAATTTTCCATAATTTATGAGACAATGCTTTCCAACCATTGACAGAATTATATGTGTTTTCACTGTTATACGGTAGGGGGCGCTATTGCGCATCTTCTGAACGAGTAGAGAATCTCCTGATCAAAACACAGGTGAAAAAGTAGCAGAAACAAGCGATATCATATACAAGCAGATGCATATGTAAAATAACGCGATCATCAAACATTAAACAGTATATAAATCAAAACTGCCTAATGTTACCGAATGAAATGTCGACCCGAGACGAGCTTTAGGGGTGTTGATGGACTCGATCTACTCCATCTGTGTTCTGATCATCGTTCTGAATCCGATCCAGACGTAGTCTTTGACAAAAAATTGTGTCAAAATCCCACACTTACCTAGCCTGGCTAACGTCAGACCACTTTCTCTTTGAGACGTGGTCTGGGAACCACATGTTCATTTTCTCGTATTTGAGGCGTGGTTTACGAATGCCCAGAGCCGTTTATTGGGCGCTACAAATGTCTATCAAATGCACCTGTACGTAACTCATAGCCAATCGTTTCAATTATACCAGATGACGTATGTAGAGCGACAGATATTCAAAGAAGACGACGACCATGGGTCAGAGATTTATGTGTACACCAGAGTCCTGCACGGATCCGATTTTGTAAATCCGCACCCGCCCGTACCCGCAGTGCTTAAAACAGCACCCGACCCGTTTCCCGACAGCAGCACTAATTCAAATCTGCACCCGACCCGCTTAAAATAGAACCGACACCCGACCCGCACCCGAAATAAAATCAGTTTAGACTATCACATTATAGACACACTTACAAAAATGTTTGTCGCCAGGTCATACAGAAGTTATTACACGACAATTAACACAAGGACAACTTCAGCCGAAGCTGTCAAAAGGCCGGTACATGAAGAACATGGCTAACGTTACCACAAAACTGAGTAGCCTTATAACATTTTACCAGTCGAACAGATGCGGAGCCAACACTATATGCCACGCAATTTCGTCTAGCCTACATCTGACCATTTTGGGTTCAAACACGCCCTGCACACCACACATACTTAACAGTGTTAAATATGAAAAATACCGTTCGATAGAACTGCTTTGTTACTACAGTTTCTGCGTGCTTCCTCAGGGATGAAGTTCCACATTTGCGGCTATCCAACACGAAAATGTTTGCAGCAATGCCTTTCACAATATTTTCTTCAGATAACTCCAAATTTTTCCCACACACTGGACTTGATTTTTGATGACAACTTTACAATCTCCACTAGCTATTCTTTTCTTCAACTCCTCAGCATCCATCTCGACGACTGCAAGCAGATCGCACACGCGCGGTTATGATGAATTTTTAAAAGTGAAAGTAGCCTAACGTTATAGATCCTGGGAGGGCGTGGCGCGTCGGCAAAAATAAACTGATGTGGATTTTAAATTATTTTATCAACTTGAAATACAGGCATATTTTTGTAGATGTGTTCCTAAAAATATGCATATATTTTTACGTCTGTCATGTTGGATCCATAGATATAAACAAACTGCTTCGGTGTGTCGCATAGATGTCGTCATCGTCTTGCTGCTCCCTCCCCGTTCTGTGATTGGTTCCCTTTTTCAGGGGAAAATCTGGTCCATGGTGTCCAGACTGCCTAGCAGCGTGAATAAAATCGCGCTGCGCTCAAGGCAGCATGGGGAAACCCAGGCTAACACTTACCCACATTCAAGTGTTGATAAAAAAATAATAAAACGTTTTGTTGTGGTGGTTTAAAAGCAGAGGGTCTGTTCTTTCGTTTGATATATTTGCATGTTCGGATTTTTATACAACAAAATATTCTGAGGGCCATGAAAGTTTTGTGAAAAATGATAAAAAAATGCTGGCTTTTTTTAAAAACCTAAATTCTGGAGGGGAAGTGTTAAAATTAAATTATTAAATTTTATGAATTAAATTCATTAGACATGTTTTCATTAAACTTTCAAACGGAATCCAGAAAAATTAAAACAAAACATGGAACATGGGAAAAAATAAAACCGAATTTGGAAAAAATACAATGGATTTCATAGGGCCCAAAACTCTATGAGAATAGTGGAGCTTACACCACAACTATAACGACACATTGAACAAGACCATTGGAATCACTTTCAGATCGATTTTTCCCAGTTGATGAGCGATAAAATCATTGACAGCCAATCAGAATCTACCTGACTTATAAACAAACATAACATGATGGTCCATTGGTGTGTATGTTAATATAGTTCTGACTTTAGTTATACTTATATCATTCTTGGCGGGAACAGGCGTGTGTGAGCTTTCACTTACTGTTAATGATGGCCTCTATTTCAACCCAGTGACATCACTGTGACATCATCACTCCAGAATCTGGAATAAAACAAAAAAAGGAATAATTACTCCTCATTAAAAGGTGAAGCGTGTAATTGTTACAAGGAATCCATTTGTAGGTTAAAGTGTAAATACTGTGACGCTATCTTTTTTGAGCATCAACCTTATAAATGCATCTTGTTTTCTTTTTATTTATGATATTTAGATATTTTTACTGATTTTTTTGCAGTGTATTTATGGCTCTCATTCCTTACAAATCAGCATGAATTAATAGAAACCGCCGCTTGTATAACTTCCTCATCCTCTGAACAGTCTGCCAGTTTATCATCTTATTAAATATTACCATATGGGTGTGTTTCGTGGAAGTATTAAAGGAAATTAAGCCACGTCTATTTTTAATATCTGCAATTAATCTTTCTCACTCAAACACAGGCACACTTCATTCTCATCTCAAACCTTCAAAGAGTCAATCACAAGTTACTGAAATAAACCATCGTCAGTGAATTCTTGAAAAGGAAATATAGTGTAACCCAAAAAACGCTGCATAAGACGATATCAATCCTGTTAATAACAGCCAAAAGGGTTTCAAAAACGTGCTGAAAAGAAAAGGTGCAAATTAACTGCAAAATACTCGTGATGAATTAACCACAAATGCACCAAAGACTCTTGAGATTCTAGCGTCACCGTCAACCAGAAGAACCACAACCCATCGGGAGGCTTCAGAAGCTCGATCATGATCTTCATGCAGGACAATAAACCGCATGTTTACAAGCATGTATAGCTAATCAGAAAACCCCTTTCTTCATCTGACTTAAACCTGCCAGAAAACACATGGGCTGTTCTCAGATATATAATTTACAGTGAGAGGAAACAACACTCAAAAAAATTATATGTTGGCTTTGATTTACTTTTTTATGACAACCGGTTCCACATAACTGGGTTACGTAAAACAAACATAATTTGTTCATGTAACTTCAACGTCATTTTAAGCGACCCATTTAAAGGATTTTTTTTAAATACGGCTAATTCACCTTCTTTCCTACATTTAGATAGGTGGGCAAATGCATTTTTGTCTCAGTGCATGCACTGTTTTAGTTTGACAGGGTCAGCGCTAGCTTAGCTTAGCACAATGAATGGAATCCTTTGTTGCCAGCTAGCATGCCCTGAGTAAAAGTGATAAAAAATAAAATAAAATAAAAACACCTAATTACTTCTTGTGGCCTGCATATTCACAATGAGTATAAATAGCAATGCAGATTAAGACTAGGCGATTTCCTAGGCAGATACTGACTTGGGACTACATTAGGCGGAAGCACAGGCGAAGCACTGCTACTTGGGCGCAGAGATATCACACAACACATGAAATCCCACGAATTCCGTCATGCTAAAGTAGTCTCAAAGTTAATTTTTAAAGGCTCCCTGACATGATTCAAGTATTCATATTTATATATATTCATTCATCCAATAAGATCTCATTTATTTTAGTGACACACAACTGAATTGATAGGCTATAGCTAGCTATTTGCTAGCAGTAGCACATATTAGCATCTTAAATGCTAAGATTTACATGCCTCGTCAGCCAAAGCAGTTAAAAGTAATTGAATCAGTCTAACAAAATGCTCCACAATAAACCCACTGTAATTAACTCCAATGCAATTGAACATTAAACACAATTACACACTATCAAGTCCCCTTTTCTAATTTCCTCAAAACACATAAAATAACACTTAATTTTAACATTTATTCTCTCTTTATTCAACCATATGCAAAGCATGCTGGGAACTAACAAGCACCGCCCAGTTTCAGTTAATGCAACACAAATCATTCATATAATCCAACATGAAAGGATTAAGTAAACTTAAATTGTACATATATTCAAGCAGATTGAACACAATCAAATTAAGTTCGGACAAAATGTATAGCAATTGTGTTGCTTAAGCTCATTTTAATTAAGCAATTTGAACAAGCAGCAAAATGTATTATTTTTTCACTGAATGTTCAAACAAGTAAAACTGACAGTTTATGAATGAGATGTGAATGTTACTGGAAAAAAGGGCTATCTACAATTAAATCTTTTGAGTATTAATCACAAAACACACAGACTGTTTAATAATTACACACACATTATATTCTGAAATAGATGTTGCTGGCCAAGCATTTGCAATGCATCAATTTCGATCATTAAATAGAGCCTTGTTTAATATAACACAGGGCTGAATTTACTTTCATTTAGCTGAAGGCATTGACACGCTCTCAAATTACTGATCATATGGAACAAGCCGACTTAAGACACTCACAGAGAGACAGAGATAATGAAATTGGAGAGAGACAGACTGACAGAGATGAGCTTTTCACAAAAGTCACGTCATTCTGCATGGCCTCTCTCAAGTCTCAACTCTGACATTTATGGAAATTACCACCAGATGAACAAAAACAGCTGAAGGGAAAACAATTCTGCAGCCTGGGAAACTAACTTTGAGCAATATTAATCATTGTGAAGGCTAAAAATCCTCATTGATATACTAGAACAGACATCCACCATGTTCATAAGGGTGAGAGAGATCTGGGATCTGATGTTTAAAGGAACACGCTGACTTTTTGGGACTTTAGCTTATTCACCGTATCCCCCAGAGTTAGATGAGTCCATACATACCCTTCTCATCTCAGTGCGTGCCGTAACTCTGTCTGACGCACCCACCGCTAGCCTAGCTTAGCACAAAGACTGGAGGTAAATGGCTCCAGCTAGCATACCGCTCCCAATAAGTGACAAAATAACACCAACATTTTCATATTTACATGTTGTGATTTGTATAGTCAGAGCGTGAACAAATAACAAGGTCACATGAGACACAGTTATCGATCTATCCATATATATACTGGGAACTATATTCTCAGAAGGCGAAGCACTGCTACTTGGGCGGAGTGATTTGCTCGCAGTGCCTGAGAAGCCCCATGGAGAGTTAGCTCAGAGTTGGAGTAAATCACTCCGCAGAAGTAGCAGTGCTTCGCCTTCTGAGAATATAGTTCCCAGTATGTATACGGTTAGAAGATGGCTGTGTGTCATGTGACCTTGTTATTCGTACACGCTGTGACTATACAAATCACAACATGTAAATAGGAAAATGTTGGCGTTATTTTGTCACTTATTGGGAGCGGTATGCTAGCTGGAGCCGTTTACCTCCAGTCTTTGTGCTAAGCTAGGCTAGCGGTGGGTGCGTCAGACAGAGTTACGGCACGCATGGAGATGAGAAGGGTATGTATTAGGGCTGAACGATATTCTGTTTTAACATCGACATCGCGATGTGCGCATGAGCGATAGTCACATCGCCGGAACATGCGATGTGAAGGGTAGTAGCACTCATGGTGTATTAAAAGAACGGTAGCACACAGTAAACACGAGTTTGTTGTATGGCTTGTTGCTGCGAAGACATTTGCACGTTCCGCATGCCTGCACAGTGATTGGTTCGCTGTGCCGCTGCTCACCGCTCACAGCCAACATTCACTGGCAATCCTATAGCTAAAAATGGGCGACGAAGAGGATCCGCCGCAAAAAAAATGATGATTTCATACCAAAAATCAAAATCAGCTATTTGGAACTATTTCGTCTACAAAAAGGAGGATGTTGACCAAAAAGAGGTACTTTGCCTGGAGTGTTATAAAGTTGTGGATGGTTGTCTTTTTTAAAAAGTCTTTTGTCTTTTATTTTTCGTGTTCGCATTTATGAGGAAAAAAACAATGCTACGTGACAGTTCTCCATTACGGACGCGACCGTTATGATGCGGCACTAAAATAACTGCTTTAAAACTTTCACAGAGACCTCAAACAGAAAGCACAAAGCCTTTCTTTAAAACGAATTTCGTTTTGTATTAATTGTATCTTAATTTTAATCAGTGTTTCATTATCCAATTTCCTGGATTTAATAAATAAAAAGTTAATATAGCAGACAATAAATAATCACGACACGGAGGCGCCAGCGACTGAACAGCTTAAGCTATCATCCATGAACCGAAACCTGTAGCTTATCTATCTAAATATATCTATTATCTACAGAAATCTCTACTTTTAAAAATAACCATTCAAAACAAAATAAAACTGTATGAAATGTGCATTTCTCTCCGGCGTGTTCACTACTGCGAAGATCGCGAGTCAGTATCATCAGTATCGAGAGAGAATAAGTTTTTTTTACTTATTTTGAGGAATTAGGCTATAGCCTAAAGAAAAAACAAACATCTGTTAAGAGCGTCGCCACGTTGGATTGCGTAGAACGTTCACCGAATTCTTACAGAAATATGTTCTAATTTTGGAATAAAATATTAAGTGACCTTTTTGTCACTTGTAATGAAGCTTGTTTATTAGTGAAATTATTAATATCATGGAATGGTAATTATTGACTTTAGCCTGGATTGATGGCTCGCAATATCGCAATATATATCGTTGGGAAAAAAATATCGCAATGTGTTTTTTTTTCCCAATATCGTGCAGCCCTAGTATGTATGGACTTATCTAACTCTGGGGGATACGGTGAATAAGCTAAAGTCCCAAAAAGTCATCCTGCTCCTTTAAATGAACAATGTTGTATAAAAAATAAAACTGCCATACACAAATTGCTTAAAAATGTTGATTAAACTAAAAATAAAAAAGACTAAAAAAATATAATTATAAATTAAGTTCAAAAGTTTGGGGTTGGTAAATATTATTTATGTTTTTGAAAGAAATCTATACAGTTAAAAAGCTGAAAGATAAAGATACCCCTTTTCAGATATTTTTCAGCTTTTTAAAACACTGAGAAACATTTTCTGTTCATTCCCCGGCCCTTGCACGCACATATCTTTGTCAGTCATACCTGACTGAAACAACAATTCTAGGCTATAAATGCCTTTCATTATATGAATCTACAAAACACAACATGCTAGTCAGAGGCAGGCGATCATATACTTTCCCACAAGACAAAGCATTTCAAACGCGAGCTCGCCTCCTGTTAAGACATTCTGCATTACGACAGGTCTTTCCTGCCTTTACGAACTGCCGGAATGACTTGATTTCTTTTATGAACTCCATGTTTGGTGGAGGTCACTGCAAAAAAAAAAAAAAAAAAAACCTCTTAAACTCTTTGAAGCGCAGCGTTAAAGACACGGCTTGAGTTACAGATCGGTCTCTCTGCCTTTGTTTAAAGAGAGAGAGAGAGAGAGAGACAGACACATTGTCTTCTCATGAGACAGGACTCGTGATAATGATAGTAAGGAACAACTATGTTGAGAAAATAGAGACTATCCTGTTCATCCACACCCCACCCTATAACTTTAACTTTAACGGATTATGAGGATACAGCGTTTCCTGGTGAGACGGGAACATGCCAGCTAACAATCACTCGAGGACATTTTCATTTCTCCACCTTTACATCTCAAACTGATCTGAAGTTCAGGAACGGTTAATCCAGGGGGGGGTTTCACAAAGGAACGAGGCAGTGTCACCTAAAACAAAACCCTAAAAAGATCAAATATAAACATAAAAGTACATTAAAAAGGGAAATAAATTATTTGTATTTGGTTGTATCAGGTTTTGCTGTATTTTATCTATATTGCTACCACACTGTACATGCATATACATTAATATTATTTACTTGTATTGTTTTGTAATATACTAGTATGTTTTGAAGCAAGCATTTATAACTTTGTTAATTTTGTTTTTGTTGCTGAATCAGAGAGTAAGAAATACATCTGCTTAATTTCATCCGTATTTCTTAGTCAATATGTCGAAACAAACACGGTCTTTCTTTTATTATCTCTCTGATAGGAAAAGATAGAGTTAAAATAAAAAGATCAAATATGTCAACCACTTATTTTTATAGCATCTCTTTTGTCTCCTTTGAGCTTTCTGTGCTTCACATTTAGCTTTTAAATCTTGATTTAAATGTGACGGGTCTCGGCAAAATACAGGTAAGTAGTGATCCATTGAAATTTTGCCAGATGAAAATATATTAAAAAAATATATATTTTAGTAACCAATTCAACCACTTGTTTATCACCACTTTCAGTCACATTTGCACCAAATCAAACTAAGAAAAGGGACTTTGCACCCCCATTTCTCCACCGTATCTCATGGACTGATCATTTTGAGAGGATATCCGGCCTTCACACATTCCCTAGTCATGTACACTGTAATCTGGAGACCGAATCTGACATTTCTGACAGATGAACTGAAGAAGATCATCCTGTACTTCCACCTGGATTAACACTAATAATCAGTTCGCTGACTCTTGAAAGAAAACAGGTTACAGAAGTGCAAAAATATATTAGAATCCGTTGAGCATGTTCAGAGGTTTTCACCTAACAAGAACAAGAAACATTTTCCCCTTGCCTGTCAAACACCATCAGATAACAAAATAATATGTCATATCATTTGTAGCATTCACTTCAATGAAGAAAACGGGATCATTTTTAAACTGATTTTCAGCACCATCTATATTTAACGGGCCCCTCAGAGACAGAAAATATGACGAACTATGTTGACGAACAATATTTAGCATATTGCACATGCAGAAAAATGCAAATTAAGCATGTATTTGTTTGAGACCATCACTATTTTTAAAGCCCATATGTTTGAGCAGATTTGTGGTGTTTATTTAATTTATTCTATCTCATTCTCTAATATGACATTTCTTCTATTATTATATTTTACGGTTTTCAATTTTATTTTCGGAAATTGTACAGCACTGTGGTTTTTAAAGTACTTTATAAGTAAATTATGATTTGATTGATTTTTATTGATTGTATTTCATTAGATGGAAATGATCTAAAAATCCAATTTTTACTTTTTTTTTTTATGTGGATGATCTCTGATTTACTAATTGCAAGTAAAATAATAGGACATGTGTGCGAGATATAAATCAGATAACAACATGCTGGAGTAATCCAGGTAAAAGAGCTGTGTTTGTGTGTGGATGAGGTAAACAGCTCTCACAGATCTGTGCTGTAAAGCTGGTATTTACTGAGTGGAATAGAGCAAGAGGTTATTAACGCTTTCTGAGAGTCAAAAACAGAAGAGCAGCACATTTCACACACAGGTCACCTTCACGTCAATCTCAATAATGGGACGTTCACACAGTCAGCGATGCCAGCGATCTTATCTCGGTTCTGCTGGACATTCACACTGCTGGATGCCCTAGCGTTATTGGTCATAAGATGTCAATCTAATCTAATCTAATCTAATAATCTGTTAAAAATGTGTATTCTAGAAGGAAACATGTGAATATATTTGCAGCCATGCAACATGCTCAATCAAAGTCTGGATGCTTAGAATCAATTTCTAACATTTTTACCATGCATCACTTGCAAGCGCATAAAGACAAATCATATAAACACTGAAACCTCACAGTGACATTCACTTCTCCAAATTTCTGACACTAAATATCTGATCTATAGTGCGCTGGGCAATATCAATCAATTGCATTATAACATTACAAATAATCACAATATTTGTGTGTGCTTTTAATTTGCTCATTAAGTTTCGACTATTTTCACATTTTGTGATTTAAGTAAATGCAATGTTTTAATACTAGCATCTCCGATTTTAATGTCAGAAGAAAAAAAATTGTTTCTGTGAATCAGTTTTTTTTTTAGTTTTTTTGTCGCATTTTTCACACATTAAAATGCATTAGTAAAAAATATATGTAGGATTTTTTTTTTTTGCTGTTTATCGCCCTTTTAAACTCAATATATACATATTCAGATATATCAAAAGGCTAAATAAATCAAGATAATTATGTAATTTAATATAAACAGAATGTATAACATACATTATAAGATGAATGATTTATAAGAATTCCTATTATATTAAAAAAATGTGAAATGTCTTCACTGAAATCCCAATTTGAGGTTAAATTCCCCATTGTTTTCCCACCAGGCATTCCAGCCTATGACAAACATGCAAACAAGAGGTAAAAGCACTGGCATTTTAACATGAGCTCTTAACACCACAGGAAGCCTCAGTGACATCCAAGATACTTAAGTGACAGACGGAAAGAAAGATTGAGGGAAATAAATAAGTGTGAGAGATTGAGACAGTCTTTGCCCACACAGTCATCACTGGGTGTTACACTTAACCCAGTATCACACACACTACAGACCTGTGACTAACACCAGCAGCACAACGTCTGGGAGGACTGCACACTTCATCAAAATAAAACACAAATACAATATGGCTTGCATTTGAAACATGAACCATCTTCCTTTACTTGTAATGAGAAGCGCTTATCAACAAAAGAGAAGCTTCAAGGGCTCCCTTCGGTATTCTGTCAAAATAAATGTTTGATGGATTAACGTTTTTAAACTTTACGTATGAAATTAAAACAACCGTAAATATAAGTATTGAAATTGAACACTTGTAAATGTAAAATAAAAATTATTATTATTACTTCATACATTTATTTTACAGTGAATTACGATGGCATTCTTCTTATTTTGTTTTTATTTAGTAAGTTTTAAAAAATTTATATTTTTATTTATTATTAATAATGATACTATATTATTAACAATTATATTTTAATAATAATACAGTATTATTATATTTTTCTTAAATACAAAATTTATTTTATTTTGCAGTGAATTACAATGTAATTTTTTCTTATTTTGTTTTTATTTAGTCATTTTTATTTATTTTATTTATTATTAATAATGATCATATATTATTATTAACAATAATATAGGCTACATTTGAAATAGCCTACTAAATTTGTTTATTTTGCAGTGAAGTACAATGGTAATTTTTCTGATTTAGTTTTTATTTAGTCATTTTTAGATATTATTAATAATATTATTATTATACAGATATATAATCTGATATATAATCCCAAAATTCTGGCAAAATTGTGCAGCCCTACAAACAAGCACAGCAGACCTGGATTTGTTATTTTTTTATTTATTTTATTTTTTATCTCATATTTTATTTATTTATTTATTTATTTATTTATTTATATATATATATATATATATATATATATATTTTTTTTTTTTTTTTTTTTTTTTTTAAATCTCATTTTAAATTGCAAACAATTATCAGAGAGAGAAAGATGAAAAAAAGTATGTATATATATATATATATTTTTTTTTTTTTTTATTATTATTTTTTTCACAAATCATGCAGAACTAACATCTAGTCCATTTATTCAGCCCACTTGTACATTAAAGTGAATAAACACTGATTGATTCGAGTTCACTCAAAACTCTAAAACTCAAAACTAAGTATTGAAGATTAAAAGCCACTAACCAGGCAAACCCTAGTAATCCTGCAACTGACTAATGCACAATCCTCCTGAAAGTTGCTTGCTGTCACACAATCTGAGCACGCAGTTTTAACAAGAGCTTTCCAGTTGTGTGCGTTACGCATGAGTGAGCGGATCACGGGCGGTCCGTGGGAGTGCCGTCTGAGCCGAGAGACCATACTTAACTCACAAAAAGACTCATGTCACGTCTGCAATCTTCCAAAACATTAACCAGAAACAAAGAGGAGATATTGAATTATGCATTCAAAGCCGTGTCACATTTACTCTGCTGCATTGTGGGGTCTAACTGCTGTCTTCAGACCCCCAAACGGCCCGGCGGAAGACAGACCTCCCGAATCCCCCTGCAGGAGATCCTGATTAATGAGTGGAAGAGTGTGGAAGAGCGAGCGAGAGAGAAGTGAAAGATGGATGGTGCAGAGCAGACGCAAAACTCGCATCAAGAAATCTGCCCTAATTACTGACGGCCCTGTGGTTCATTTGCTTTAAACACACCCAATATTCCCCCTTTTTTCCAGCCAGGAAGAACATCCCCCCCTTCAGACTCATCTTAATGACCCCGTTCTCAAAACCACAGCGATTAGTCATTTCCAACCAGTAAAACATCTACATGAACTTCCCCCTCCATGAAGACCTGCACAACAGAATGACTGCTTGCAAAACATGATGTGAAAGAATAGGTCTATTTCAAAATCAAGAAGCCAGAATCTATTATTCTCACATACAGACTTTAGACTATTAGCAAATTCTGTCCAGTTTGCAACTTATTCTGGCCAAAAACTGCACATTAAGACATGAGAAGACTAACAAGAAAAGCATCCAATCACAGTTTGTTTTGATGTGCTCTTTAAGGCCGGGTTCATTTCAAACAGACTTGCACACTTTGGGGATTTTTTTGTGATAGTAAGTGTGATTTTAAAATGCAAAAAAAAAAAAAGAATAATAATTATATATATATATATATATATATATTTATTTATTTATTTTTTTTTTTTTTATCATCTATTTTTCTAAATTTTTCGCAATTTAAAATGCTTTTGAAAAAATGTTTTTTAAATATATATATATACATATATATATATATTTTTTTTTTCCTGATTACAAAATTATATTACATATATTACATATATATATAAAATTTCTTTTTTACAAAAGCATTTTAAATTGCAATCAAAATTTGCAATCAGAAAAAAACAAAGAAAAAAAAAATTACAATTAGATCTTTATCAGCCCTAACATCTGATCCACTTTGAACTGTCCACTTGTACATTAAAAGATCATCTGACTGACATGTGAACTGAGGAAACTGTAGGTTTGTTGTGGTCAGAAATGTTTTGATTATATTATATAAATAATAATAATAATATCATTATTATTATTAGCCGTTTACATGAAGGTAAACACAGTGCCACGCTTCACTCTGAAACATGCAGCACATATATTTATTTCAATAAATTGCAGCCTTTGAGATTTGATAAATCACAGTGAATGATTAAAACAAAACAGCAAAAAAATATGCACAAAAATCATCAATTATTATTTTTAATAAATGTAACTGTGTCTATTATTATTATACAGCTGTTTTATGAAAGCAATAAGCCAGTCAGTTTGAGAAAATAAATAGTAATAACTCTAATGCACAGCCTCTCGTGGCTTCATCACTGTATTAAACTAAAGCGGATAAACAAATAAATGTTGGAGAAGGCTGATAGTCTCTGTGCGCTGCGATCGGAAGCTGCATCATGTTCATTCTGTATTCAATATGAACACATGTGTGAGTAACATTTTGAATAATCAGAATCTGAGCTGTGATTCGGCTAGCATTTAAAAGTGCTGTTTCAAGCACTATTACTGTAACCTTGAGCTAATGTTGTTCCCTGCCTGCCGGGAGAGCGGAGCCTGATAACATGCACCACATTCAAATGGCACTGTGTTGTTTCTCATCCCCTTAAACACCAGACTGTGATGCAGAGTGGTTTGTATTCATGGGCGGATGTTGCACTTTCAAGGATGACAGTTCTGAATAAATCTGTGTTGACCTTCTGAATGCAACTCTGCTTTATTATTTGAATCTCTGGCCAGATTAATTCAGTATAATCTAATTTCCCTCATCGTTGCGGGTCTTCCAGCTGTTTAAGTCAAGCATTTCAGAAGCAGTGTATGTGTGCGTGCTTTACATGTTTAATTAGATTCACAATTAGGTTGTCTGGGGGAATCTCACGAAACCGATCAAGAACATGTCCGGATGCCATTCCTTTAAAAATTTGATTTAATATTGAAAAATAAGTACTTACTTAGCCTAAATGTCTAGTAGGAATTGTTGTACTGCCTTCACTGATTTAAACTAAAAATTGATTTTATTTTCAGTAGTTTTAATACAGTAATGGAATCTAATGAGAAGCACTTTCAAGAATTACACACAAAAAAAAAAAAATGTTCAGAATTATTACAGAAATGAGAATTTGGGGCAAAACGTGTTCAATTGTCATTGTCTCAAATAAAAAGATAGATAAATAATTAATTAAATAAATAAAAATCTCCCAAAATAGGCTTCAATTTGTTTGAAAAATCTAACTTGTTTTTATTTTTGGGCTATATTGTGACCTTAATTTATGAGGGATCATATTAAAAATGACAACAACAACCAAGGATCCAGAAAATATCGGCACACAGACACACAGTACAGGCTTTGACACACTTTTCTCTTATCGTTACTTCATCTGCTATTGTTGGTTCTAGAATAATAGTATCTGTCCTACTTCCTCTTTACCTCACTGTGGACTTGAGTAAACTTCTTCTAAACTCCCAATATGCATCGTTAAAGCAAATGCTCTCCAAGTTTCTTTACATCTCAAAAGATCAAGGGAAATGCAAATCCCATGATACATAAACTGAAAATAAAACCATTACATTCGCAGTTGCTGAAATAAACACAGTCTAATAAACCTTGCATGTTTTTGCTATTAGTTCATTCATATAAATATTCAACCTCAAGAGTTTTTTCATAAACGATTCTGAGCAACGCCTCCAAACTGGTTTCAGCAGAGACTTTGTTTGTGAAACTGTTTTTTTTTTTCTTTCAAGTGGCAAAAATAAAAGGTACAACCACAAAACAAGTCCTGACAGCTGTGGATTCTTCCTGCAGCTGAGATACAACAAGTACATCACAGGCCGCTTTTGTGTTCAACTGCAGCTCTACGCAAAGTAACAATAGGCATTTGTTTGCACTACAAAACGCGAGTTTGAGAGAATGTATTAGTATAATCCATGTCTCCGAGCGTGTGTGTCTAAGCAGCAAAAAAAAAAAAAAAAAAAAAAAAAAAAAAAAGGAGCATGCTCTTTTGGTTTCTTTCAATTCATTTCCACTAATGGCTTCCAAGCATCTCCACACAATCGGGCAGCTGCTGCGTGGTCGATGCATCAGCGAGGACGAGAGGAGATGCGCATTCCCAGTAGAGATGCGAAGAACACAGACACTCAGCAATACAGCTGCTCCCCTGCATTAGCTCAAAGAAACGCTTTAAAGCACTTATCATCGAAAACAACAACACTGAACGCTGTTCTGATGCAGTGTCGGGGAATAACTCACTAAACGTAGCACTGTCTCCAACTTAAATACTTATTTCGAAAGTGAGACAGCTGTTTTTTTTCTCCCACACATAAGAACAAATTATTCACAGATGCAAATTCGAATGCATTTTTAGCTCTCCTGCGTGAAGCTTCAGTGTTGAAACGGGTCTTGTGCAGCAGTGTGATGCCGAGACTTCATTCACAGCTGGTATAAAGAGCTCAAATACGACGAGATTTAAGCTCATTTCACGGATCTCTCGTGGTTTACAGCACAATGTCACGCTGTTAGGAAGACGCTCGGCTCTCTGGCGTCTTCAGTTCAGCTGGTGTCACCCGAAAGAGCGGAGCATTTGCAACAAAAAATAATAAAACATAAAAAGGGGGCAAAGACAAGGGATGAGGGAAAGAAAGCCATTGGATGAATTGCACAAACTGGTTTAAGTCCCAAAATCCTTGACATTTTCATGATAAATTGTCTCATCCAGACACAGCAATTCTTATTTTTTTTTATTTTTTTTAATAAAACACCCACTTTTATCTTTATGGCCAATGACAACAGTCTCAGTCACAGGATTGAATCTGAATTGCATCGTTTGGGTTGTGAGTACGTCACCCTTTGAGGTCTCAAGGTCTGATCGGCATATCTCACTGGACGAATCCTATGCAAGCAAACATAAGTTCAAGAGGTCAAACTGACAATACAATATATCTAATAGGATTTAAAGAGAGGAGGCATGTTAACAATACTTCTTCAAAAGTCAAACAGATCAAGGTGATCTGGCTCAATAACTCATTTCAATATCCCACAGATTTCAACAAACAAGCAAGCCACACATCACAATAAAACTTTCTAAAACTTCGAACTGTTCAGGTTTACAATACATAAACACGCCACTTTCTTCATAAATATGGACATTTTAACCCTCTGATGCATGAATCATTAAATCACAAAAGACTCAAATGCATATTTAAGTTAGAAATAAGATTATCTCACTCTGATTCTTTCCAAAATTATGCATTTTAAGAGGTAGAGTTATTTGTTTAGTGCATTAGAAGATTTAGGTCAAGAATTTATGCATCACCGCCTTGTCTAATAATAAAAAAACAAAATGACATCTAAAGAGGACAGTCATATTGTCATAAATCATCCGTGAACATCACACCCAGAATAACATCTGTAAAATCAAACCACCCATACTCAGTCTTTTCCTTTCCACTACGACAAGCTGCTTTGTTTAAGACAATATTTATTGCTAAGAATTGTATTGAATGGTAAAGGCTAATCCATAGAAAACAGAAGATCAGCAATATAGAACTAAAATATTAACATTTTCTGACAGAAAGCAAAGCTGAATACTAAGAAAAATGACACGATTTCATGTTTCACTCCTCTACTACTAACTGCAGCTGACATCAAGGATGAGGTTAGGAAGAAATTAATCTTAACCATATTTAGGGTGCTTTATTATAAGCTCCTTTAATTTGAGCGACGCAATATTTGTACTTAAAAATCCATCTGTCGTACAAAAAGGTCACTTAAATGAACTAACAGTTAAACACTTGTATGCCCCTTCCTTCATAAAATATGTAGATGTGAACATAAAAATTGGTTTTGAATGAGAAAAGAGCCTTACTGACATGTAAACTAGCCTTTAACAAGATGACGCTAATGTAAACAAAGGAACTCGGAGCACTTGACGTGTCTGTCATACGTCAACTAACTACTTTACGCACGGTTTTAAGATTGAAAAGCCGCGTTTTCATTTAAATATTTTGGACAGGCTTCGTATACTTTTTAAAAATGAGACAACCGATCACTTTAACAACAGATTATGATTAATAACACATCTTTTGGTGAGTTTGTGACTTATCAATCTGCTTCAGTGCGCAAACAACAGCAACTATCCACAAACCAACACGGGCACGCGCTCAGCGTTACCGGAGGACGCGCGATCTCCGACAGATTAACGTTAACGTTAATGAAACAAAATCACTCACCTTTTGCTTTCACTTTAATATAGACCATCCAGGGAACATATAATGTGGAAACAGATAATTTCCAACGGGTTTCTTAGAGTCCGAAAGCGTTGTGAAGATCTGTATCACAGCAGTGCTGTGTGTGTGTGAGACTTTAGAGCCCGTGTGTGTGTATGTGTGTGTGAATCTTCAACGGCAGAGTGACGGTTCACGTTCGTTTGTACTTGAAGGAAGCGGCGTGACGTCACCAAAGGGCTTATTCACAACACATCACTCCTTGAACTATAACAAGACATCCAAAAAGATAATAAGAAATTAGGTTTACAATTTTTTTTTTTTTTTTGGATGTCTTGTTATAGTTGTTAATGTTTAATGTTTGTCTTAATGTCTAATTTAAAAAAAATATATATTAAAAAAAATTATAATAATAAATAAATAAAAATCAGTGTATCATGTTCATTTTCACTTATATATACAGTACCAGTCAGAGTTTGGAAACATTAGTATTTTTAATGTTTTTGAAAGAAGTTATGCTTATGCTTATCAAGTCAAAGATAAGTCAAGATCAAAAATACAGAAAAAAACAGTAATATTGTGAACTATGATTACAATTTAAAATAATGGTTTTCTATTTTAATATAAAATATAATTTATTTATCTGTCATCATTTACTCACCCTCATGTCATTCCAAACCCGTACGACTTTCGTTCATCTTCGGAACACAAATGAAGATATTTTTGATGAAATCTGAGAGCTTTCTGTCCCTCTATTGACAGATAGGCAACTACCACTTTGACTCTTCAAAAAGTTCATTAAGAGATTGTAAAACTAATCCAATTGAATTGAGCGGTTTAATAAAAAATTTCTGTAGTGACTGAATTTAGGCTTTTATTCACATATAAACATGAATAAACTCACACATCAGTTATGATAAACGGAGGCTCAAGCATGTTTGCTTGACATGCGAGAACCAATGAGGTTCATTCTCGTGTTACGCATCATGTTTGAGCTTCAGCAAGAACCAATGAGGTTCATTCTCGTGTTACGCATCATGTTTGAACTTCAGCAAGAACCAATGAGGTTCATTCTCGTGTTACGCATCACGTTTGAGCTTCAGCAAGAACCAATGAGGTTCATTCTCGTGTTACGCATCATGTTTGAGCTTCAGCAAGAACCAATGAGGTTCATTCTCGTGTTACGCATCACGTTTGAACTTCAGCAAGAACCAATGAGGTTCATTCTAGTGTTACGCATCACGTTTGAGCTTCTGCAAGAACCAATGAGGTTCATTCTCGTGTTATGCAGCACGTTTGAGCTTCAGCAAGAGGTTTGTTCTCGCTCATCAAACAGGTTCGGTTGAGCTTCTGTTTATATTCGCTGATCAATGTCTAAATGTCAATAAAAGCCTAAATTCAGTCTGTTCATTATAAAAGCGATCGAGTCTCTTCAGAAACGTTGGACTAAACCACTCAATTCATATGGATTAGTTTTACGATCTCTTTATTAACTTTTTAAAGTGGCAAAGTGGTTGTGTAGCTGCCAATAGAGAGACAGAAAGCGCTCAGATTTCATTAAAATGAAAACGACACAAGGGTGAGTAAATGATGGCAGAATTTTCATTTTTGGGTGAACTATCCCTTTAAGATCACATGTGTATTTGAATCCTGAAGTGTATCAGGTACATGATGACAGCATGGATGTAACATATCATGAAGTAATGAAAAGCAGTGAGAACACCTGATGTAAACCAGCCTGACCAGCTGACAAGTGCACAAAACCCCTCTAAAACCAGTTTGGACTGGGAGAGCAAATCATCTTAGACTGCAGCTGATTTTCAATAAACAGTTGGAGTTAATATGTTAAAAGCGCCATTGCTTGGAGAGAAAGGATCATTTGTGAGCACAAGCCTATACATACGCTATATTTAGACTGTTTTTTAACCAGCACAAATGGTGTGAAATATTTGTCGATATATATGAGAAGGTGAAAATGACCAAGTTAACTGTTAAAATATTGATACAGTGTTTTTTTTTTTCCACAAGGCCTGTGATTACACACCTCGCTCCTTTTAACAGTATGAGTCCAATTTACTGACAAAGTCACTCCTGAATTAAAGATGTGGAAAAAAAAAAATCCTTATTCAGCTTGCAGAATTTAAATCAGGTTTCCTGCGAGCTCATTGATTTTGCCTTCATATTCTTTTCACAGAGGTTGTTGGTTTGAGCTCAGCTTTTGGAGTGGCGTTGGGGACAGCAGTGAGATGCTGTGATTGTAATTATATTGGGGAATCTTGATTGGGAAAGCAGAGGGGGAAGCGAGAGCTCAAAGCAAATTCATTACCGCAGAGGCCATACATACCGAGCTTTTCTGCATGCAGTGAAAATGTCAGCTTCACCTCGGTCATTTGTAAAGTAATAAGCAGAAGCACAATGACGGCAAGGCGCAGCAGCACAACGGGTGGGGGGGAGGGCAAATCTGGCTGTCGCCTTAAAAAGGATTTTTAAAAGAGTCTTGATTAGAAAGTATAATGAGACTGAGAGGAACGCTGCACACTATCTCTCCAGAGGCTGATGGAAAACAAATTAATGTAGCTATTTTGTTTTAATTCCTATTTTTCCACATTAGTCCACGGCACATCCTGAGTAGTTGTCATCGTCGTCCACCACCAGAGCCCATGCAGACAGAGTTATTGATTTTCTGTAGACACATCAAGGGAATGCAGAGTAATCTTTTTTTTTTTTTTTTTTTTTCAGCAAAAACAATAACCATCCAGCACAAAAAGAAGGAAGAGGACAAATGGAAAGGTTGAAGAAAAACAACAACTAATCATTCTTGTTCTTCCGAACCTTTTAAACATTGTAAATTTTGTTGTTGTGTCATTTGATCAAATGGGCTGGAATGTTTTACAGTGACACAAACCAACCAACACGACAAAACATCACAGATTTCATCTGATCAAATCATATTACTAATGTTTTCCCACCAAAATGATGTCACTTCCTGGAGGATGATGATAATTGTTTATACAAGTTAAGACTGAAAGAAAGAAAGAAAGACAAATACAGTACATACAGTAGGAATGACCCTTTTCTTAAGCAGATTGTGACCACATTTACACAGTTAATTTCATTTATTAAAATTTCGCCCCTAAAAAAAATCTAAATTAAGCAACCCACAATCACACCATTTGTTTGCTATTGTGCTATTAACCTGCATTAGATCAACAACAGAGTAATTATGGCTTTGTCTCTCTGGTAAATGTTCTCTTAAATAAAGTAATTGCTCTATTATTGCAGATGAATCTGACAGTGGCAGGAATTAATTACTGTCAAGAGATTGTACGCTGCGTATGATTTGGATGGGTGACTATAGCTGCTTGCTGACATGGATAATGTATTCAAATATTCAAACGATTCATCTCTCAATGGTGGTTTTGTGTTTGTATTTATAAATAAAAAATACCCTTTTATTTCACTGCACAATTTACATATGCATATTAATAATTCATGCATTTGAAAATGAATGAAAGCAAGTACATTTTGATTGGGCATCAAAGCAGGATGAGCATTAAGAGCGTAAGGTTTTTTATTATCTGATGGAGAAGATCATACTCATATTACAGAGAAAACAGTAAAAAGGTTCTGACCTTTTGAGATGTCGAGTTCTGGGATCTGTAGTAACTGTCTAATTGTACTAATTTTTAGGAAAATGTACAGTCAGACGGTCATTATCACAAACTGAACCCAAACAGGTTGATCAGGAATCTAATTCACTCAACAAATACTTAAGCATATCAACATGGGTTGAAATTATCTAGAAGAAACGAGACATGAAATTATGAAACATTCACTTGGTTGCTTAAAAAAAGTGATGACAAATAAAATTGGCTAAAACATGCCCTTACTTTTTCAAAACTCATCAAAAACATGAATTAAAGATGAATATAACAATGACCCCTGGTGGATGATGTTTAAAGGGGCTACATGTAAAAATCATAAACCCGTGTTATTAGCGACACCAGTGGCCGTTAAGTGAACTGCAGCTGCAGATTATTGCTCGTGATCGACATAACACACAAGAGACTGAACTTGATTCAATGCACAAAATATTCACAAAATTATTTTTTGTTCTTTGCTTAAAAGTAAAAAGGAGTTGGAAATACTTTTGCCGCGATATACTGTCAATGAACTTCCAGAAACCGTCCAGATGAGTAGCCTAGTAAATATGAGCGCCGCACTTTCCTCTCATTAACAAAATAAACACACAACAAAAATGACAGCAGTGAGAAAGCATCTGATCATAGAGATGTGGATGTTTGCAACATCTCTGCGATTCACCGCCATCATGTCGTCATAGTTTGATTATTAACTATATTTGAGACTATACAGATGTGAGACTATAGTTTGAATCAATCCCTTATTTTTTCATGACACATTGATATTACTGTACAGAACAAACTCTTTTGTCATTATCCTGAACATTAGTTTCCCGTGTCATTGAATGGAAGAGAGATTTTAGGGAGTGTAAACGTCACTTCCTTTGGATTTCCCCGAGAAACCTTCACATAAAAATCAGTCTACAGGTTTTTTATAGACAAGGAGGTTGGGGAAGGTCTCGTTTTTTATGATTCGTTTCAAGCTGCACACATTGGCAATACAAAAAAAAATGATTAATACATGAACAATTCGTACATATAGCCCCTTTAATCATGATGCATGCATATTTCTAAATGAATCATTTAGGACAGAATCCATTTTAGGGATGTTATTTCAATCAACCAGTGATGATTGTGTTTTGATTATGTTTGTCTTGAAACAGCAACAGACACACACACACACACACACACAACTGAGCACAATTGAGGCCAAACGATTTCTTAAATCTTCCAGATCAAGAAAACAATCTGGCCATTGCAAGAATCAAGTGTTATCATATGACCCTGGAAAATCCCTGGCTTTTTATCTATTAAGGAATGTTCCAAAAGGAAACACTTATCATCCAGTGAACAGCAAGAGCAGTGTTGATTTGACAAGATGAATGAGTACAGGATCACAGGACTTGTATTACCCAGCAGCCTCTTGGTTCCTTCCAGTGTGCTGTTTTAATGGTCCTGCTTGTTTTGGCTCTGGTAATTGGGGCACGCTCACAGATGAAGACCAATGCGAGAGACGGCAGAGCACGGGAACAGAACAAAAGGAAAGAGAAACACTATTGTTAAGAAACATTAATGAGTTTACCTCGACCAAAAGAAACAGATGTGAATGGAAAACTCACTTTCAATGATATTTTTGATATTTGTCCTGATTAGCTGTGTGTTTGTCCCTCTAAAGCCACAGACGTGCTTCAGAGGCCACAAATGTGCCGAAAAACACATTTTGTAAGCTTTCTATTAGCTCTATAGACAAGAGCATTGCAGTTATTTTTGACGCTTATCAAGTTCCCTTGACAAAACCCAACTGGATTTTTCCAATGGCCTTTGGATTATTGCAGAAAATAAGCTCTGTGACCAACAAAAGTTTGTGATTCTTACACATTTTGTTCATAATGACAATCTTAAATCAAATTAACACAACTTTTCTGAAATTTGTAGGCAATAACAATAAACTACACCACATCAACATCACAACCATTAAGCTTCTGGCAACTCTATTGGTTTTTATTTAAAAACATTTCCCTTGAAAGTTTGAGTTACACACGAATTGCAAAACACAATAAGGCTGTGAAAGTAGATTAGGGTGTTGACAGCGTGATGACGTTTAATGTCTCTGAAAATCTTTGTAGTCCCAATTAGACTTGTTAGCAAAATCACAAGAGAGTATTACTTTTGTATTTTATGTTGTTGAATAAAAACAACAGTGATTACAGGTGAAACTCGAAAAATGAGAATATCGTGCAAAAGTTCATTTATTTCAGTAATTCAACTTAAAAGGTGAAACTAATCTCTGAAATTTTGAACATTTTCATAAGCTGTAATAGCCTGGTTAAAACCAGACCATTCTCAGTAGTAATTGAATTATGGTCTGGCAAAGCTTCATTAATAACTAATTTCCAAAGGGGCGTCACCAACGGACGTCGCTCAAATGCCTCTGGGCGCAGTTGGATAGACCTAAAACCAATCAGAGCAATCGGATCGTGTAAAGCCATATGCTGCGTCCCAATTCGCCTAAGTTACACTACGCCATAAAAGTATGTACTCTTTTTGTGAAGAAAAGGTATTTACTTTTGAATGTGTAGCAAAAAAGTAGGCAAGCTTTGGGACATACTACTTCGTCATCTTTATCGGACGGATCTGTCGCGTGCGTCCCGTCACTTAAACTGCCCTGTCAATCATCTTGTCACAGTTAAAATCCTCTATTAAATCTAATTTAATTTCCTACCGTTTCGGAGAGAAATGTAGCAGCACGTTCATCTGCCAGTGGGTCTTTCATGGAGACTGTCCTCATGTGTTTGCAATTTGAATATAATAATGCATTTAAAAGTTGAACGGACCTCGCTCAAATGCCTCTGGGCGCAATTGGATAGACCTAAAACCAATCAGAGCGATCGTCATCGTGTAAAGCCCGCCTCAACGTTTCTGATTGGTGCCGCGATTTCTAGGCCATGGAAATGGGCTTGAATGAGCTCTTTGCCAGACTACTTCTCCAGCCAATCTGAATTTGCCGGAAGTTGTCTGGGTTTTCCCAGGCTAAAGCTGTAAGCCATAATCATCAAAATTATAACAAATAAAGCCTTGAAATATCTCACTTTGCATGTAATGAGTCTATATAATATATTAGTTTCACCTTTTAAGTTGAATTACTGAAATAAATTAACTTTTGCACGATAATCAAATTTTTCGAGTTTCTCCTGTATGCAGGTGATGACTTTTGCATGGTAAGCGCCACTCTTTTTCTTCTGAAAATGTAAACTCAAATCATGTAGTTCTAGGTTAATCATGCAAATCTGCAATGCCGTTCTGTGTGCAAACACCATATTGTCTTAACAAAGGACGTGAGAAAACGGCACATGTCTGGTGGTGTGCATGCACACGGCATCTGCTAAGCACATTTCCATGCCAACTGTCAGTTTGTGTCTTGTCATATTAACGCTGAACGTTGTCCCTTTTAATTAGCTGTGTCAGGTCAACGCTAACCTTTTCCTCCTTCATGCACCAGCATGAGAAAGCGAGAGGCGTGCGAATGAGATGCCTTTGGTGTTATTTGATCAAAAACAGGCCATTACAGCCATAATCACAATGGTGGCAGGCTTCTCCGTAATGTATGCTCCTCAGAAACCATCCATCTCCTGGACAACAGACGGCTGGAAAAAAGTAAAGAGGGAGACGGAAGACAAAAGCAAAGGTCTGTTTGAAGAATCAAGCGCCGCGTGACACCGTATAATTAAAGTGGAAGCGGGTGGCATCATTTTAAAGGACTCTGGCTTCTCCTGCATTCGGTACCAAGAGCTCAATTAATCACGTAAATCATCCAATTTGAAAAATGCATTCATTCATTTCCAATGCTATAATATTTTTTAAGCAGCAGGAGGGATTCTTTTTTTATAGAGTCAAATTAATTAATCAAACAGTGGTAAGGTCCAGTACTAAATCATCACAAATAAACAGTATTTTACTTGCCATAGAAACCTTAGTGAATCTAACCAAAACCTTTTCACTCTTAAATAAAAAACAAAACAAAAAAACAAGAAATTATATTTTGCATAAGTAACATGAAATCTATTTTTCGGTCAATTAAACTGTGCATTATTTTCATGACATTAAGTAATTTTTTTTTTTTTTTTTTTTTGTAATTTCCATTAGATTCTCTGTAATATATTCATTTTTGTTGGATTACAAAAAATATTTAAATCAGAATAAATTAATTCTGTCAAATCAATTAATCGCGATTAATCGCATCTAACATAAAAGTTTGTAAATATATATATGTTAGATGCGATTAATCGCGATTAATTGATTTGACCGCACTAGTATAAATGGAAGGCAGTGGATAAAACAACTATAATGCATAAATAATTAGAATTATAAATAATATATAAAATTTTTCACATTACAGTAGAGAATTAGATTGTTTTGCATTATAGTAATTAGAATTTGTGTGTGTGTGTGTGTGTGTGTGTGGGGGGGGGGGGGGGGGCTTTATTGTTAATAATGGCTAACAGATATGGGGTTTTTAATACCTTAATGCCAATGCAGTGAGAGCAGATTGGCTGAAACACTGTAATATAATTTAGTGATGACAAGCAAAACACAAAATTGCTGAAACATGCACGTATTTATTCAAAACTCAGAGTGGAAGGTAAAAAAAAATATTCTTAAAAAATTATCTTAAAAACAGATTTATATCCTTTAAGAAAAACATAATTTCAGGTTTTTCAAAAAAAAAACAGGTTTGTGAAACTTACTCTTTTAAGAAAACTGCTGCCACGTTGAAATCTGAAAGAAAGAAAAAAAACGGACGGAGTCACTCAAACGAAACACTTGGGTTTGTCTATTGTTTCATTATTATTATTAGGCCCCGTTTCTTTCTCTCACACACAGATGCAGGAGCCTCCCCTCTCCCTCAGAGCAGCTATTGTGTCCTCCTCTAATAAATTAGGCTTTGTTGACCTGGCTTTTGTCATGTCCTAAGAGGTCCAGACAGCGAGCCGAACCCTGGGAAAGTGTGAGAAACCAGTACAAATCACCAAACGATCCTCAGCTGCCTGGTGTCTGACAGCATTTATGCCGTTCACACCCAGAACACCCTAGCAACTGCACAGAAACACACCAGTGACCACTCAAAACACCTTAGCAATCACATGACAACGCCCTGGCAACCACATAGCAACACACTAACAACAACAACAAAGAACACCTCAGATACCAGATACAATAGCAACACCCTGGCAACCACATAGCAACACACTAACAACAACAACAAAGAACACCTCAGATACCAGATACAGTAGCAACACCCTGGCAACCACCATGAACACCCTAGCAACTGCATAGAAAGACAACACTGACAACATGCAACACATTCTCACACAGCAACACACTGACAACCACTCAAAACACCTTAGCAATCACATGACAACGCCCTGGCAACTACGTAGCAACACAAACACAACCACAAAGAACACATTATAAACCACATAGCCACACCCTAGCAACCCTCTAGAATCCCCTAGCAACCACACAGCAACACACTAACAATAACTCAGAACACCCTACTTGGAAACCACATGGCAGTATCCTGGCAACCACCCAGAATAACCTCTTAGCTTAGCTTAGCTTAGCCACCATACTGCAACCACCTAGAACACCCTAGCAAATACATAGCAACACACTAACAACCACAAAGAACAGCTTAGAAACCACATACAGTAGCAATGCCCTGGCAGCCACTCAGAAAACCTGAGCAACCCCACAGCAACACACCAACAACCAATCAGAAAACTTTAGAAACCACATGGCAACTACCCAGAAAACCCTGGCAACCACATAGCAACACTACCATTCAAGACACCTTAGCAACCACATAACAAAGGCCTGGAAATCACATAGCAACACTAACAACAAAGAACACATTAGAAACCACATACAGTAGTAATGCCCTGGCAACCACCCAGAACACCCTAGCAACCCAGCAACAACCAATCGGAACACTTGGCAACCACATGGCAACTACACTTTTGCAACCACGTGGCAACTACCCAGAACACCCAGGCAACCACATAGCAACACAACCATTAAGGGCACTTTAGCAACCACATATCAAAGGCCTGGCAATCACATAGCAACAACCACAAAGAACACATTAGAAACAACATAGCAACAAACTGACAACCACAAAGAACACACTAGAAATCACATAGCAACACACTGACAACCACCCAGAAAACCCTTTTAACCACAAATCAAGTCACCAATAACCAGCACACTTCAGCAACCACCCCAAACACCCTAGCAACACAAACACAACCACAAAGAACACCTTATAAACCACATAGCAACACCTTGGCAACCACCTACACACCCTTCAGACTACACAGCAACACACTAACATCCACTTAGAACACATTAGCAACCACATAGCAATGCCCTGACAACCACCCTGAATGCCCCAGCATTGTGATATTGAGTTTTGCACATGCACACACCAGGCCTAGTGTTTTTATGATGTTCAAAACAGTTTCACAAGACTGGAGACAACTGCAGGAAGCACAAACTGAAGTGTGTGTGTGTGTGTGTGTGTGTGTGTGTCTTCAGTTGGACTTTGCCCTGACAGTTACTTGCAAAATGATTCACAATGTCTAAACCACACACGAGATAAGAATCCTGTTACCCATCAGCACATATAGGCACTATGATATAGTTTTTCATCATTTCACAATAGATTCATAACAAAACGGAAGCACAAGCCTTCTCTCTGAGTAACAATCTGACTTCAGTCTGTTGGCATAGCCTACAGAATGTGTGTGTTCTTAACTCTATATGGTGTTTGATGCTGTTGTGTGTTCTGTATAGTGTGTGTTGATATCTCTATCACTTTTTAAAGCACTTGTGCTGTTTTTAAATGTGCTATGGAAATAAATATTGACTTATAGTATGAACTATGGAAGCTTAAGTTTCCGCCACAGGATAAAACATTTTAAAAGATAATTGCGACTTTTTATCTCACAATTGCGAGTTTACATTTACAGAATTGCGTGTTATAAAGTAAGAATTGCGTAAACTCGCAATGCAAACACGTTGTAAACTCGTAATTGTGAGAGGAAAAAAGTCACAATGACCTTTTATGTACTTTATTCTGTGGCGGAAATAAGCTTCTATGTCGAACAGCAAAACACCACATGAAATAATATTTTCATAAGACTTATGTTATCTGATACTTTTCATGAGAAAAAATGGATCTGATTTCATTACGCACAAAATGACAGTGACAAGAGTATGTCCTAAAGATTGGATTTGAGATGTGTGTGAAGCCTCATGAAGTCATGGTTGTTTACCACATAAGTGCAATAAAAATCAGACTTTGTGTCTTTCTAAGCGTCTTCGTTCTTTGTTCCATCTTGTTGAGGTTTGGTGTTGTTGACGTGTCTGCAAGTCATTACTAATTCACCCAACATAAACTTAAAACCCTAGAAATATGTGCAAGGTAAGTGCTTTCAGTTCCTGTCAACAACAGAGCGTTTTATTATCTGTCTATGGGAATCTGTGCATAGAGGCGTATCGTTCACTTCTCCTGAACTCTCTCTTTACCTGTGCTGAGAAATGTGAAAAAACAGACCTATCCTGATCCAGACCGGACACAAACGTTTTTACAGACATTCTTATCATGAATCTAGAAATGCATTGAAACAAGAGAAAGGAACAGGAAGAAACTGATTGCATGTTCAATGAAAATGCCACCTCAGCTTGTGCATGCAATGCTCAAATGCAACACTAACCATGCAATCGTGCATAGCATTTTATATTATTTTAAAAGGAAGGAGGAAATATATCCAACACATACTCATATCTTTTCTTGTTGATGTCAAAGGTTGTTTCAAACAATCTTTATGCACAAAATGCATCTGTCACGTGTTGCCTGATTTCTCTGTCTGCAACTTCAGTCCTGCAGAGTTTAGCTCCAATGATAAAAACATCTGCCTGTAGCTCTCTAGTGATCCTGAAGACCTCGATCAGCCTGTCCATGTGTGTTTGATTAGGGTTCAAGAGCTAAACTCT
The DNA here is from genome assembly GCF_949319135.1 of Squalius cephalus. Lineage (NCBI taxonomy): Eukaryota > Metazoa > Chordata > Actinopteri > Cypriniformes > Leuciscidae > Squalius > Squalius cephalus. The sequence goes on from NC_137130.1 coordinate 3,837,057, forward strand.
GCAGGACTGAAGTGGCCCATCTCTGGTCTACAGGGATCATTTCACGAGTAACAGCGTCCTCCAGTGGTCATCAGTGACAATGCCAGATGAGGACAGTGAAGTCTCCGGGTTACACACCAAAATGACTAGTTTGCATGAATCTTAAATAATGTGCATTTATAGCTGAAAAGTTTAATTAATTATTGTCAACACTACTAGCATTAATATTACATACACACACACACGCACGCACGCACCCACCCACACACACACATTGTAAATAAATTCAAACAACCCTTAAGACTCTTACAAGCCATATTTTAGAAGGATCTGTGTTATTTTCACCAGTGAAACCACTTTGATTTCAATGACAATTTAGTAACATATTAAAATATCCCCCCCCCCCCCCCCCCTCCCCTATTTAGGAAAGTTTTAGGCCTAGCTTTAGGTTTTGAGAAGGGCTATTGCATTCTTCCAAAACCAGAAATGGTGAATGCACATTATTTCTAGCTAAACTGATTAATATCAAGTTATTGTGGCTTTCTGCATTTTCTGTAAAACGATCAGAACGACTATATTAACAGCACAAAACATCTCAGAATTCATCAAATCCATTGATAATACTTATTGATGTTGTTCTGTTGTTTTCCCCACCAAAACAATGTCCCTTCCAGGACGATGATGAGCAGGATCCTATTGTGAAACCTATAGATTATCAACCTCAAATTGTGTGCCACTTTGGTTTAAATACAGATCTGACTTAATAAATCCTAATGCAGTAGCAGTCATAACATGACCAAACATGTGTAGATGAAGCAGCTGGAGATACAGAGAGAAACTGACACTTTCAGGGTAGAAACATGACAGTGATCTATAAAACCCCAGAGGCTAATTCATCTGCCCTCAATTAGCTGTCCTACTTCATCCCGATCTCTCTCTCATTACACAATACACATCCAGCACACAGATTCATCTGGACTCAGGCGTCTGCTTTTGTTTATTACATGGCTTGGTTGAATTCTAATGTAGAATGCGGTGTGTTATTTCCATAGACTGTAAAAAAAAAAAGGGTTATTTCCATAGACTGTAAAAAATGGTTATTTCTTGATAACAGACCGCTGCTAAGTATAACACACACCGTTGCCATGAAAAACAGAGCGTTGCTATGGACGCATGGATTCTAACCGTAGAGACGAAACGGACTATTTTCTTTAGCGGAAGCAATACAATCGTTTTTAAATCAATAAACTCCTTTTTAAATCAATATTTTGTGTCAATTTAGGAGCTTATTTATTCAGCAACTGTCTAATAATTCTGCAAGTCTGTGTTTGCTGAGGTTTCATTGAGCCGCCGTGTGCTTGAAGTTGTCCTGAAATTGCTTACAACAGCATTAAATCGAAGCTCATGCGTGTATGGGATGAGCAGAGCTCGTTTTTGATTGGTTGTATTCTAGGTCAGTAAAAACAGAAAACAAACTGAAACGTTCGATGAATCTTTATTCGCTTTGAAAGACCAACAGTTGATTAGTTTCTCTTTGAGAAATGGCTTGTTGTTCACGTATGGATACATTCATAATCATTCGTAACGACACAGATACAGACGACTGTCAGTGGCAAATCCAAAATCATAAAAACAACAACATTTATAAAACATTGTGATTGGAAATTAGGAAGTATCCATATCTAAAAACTTAGTGCTAGCAGTGACAAACATGTATTTGAAACCTTTCCAACTGAGAATGAAAGAAAACAAACACTGGACAAAAAGAAATCGGACAAAACTTCCCATTTAGTAAATCTCACAAACAGAAACAGAGGCAAATTTGGCACTGGCAACATTACCACATGATCTCGGTTTGATTTGAGAGCTGCAGCAAGGCTAGATTTCACTGAATTACCACTTAATCTATAAACTGACCTGGATTATAGTGCACAAGAATACATGGCATTTTTTGCCCTTTTCAGAGCTCGATCAAGATACTAATCTCACCAGATTGACACAATGCAGCTCAGAGGAAATATTAGTAAAGCAAAAAGAGTCAATAACCAGATGAGAGAAAAGAAAGATGCTGTGAAATGAAACCCCAGCAACTCTTTTATGGCATTAATACAGTATTTCCCCATCCAGTCCTCCATTCCACCCACGAGAAAGAGATCATTTGAGTTACGACCGCCTGTGGACCGCAGTTGAGGAACCAGTGAAGAGGGAAGAGTTCACGATCTCCATGAACGCCTGCTGCTTATTCTAACCTGGGAACATCATCATCATCTTCATCGTCTTCAGCACAGCATTGAGCTCTAAGGCATCTCCTCGATTTCTTCAGCTTCTACCAAGCAGGTCTGATCGTTGGAAGGGGATCTGAAGGGCGGGTGGTACTCGATCAGGTTGAGGATGGATGAATCCGGGTTGCTTCTTTGGTGAAGGAACCAGATCACAGCAGAAACAACCAGAATCAGGACCACACTGATGATGACCAGAGCTGAGAGAAGAGGACTGTTCTCTGGAGACGAGGACACACAAAAACATGAACATTTAACTCCGGCCATAATGGCTCCAGACAAATTAAAAAAGCTGATTGAGGAACTAACAACATTACACATTTTGGACATTATGTGTCTTGAAAACTCATGTACAGGTATACTAGTAAAAAATATTACAAAAATAAGATCATACTTACTGGGTGGGCTTATCCAGACTGCCTCTGAAAAATAGATCAGAAAAATTGGGGGTCAAATTAATCATTTTTATGGGTATTGATATTTAAAAATCTGATCAAAGCGGCTGTTGTCAGACTCTTTATGCATACAAAAATCTCTCTAGATTATTACAATTAATGGGAAAAGTAATCTTTAGAAATGTAAACTGATATTTCCTACTGACACACTTAAGCAAAAGATATAAATAACTGGCTTCAAACCATTTTTTGGGTGAAAATACTAACGTGCCAAAGACTCTTGCACAGTACTGAGTATATATATATATATATATATATATATATATATATATATATATATTATACCCACCCATTGATTTTACAGTAAGCTTTCTCCAGATATTTTAGAGATCCCTCCTCCCCCAACTAAAACCAAAAAACTAACTTTAGAATCATGATTTTTTATTTATTTTTACAAATATTTTATTTATTTGAATTCATTATTCAAAAACCAAAAAAATCATAATTTTTTTAATGAATGATTGAATGACTTGCTCAAAGATTTTTTTTCATTACTGGATGAATCAGTGTTTTTTAACGAATCTCTTGAATGATTCAATGAGAAATATTTTTTTAACAGTCACTTGTCGCCACCTACTGGTGTAACGATGTAATTGATATTATATTAATTTGAAGCATCAATTAACTTTAAAAAGGTGATTTACATCCGATAAACATCAGTATTTATATCCGAACTATAAACTTTTATCCCAGTACTTCTGTGACAATTTTAATTATTGTAACAGAATAATGACAGTGTGTGGTTAAAACCTGTTTGTGACGTGGTAATAAGATTGTGTGGGTGAGATTGTGATGGTTTAGCCAATAATTGTGGAGCTCTAACTAAAAGCATAATTTTTTGTTGTTGTTGCTTGAAATAAAATAAAATAAAATATCCAAAAACTAGAGGGTAAGCATCTCTTTTGTGAGAATAACTTTCATTTTGTGCATTGTGTATAGCTTGTGTTTCTATGAGAGGCCAAAGGAGAATTTCCACATTTTAAAGTTCAAACTAGTTGCCAAAGCAACATTTCTAATTTTCATTTAGTTTAACTTGATGTACTAAAATAACTAAAACTGAAAAATAAATAAATAAATAAAAAAAAATAAAAATAAAAAAAAACTATTACAAATGACCAAAAAACACACAACAACATAAGTACAAAACTAAAAAACACAATTCAAAATATACATATAAAAAAACTACAATGGTATCTCAGTGCTACTAAAATACCACTTTTCACAATCCTGAACTTACTCGTCTGACACACGACCCCGTTCTCCGGCTCTTCCGTGCAGCTGATGTTTTCCCACTTCCCGGTGTTGGAGTGAAGAGCGACACACGTGTCCATGAGAGGCAGATCCGTGTCATCCGAGCCGCCGTCCTCCCAGTTATTATAGCGCAACACGCTGTTATCGTCATGCCACTTGAAGACATCTTCTGCAGAGACACAGTGAGAGAGTAATGTTTGTAACCGGACATATTTCATATAAACATTCTCGGTGAAAATAACAGGATAGCTTTCACTGTGAAATTTATTTCACAAGATCATATAATCCTTTAGTATAATGTAAACACATAAGTTTGCTGTTGGGACTCAACTTGATCACTAAAGCCCACCTGCACAGCTTAATAATAATGAAGATATTAATAAATCAAAGAAATAAAGGTGGATATGGATTGGTAGCAGCTGTTTATGTGTGTGTTGTGACTGTAAGGAGGATTAGGTCCTCCAAAACCTTCATTTAAAACTCTATACTCTATTATCAATAAATAAATAAATAACAGAAATTATAATTCATGCACATATTTTAGCTGGAAAACAATGACATACAGTAACTTGTTAATCATTTTCAACCCAATTGCAATTCATTCTTTGGTAACACTTTACAATAAGGTTCCTTTATTAAACATTAGTAAATGTATTAACTAACATGAACTAACAATGAGCAATACATTTACTACTGTTTTTGTTAATCTTTGTTAATGTTAGTTAATAAAAATAAAGCTGTTCATTGTTTGTTCATGTTAGTTCACAGTACATTAACTAATGTTAACAAGATTTTAATAAAGTATTAGTAAATGTTGAAATTAACATTAACAAAGATGAACAAATGCTGTATAAGTGCAGTTCATTATTAGTTAATGTTAACTAATGTAGTTAACTAATGAACCTTATTGTAAAGTGTTACCCATTCTTTCATCTTCAACAAAACCTCACGCCAAATGTTTAGGTTTGACACACTAAAAGTACATGCAAATACATGATGAACGAAACAACAATGTCATTCAGATGATCAAAGTTCACATTGTCCTCTGGTTCATTGTTCAATAACTCATTGAAGTCTTTCATCACGAAGCCTAAACAGTCTGATGCACACATGTGGCGTCTGGAATGTGTTTCTATAGTTTTCACTTGAAAGCATCTGGACTCTGGGTGTGTGGATGATATATTCTTTGAATCCGCCCCTAAAATAACAGGATTTCCTTGTGTTGTGTGATGACACGTGTGAAAAGTGCACTAGAGGAAAACAGCTCGAAAAGTTACTGTGTGTTTACATGTACATTGTGTATGGACTAGCAATCTAACGAAGAGACCGAGCAACTTTAAAGGACTATTTGTCATCATGTACTCACTCTCATGCCATTCAAACCCATATTATTTTTAGTTTAGGTGATGTCAAACCTGGGCACAGCCGTCAGAACAAACAAAAGAACAGCTTGAACATTCTTCCATGAAAGAAAGAAGTGCTCAGAACGACATGAAACTGGTGCCAAAATGTGTGCTTAAACCGTTTAAAAAAGAAAGTAGCAACTCATGATTCACTCATTTAGAAGTTATACAAACTGTCAGCAACACCAGGCATATAATCCACTATAACTAAACAGACTGGTTAAGATTTTTCAAAGCACTCCTTTAATGGTCTAAACTTAAAGCACTGACTAAGCAACAGTCTGGTAAACAACTCTTTTCCACAGGCCCTGGTTTGAACAGATTAGTGAAGTTCAGATGCATTCCAGTGCAGAGAAGCTGGACCACGTCCAATAACATGCTTAAAGGGGTGGTGTAATGCCCTTATCACAAGATGTAAAATAAGTCTCTGATGTCCCCAGAGTGTGTATGTGAAGTTTTAGCTCAAAATACCCCACAGATATTTCTATATAGCATGTTAAAATTGTCTCTTTTTGAGGGTGAGCAAAAACGCACCGTTTTTGTGTGTGTTCCTTTAAATGCAAATGAGCTGCTGCTCCCGGCGCAGGGGGCGGAGCTTCAACAGCTTGTGTCCTTTTACCTCACACACACATGCACTGAACATTTCTAAAACTTTTAGCCTTTTATGTTCAAACCGGAGTCAGACAATGATGGAGAGACTCAAGAAGTGACAACATGTAGAAGCAACAGGACATTTCTGAATGGTTAGTTGATGAGTTTATGAAGCTTATGTGTAGTTATCTTCTAGCCATTGATTAGCATATTCTGTCTTGATAATCTATAAATCGTGTTCCGGGGGCGGGGTTTATGTAAATTCTAGGGTTGGTGATGTCTCTAACCCGGGAGGAATGTGGTGTAGTCTCTACCAGCCGTTTGTTGTAGTCCTTAAAAAGTGATTTCTTTAAAAGCAAATATCTCCCTTTGCTTTGAACTTTGAGCGTTGTAACTTTGCAGATGTTGTTTATGCTCAAACAGCAACATTACACACTAACTAAAGTTAGAAAAGTCAAATCATAATCAACCACCCCTTTAAGCATCTACTGCATATGTTTTTGTGTTTTTAATGGGAAAAAACATTATCTTACTTTTAGAACGTATAACTCAAGAATAAAGTATAACCCGCATATTGCAAAAATTATTTACTCAAGAATTAAATGTGATTTACATAGTTAAGAACAAAAAGTGTGCACAATAAAAAGCAATAAAAAATATCCAAACATTTATATCTATGTGTAATTTGCTTTATTTCTTTAGAGAATCCTTTTTTCCCTACTCTTTACTATTTAAATTATTATTTATAATTTCACATATTTGAAATTTTACTTCTTAAGTGAAAACAATCCTTTAAAATCAACGTGAAATTGTATTCGATTACATCCATAATCTTGCATATTTCCGAGTGAAACAGGATATTCAATGAGGAAAATATAATGTAAGGCAAGACTGATTTTATTCATGAAATTGATTGAGTGGCTTTTGAAAAGTGGGTGTTAAGGACATTAACATCAAGGACAATAACTATAATAATTTTGATAAAGTTCTAAAAAAATATTAAAAAGTCCTATCAAAATATTAAAGAATACACCACAACTATAACAGCACAGAGAAACTATATCATTGAAATCACTTTCAGAACAATTTTCACCAGCTGATGAATGCTAAAAAAATTGACAGCCAATCAGAATCCATATTTTTTTTAAAGAACTCATGCATTTAAAGTGACAGGCGACAAAACTGCAGTGTACGCTTATAAAAAAACAGTACGATATCATCCGCTGATGTTGACACTGATATGATTATCTTATCATTATATATTTATCGTTCTTCTTGGTGTGAATGTGCCTTTACTTAGGGTTGGGCCATATGGCCAAAAAGTTATCAAGATAAAATCAGTCGATATTGATAATTATCGAGATAAATATCAAATCTTTATTTATTTTTTTTAAGGCAGATTTTTGCTCCTGAGTGAAAGTGCAGATGTAAATTTATGTTCATTAACAAACATAGTCACATCTGTTGAAATTATAACAACCTCCTTTTTAAAGGGTAAAGTTTAATATAGTATTTGGATCGTTAACCACAGGTAAAACCACGCACTGCACCTCACTACCACGGTAAAAGGTTACTCTACTGTTTCTATGGTATTTATTATTAAAAACAGTAGTTTAAAGACATTTAGAATAATACAAATGCACAAAAACTGCAATAGCTTAGTAACAAAAAAAATACTGTAATTAATTATAATCCATTATCCCTTTAATGCATTTAATACGTTTGTAAACCATGTTTTCCACCAAAATAAAAGCTTGATGCAAAAATAAAAGATCATGTTTTTATCTCTTTCAAATATAGAAATTAGTACAAAACTAATTATGAAAGTTTCCTTTATTTTTCAGTGCATTTGTGTTACAATATATGGCTATTACGGTCATGGGATTAATATTATAACTGTAGTTTGCTAGGACTTTTACGTGCTTTTCCCTAATCACTGAAGTGACCTCGATGTGCGGGTTAGCGGTATCATTAGCCATCAGGCAAGTGTTATTTAAATAAACTCCTGATGTACTTACAAACTTTCCAATGCCTCGTTTTATGAGTACAGAACCTATTTGTACAACTGTAGAAGTCTGGTAGCATTCTGGGCATTATTAGTGGGGTAATTTACGAGATACAGCCTTGGATCCATTAGCGCCTGCACTAAGCCATCCGGCTGATATCTCTAAATAAGCTCTAACTTTAATAATGTTCGACCAAGGGAAAAAAGGCTTCTGAGGGGGGGACTATAAAAGGACAAATAGTCCTTTTACTTCAAACCATCCCTTTAATGTCTACATTAATAATATAATAAAAAAATCAATATGAATATCCCACATTTCTGCCACAAAACCATGGTTACAGTTTGCGTTACTAGAGTAAATCCATGGTAAATGTAGGTGATTTGTGGATTGAAAAGCCTTCTAACAGCATCATTGTTGCTCAGTGTTTCTCAATGCATTAGTGTTGTTGAGAATGTCAGCACTGTCTCATCAGGCGTTAGTTTAAATCACAAGGCATTTGATTTGTGGTTTGTATGGGAGAACTCGAACGCTTCTCACTGGATCACAGCGTTGTTCAATGGTCATGTGATTGAGACGGTCAGCGAGTAAATGTATTCGCTCTAAGCTCACGCTGCGGTGTGTTTTGAGCCGAGCTGATAAACGGTCCGTGGCGCGCAGTTAAAACACACAGCTTTTCTGGATTGTTTCCCATTTAAAGTTTTCACATACGCAACAGAAATGGCAGCACCTATCAGTTATTGGCAACAGTGTGACGGTTTGCAACACGCATTATTTGCACAGTGCATAAACATTATATCAAACACTTATAGAACTTTTGTTATTATTTTATTACATCGCAATAATTGTCACTATCATTTTATCGCCCAGTCCTAGTGTCACTTTCTAGAATGAAGGCTGATGGTTTAAAAGTAAAAGGGATTCGCGATGTCAGCTGACAATAATATTTGTTTCAGAAGTGGAGCATATTATTACATTTTGATGAAAGATTACGAAAACAAAATGTTTTCTCTAGAATAACACGCACAGATGAAACATTCACAATAAGATATGGCATCAGGAAAGCAAATATAGATCATTCTGATGTTTAAAGACTTACATCACTAGGTTTTGAGGTGTTTCTGGATGAAAATTAAACTTACCGTCGCTGTCATAGTACATTCCCAGCCAAATGTTCATTTTGCCTTTCCACACAGAAGGGCTGTAATTAACGATGAAGTCATTCTCCTCAGCGCTTTTTACTGTCAAGAGTTCTAAAAATGTAATGGGAAGGTTAAACTCTACCATATAGTGTAGAAAAACAATACACAAGTTTAGATGCAAAAAAGCAATTACCAAATCTTCCACACTTGGCTTTTGCATCTCTAAAAGTGTAGCTTTTGGCTACGTCCTCATCTCCATGGATGAAATGATAGCAGTTGAGGCCGAGCGTCAACCATGTTCGTCCGTCTGCAGGGCAGTCTATACAGACAAGGCATTTTTTGGTTAACAGTTCAACAAGTCCTAACCAGGTTTGTACACAAGGTAACAAGTGCTAAAAACAATCACTTCTATGCTAATTTGAGGTTTTGTTTTAACCCGAACAGCACATTGAACATCAAATTTGTCATGGACTGGTTTAACAGAGGTGTGGTTCGAATCCCGCTCTGAACGGTGCGAGTAGAACCGAAGGGGTTATGTTGGTGCCGTGACCCGGATTATGGGAGTGAGGTTTAGGTGGGTTAGTGTAAAAGAGGTCAGCTAGTGCAAGTAAATGTCACTCCTTGACCTCAAGAGGTGCACTAGGCCCCGGTTTTTAGCGTTCTTGTTAGTGCACTCGCCTCCAATGCTGGTTCAAATCCTGCTCGAACCGGAGTAGAACCGGAGAGGTTTTCAAGATTTTTTCAAGGAACAATTGAAGACATTTTGAACTTGAACAACAGTTCATAGTGACGTCTGTCAAACTCAAAAATGACATAAAAACCTCATAAAAGTATCACAAAAGTATCTTAGCTGTAGTTCACATGACATATGAACTGTATTTTAATTGTTCTGAAGTTCTCAGATCAAAAATAGCACCAGACAATACGTAAATGACATGCACACTCCCAAAAAATATGCTCTTCCTCAGTATTTTTGTCTTGTTTTCCAGTACAAATATCTAAACATTCTTAAATCAAGATACATTTACTTGAGATGCACAATGCTATAAGATATTAAGTTTTATTTTCTGAAAAATTAATCCAAACTAAGTGAGTTTTTGCTTAAAACAAAAAATATACGAAACTTTTTTTCGCTTTTGAATGAAGTTGTACATTTTCAAATTCTTACTCCATTGGCAAATATATTTTCTTGTTTTAAGCATAAACTAAACTAAGCAACACTTAATATCTAATTAATTTTCTCCAGTAGGCCTAAATGTATCTTGATTTAAGAAAGTTTGATGTATATTTGAAATGGAAACAAAACAAAAATAATTTCATTATTTTTACAGTGCAAGAACCAATGATGTTTTGATAATGACTTCAGAAGACTTAAATGCAGTATAGTGCCTATGTTGTATGGTAGCATACGGGTTTGCATAAGTATATGAATACATGATGATAGGATTTTCATTTTGGGCGAATTATTACTAGAAACATTTAGAGGTTGAAAAACAACTCATTGCAGATGAAAATAGAAAAGTATAAGTAAACACTACAGGCATTTAAATTACTTTACTTATAAATTAATTTCAATGACATGCATGAAAATAATAATCACAGGAAAATCAAAATCAACCCGCATATTTCCAGAAAGTTCTGTCACTGTTACCAAAAACTGAAACAACGTGAAAGAAAACTTCAGAAAGCTCATTTAGGAATTCACGAGCCGAATCATTATAGTTTTACAGTATCGATAATTATTAGGCTACTAACTAATGGTATTACTAACAAAACAACGTTTATGTGGAGCTTCCCTTTTCATTTTTAGAGCCTGACTATTTTTCCCCAGTCTTGCTAAGATAGTAGTCAAAGCTCGTGACATTGTGATGCAGAGCGACTGACACGAAGAGAAGTTTGACGTTCCATTTTAGAACTTTCAAATGTAACTCAAAAGAAACAATGTAACTGTTTCAAAAGAAACAATGTATCTGTTTCAAAAGACACAATGTAACTGTTTCTCGTGGCGAGAACACTGGAGATCTCAGATGTACTCTGGTGAAGTTCACTCCTGTTGTTTTGCATCGCCATTAAAACAAACAATACCGTAACGAGCTCAGCGTTAAACGCGTGACAAACACTCGCTAACGCAAACTACTCACCAGCACTGTCTTCTCCTCGCGCGAAACGGCACGTAAGAACAAGAAGAATGGTGTAAAACACTGTAAAATGACGAAAACTGGACTCCATGTTTTCAACACAGTGCAGATATCATGGCTGAGCCTGAGCGCTGAACGCGTCACACACAGACACAGAAACACGCGCGCGCGCACACACACACACACACACACACACACGCACAGTGTCAACAATAACTTAACTTGGTTAGTTAAGGTTTTAAATGCATTGTTTCTAGTTTTGTAATAGTATTGCTACTGCTATGTCCACATATAGCTAATCTGAGACTTTGTGCATCATTAAGTTGTATTACTGTATATTAAAGCACAGAGAGATGACCGATGACCTTTCAGATTATTTTGGCACTGTTAACTAGACTAAAGAGCCTCTAGCCATCAAATCCCACAGGAATGTATATACGTGACTGCAACAGTGAACTCATACCATTATTACACTCGGATAAAACAACCTGTCTGACTGAACACAGAGATGACACATTTATTGTTTGCTTTTAAGGTGTTCAAACGATTAATCGCGATTAATCGCATCCAAAATAAAAGTTTGTTTTTACATAATATATGTGTGTGTACGGTGTATAATTATTTTCTATATATAAACACACACATGCATGTATATATTTAAGAAATATTTGCATGTATATACTGTGTATATTTATATTATATATAATTTATATTATATATAAATATTTTATATATAAATAACTCATTTTTCTTAAATATATATGCATGTGTGTGTATTTATATATAGAAAATAATTATACTCCATACACACACATATATTATGTAAACACAAACTTTTATTTTGGATGCGATTAATCGCGATTAATCGTTTGACAGCCCTAAAAATAATACTAATAAATACATCAGAAATTTTGATTCTTCTTAATCAAAAGGACATACATATGAAAATGTTTTCCCAGATGTTTACCATTTTGAATTAAATGTTTAAAATGAAATAAGATGGCAATGTCATTAATTATACCACAAATTATTACATTTATTCATGTAAAAAATTAGATACATTTATTCATGTTTTCAGTTGGTGTTAAAGCCTAACCCACCTCAGTATTGGCATTGAAACAACACTAACTTACACGGTTTAGGAATGTGTTTAAGATTTTAAAGGAAACTTTCTTATATAAACTTTCATTTTAAGCAGGCAAACATGGAAATATTATGAATATTATATATCAAAGTCTGAGAGACATAGTGCAAAAATAAACAGAGTTACAGTTGTTTAAAGAAATGAAACAATCTCTCACTCCCCAGACGTCTATGGAATAATAATAACATTAATAAAATAAATGTGTGATGATTGCCAGCTCATCGTGCTGGGATGTTCTTCACATTTTTAAAGAAACGTACAGTATTGTGGGGATAGTCTACTTTGTGAACCCTTTTAGGTGCAGTATGTCTTTAAAAACCTGTACTCAGAACATTAAAAGCAATTATTAAAATGATTAACTTAATGATAAATAATTTATAGTTACTTCAATTTTAAACTTGTTTAGTTAGTTGCCAGAGCAATATTTGGTGTGGATCTCAGATGGTCCTGTAGATGGCGCTCTCGCTGCATGGACTGATGCAGTGCTTCTTAAAGGGCAAGTTCACCCAAAAATGAAACTATCACATAAGTGTATATGACTTTCTTCATTCAGATGAACATAATCTGAGTTATATAAAAAAAAAATATTCTGGCTCTTCCAAACTTTATAATGGGAGTGAATAGTGGCCAAGTTTCTGAAGCTCCAAAAAGCGCATCCATCCATTATAAAAGTAATCCGCTCTAGTGCCTGATGGGTTTTTGTAAGAAAAATGTTTATGACATCAAAGTACCGCGAGAGTGATTTAAGCATACGGACATGTCAGCTCTCTAATCGCTCTCGCGGCACTTTAATGCCATTAATTTAATGCTGATCAGCCTGAAGGGGTTGTATTCGCTATAACAAACGCCTCGCTCTACATTATCCCGCTTATTACATGGCTACCTACCAAATAAATCAATAATTTGACACAAAATATTGATTTAAAAAGGAGTTTATTGATTTAAAAACGATTGTACTGCTTCCGCTAAAGAAAATAGTCCGTTCCGTCTCTACGGTTAGAATCCTGCGTCCATAGCAACGCTCTGTTTTTCATGGCAACGGTGTGTAATACTTGCTATCAAGAAATAACATATAAATAACAATATCAAGAAATAACACACCGCATTCTACATTAGAGTTCAACCAAGCCATGTAATAATGTGAAATATAACAACAACAGGGACGGATTATGGCGATGATGCGGATGTCTCAAAAGGCCCCATTCACCACATTTTGCGACATTTCTTTTTTGTTGCTAAATAGTACATATTTTACGAGTTGCCCAATTAATTCATTCTGGGCACAGTAACGTTATGCAACACATGCTCCTCTCTCATCTACTTCTCTCTTTCTTCTATCAGTCTCTTAAGAGAAATAGCCTATCTCCCTAGCTTTGATTGATACAGTCTTTGCAAACTGATTATTTCTGTCGGTCGCTTAAAACTTCTATTTTAAAACCGCTGTTTTGCCTCTTATCTCGCACTGTATGCCCGTTAAGTTAACGTTAACGCTTCAGTGAACGACGGTTTTTCTGTCTACTATATTGTAGGGATTAGGAAGTAGGGGAGGGGACAGTTGCAACAGGGGATGGTTGCAACGTGTCATTTTTCTCCAATCAGAAACAAGCTAGAGTGATGACACTCATACTGAACATGCACAGTTAGACCCTCCACCCACCAAAAAGACAGTAGACATATTCAACATCTGCTGCTGCATTTATTGAACAAAACTTGTTTTGGAGGTATGAAAGTAATTTTTTTCATGAGATGTATTTTTGTCATACTGTCCTGACATTTTGTATGAATTAATCAAAACTTACTTAGTTTGAATTATTGTTTTGTTGACTTCTAAGTGACATGGTTAGCATGTGTCAAAGTCAGTGTGTCTAGCAGGAATATGATGTTCTGTCATGGCTGATAGGGTCGGGGACGGTTGCAACAAGTTATAAATTGCATGTTTAATAAAGGTTTGTTGCATTGCAAATTGTTCAATTCTTCATGTCTGACACTGAAATATGGAGAGATTGAATATCATCTGTAATTCCTGCACACTGAATCTATGTAGGCCTATGTTTTTACACATACACAAACAAAACTCAATAACTGTTATTTGATAAATATGACTAAATAAATAAATTATAGGCTACAATAATATTATTGAAATACATAATACTATAATATTATAGTAGGCCTAAAACAGTTAATATTTTCAGAATTATATGCTCATTGAGACAAAAAGCTAAAATTAATTAGAGAAATTTAAGGTATTTTTAACGTGTTGCAACCGTCCCTTGGGTCGGGGTCGGTTGCAACATCTGACTTCTTCCATTCAAATAAATACTGTGAACGATATGTCATATATAATCATCTTTAAATGGTATGGGTAATTAGCAGACAGATGCAAGTTTAATATATACAAATTTGGTTGGTCTACTCCAAATAGTCTCTGAGTAACTGAGAGAAATGCAAAAAGTGTTGCAACTGTCCCTGGTCTCCCCTATGCAGTTTTGGATGGGTGTTTTTCATATGAACCCTCAAAGCATCAGTGCAGTTTTGTTGATCCATGATTTACCACCAGGACTCATATTTCCACCGAGACCTACAGAGCAAAGTTCAGATCATTTTTGTGTTGTCATTTTGCATTAAAGATTCTTGTAGCTCTTGTTCTGCTAGTGTTTGATTGCCGCATTACTTCATGAAACTGAATTACACACCCATCTCTCTTCAATGCTCCAGTTTTTCAGGATGCACAGCTTCTCACTGAGGCGTTCACAGTATCAGTGACAAACCTTCATTAGGATGGTTCATTTAAAGATTTGTCTGAATAATTGTGCAGTCTGAAGTTTGATACTGATTTCCTGTATTAAAAAGAGTGCCGTAAACTCAGTTTAACACATTTTACTGTTTAAGTCTATTCCACACATCCAACAATTTCTTTTTAGGCCTACTTTTACTGCTATAGTTTGGGGACAAAATTGTGAACTAGGATTGAACTAAATCTAAGAAAACCTTCCTTTGAGGATGCCCTGGATTCATAAATAATTATTTTTATTTTTTATTTTATTTTATGTATGTATGTATGTGTGTGTGATTATCGTTAGCTAAAACTATTAAAAATTGTTATCGCCAATTGAAATAAATCTGAAAAAATAATATTAAAATAGATGAAAAACAAACTTGAATGAAAACTAGTAATGTTTCTTTGGCAACAAGCTGAAATATATATAAGCTGAAGTACTAAAATGACTAAAACTAAACAAATTTATTAAAGCTAAATAAAAATAGTAAAACAAAAACTAATTTATATAAAAAAAATCTAAATTACTAAAACTTATAGTACTTATAGACATAAATACTTTAATAGTATATAAATAATACTAAAATAACAGTTTTTTTATTATAATTAAAATGCATAAAGGTTTTCTTCAGGGTTTTGGGAAGTCTATAGTATTTATAATGAACTTCATATAAAAACTGTGTGTGTGTGTGTCTGTGTGTATATATATATATATATATATATATATATATATGTGTGTGTGTGTGTGTGTGTGTGTGTATGTATATATATATATGTGTGTGTGTGTATATATATATATATATATATGTGTGTGTGTGTGTAACCACTCTTGTCTCTCCCTCTCTCATTTATTGTTAAGGTTAGTTAAATTCATAAAATATCATGTCAAACTGTAATTTACATGCTTTAATGTAATTTTTTTTTTAATGTAACTAGTTAATTACTTACCTGGAGCATTTGTGCACATGTGGTTAGGCTTGGTCTTGTAGATTAGATAGATTAATAGGTTTTGATATATACATTAACA
Organism: Squalius cephalus; assembly: GCF_949319135.1. Taxonomy (NCBI): domain Eukaryota; kingdom Metazoa; phylum Chordata; class Actinopteri; order Cypriniformes; family Leuciscidae; genus Squalius; species Squalius cephalus. The sequence continues at coordinate 3,853,245 of NC_137130.1, forward strand.
TTTGAGTGAACAGTTGGATCCTGATATATCACAGTGTATGTTTGATTCTTTTAACATGTTTTTAACCTTATGCATGTTACTGAATAATAGTCAATCAGATCTAATGAATCTGGACCAGAAAGAGCAGCTCCTGGTCTTTCTTTTCCCCATGTCTCTGGAAAAGTGCTGATATGAAAGCATTACACCTAGTTTGCTCCAGGTAAAGCTGGCTCTAGTGAAGTAGTGTGTCTCAAATGACACCTGCTGGTCAAAGTGAAGAACTGCAGAGAGGGACACACTGGTCACGTGGTAAACAGCAGGCAACTTCAAATGACAGTTCTGGCATTGTATGTTGTCAAAGAAAATACCATAAACATATCATAACAGACGTGATGCTTTAGGTGAATGAACGACAACATGAATAAAACAAAATGTGTTTTTATTCAAAAAATTCTCAAAGAAATGAACAGAAATAAAGCTTAATTAACAATCTACTGGAAACAAAGGGTAAAAGGGGAGAAAAAGAGCTTTTTTTTTGGCTTCAACAAACACTCCAGAAAACAAAAGAAAATATACAGAGGAAGGTTTCTGATAAACCGAACGTACAAGATGCCACTGGCAAGCGTGTGGCACGTAAAACAGAGAAAGAAATTACAAAATCAACTCTCATATAGATATCTCTATGAAAATCTTTTTATTGTTTTTATTTTTTCAAACAGTCTGTACAAAACTTCTCTCTTCATAAATTATTACTTTTTTTTTCATATAACTTAATGGCTGTCTAGTACATGATTTTTCATATTCATGAGCAATTTCTCTCTGCACAACAACTCTTTTCAACTCTTTGACCCAGACACAGATTGGCACTTCGGATTCAGATGTTACTAGCAGCATGAGCCACACAAGAACTCCACAGAAACACACTCGCTGCCACACACACACACACACACACACACACACACACACACGCACGTCAAGAATGGACTCGGCTGTGAGCTGAGCACCACGGATACGCCGTTAAAACTCTGTCTGGACTCGGTCTGAAAGCAACAGTATGGAAGCCCATTTCTGACACATAAGAAAAGAAAAATCGAAATTATTACACAAGTCATAATTATGAGATAAAAAGTCAAACTTATGATACTAAGTGAGATTTTAAAATAATTTTGACGTAAAAGGTGAAATAATTCAGATGAAAAATGTAGTCAATTTCGACTTTTTATCTCATAATTTCAACTTTTTACGTCATAATTTTGACTTGGCATAATTATGACTTAAGTATTTATTTTTTCATCTCAAAACTGAGTCATAAATTTGACTTGTCATAATTATGCCTTAAGTATTAATAATAATATTAAGTATTAATTTATCTTTTCATCTCAAAATTTACAGTCATAATTTGACTTATTATCTCACGGTTTTGACTTTTTAAGTCATAATTTCAACTTGTGTCATAATTATGACTTTTAAATCTCATAAATATGACTTTTTAAATCATAATTTAACTCTTTAATACCAAAAATATGATTTACCAGAGCATGATTTTTTGTTACATTTAATTTAGTAACACTTTATTTTAGTGTCCTTGTTACACGTTACATGTAGTTACTGTAGTAATAACTACAAATTGTGCATAATGACATGCAACTAACCCTAAAACAAACTTTAACCGTAACTCTATAGTAAGTGCATGTAGTTAATTATTATTACTCAGTACTTAAATGTATAATTACACTAACACGGACACCTTCAAATAAAGTGTAACCCTTGTCGTTGTTACATTGTACTTTCTCAAATAAGTACTGAGTAATATTAATTAACTACATGTACTTACTATAGGGTTACGGTGAAGGTTAGTAACTTATTATGCATTATTAGGCTTATTATAATACTAATTATGCATAATTTACTGTTATTACTATAGTTAGTACATGTAACGTGTAACTACGTCACCTTAAAATAAAGTGTTACCGTTTTTTTGTGTTATGTGCGGTAAATGGGCTTCATCTCGGGAAAACCGCGACTTTCAGCATCGCTGTTTCTCACTCTCTCTCTCTCTCTCTCTCTCTCTCTCTCTCGCTCGCTCGCTCGCTCGCACGCTTTCTTGTCTACTTCCTATGGACTACTGGAATATCTTGTGATGAAAAGCAGCATTGTTTTTTGCTTTCGAAACGATGAATCTGAATGCTAAACGACACTAAAACAAACGCACAACTTTCCTTATAACGATAACAATAAAAAATTAAAAAAAACTTTTTTGTTTGAAGAAGAAGAAGAAGGAGAAGAAGGAGGAGAAAAGGATCAAAGTATCTGAAAAGAAAAAACCTGAAAGAAATCAAGTGTACATGGACAGCTCCTGAGCGGTCCGTTTGGTCTGGAGGGGCGGGCTGAACCTGCTAGCCCGACCAATTAAAACAGAGGACAACAAAACTCTGAGGTAGATAACCGGTCAACAAGACCCACCAGGTCAAAAACACAGTCTTTTGGAAGACAAATTAATGAATAAAGCCTTACTAAAGTATATTGTGAGTTTAGAAGAAAATAAAAGACATTTTCCTGTAATGGATGCGATTATTGTTTCAAAGGCCGCGTCCTAAACCCTAGTGAGCTGCCCGTCATATTCTCCCCAACGTCACGTTTTTATCACCTGAAACATGGATACTATAATGCAATTAAAGTCTTTTCTTCCCTATTGTGAACGGGAACAAATGTGGGCGGGGCTTGATTTTGTCCATATTGGATGGTTGTGGTTTGCTATTGGCCGATCTCACGTGAGTGACAGGTTGCCCCGCCCCCGTCATCAGAGAAGAGAAGAGATGCTGCAAGAGGGACGGGAAGTTATTCTGATTCAAGATTATAAGGGAAACATTAACAAAATAAAATAAAAAGATGTGCACGGATAATTCATTTATAACAAATACGGCAATATTCCATAAAAAATATAGATTTCATGAAACATTTGGATTCTTTGGTAGTTTCAGTTTCGCTTTAAGGTTTGGTGCTTTTTTTATTTATTCTAAATGTTGTTTCTAATGAATGCACACTATAATTGACGTTTGTTTTATACTTGTGTTTTTCAGTCCTGTTCTGCTCTGAATACGCTTAAAGGATTGGTTGTGGAGTGACGGGAAATAAAACACACGTTTATTGTGTTTATAATATTTGTAAATGTTTCAGTTTATTTTCCTGGAAAATACGTAAGATACCTACAAATCCTAAGGGAGCACCATATATATCCTTCATTGAGAAGGCAATCCCATAATGCATTTCGAGTAAAAAAAAAGCATGGTCGATTCTAATGAAAAAGCACTAATAATTGTGTGTGCTCTGTACCTTTACTGCAACATGCCAATGCAAAACTCTCCTGAAGTCTATTTGTATGATGCATGTATTTCTTTAACAAATCATTATGAGTTATGATGCTCCCTTAGAAGGCAGCTCACTAGGGGTTTAAAACAGTGCCGTCGTTTCAACCTGTCCTCGTTCCACGTTTCAGTTGTCTCTGCTCTGTAGTGATGTTTTCGTTTAGTTTGTGGCACTTGCTGGATCCAAATCGTCCTTCACGCTATCGGTGTCCGCACCTCGACGACTAAAGACAGCTGAATGCATATGTACAAAGAAGGCACATTCTCCAGAACTGCAATCTAGTCTGTTAAAAAGTCTCAGCGTGGCCCGCCTCGAGAGAAAACGTCCGCACGATCCGCTTGCTTTGGTGAAGTAAACTCGAGATTTGTTTGCCTGCTATAATCGAGCACTGACATCCACACGTTCACCTCTCCTCGCCCGCCGAACCAACAAAGAGGTTTAACTCTGAACGCATCAAACCATTTTCGGTCTGACTGACAGGCCACGCCTCCCTCCCGCCCCCAAAATTAGAATACGAGTCAAGCCCCTCCCCCCTCCCGCCCTCCCACACGAGTTCATCTAAAGCTAAACTACAACACCGAGATTTATAAACGAAAGTAAAAGGCGATTATCAAAAATGTGATCGTTCAGCAGAATTTCTACCACATTCAAACAACCAAAGGATCATCACCTCTGATTATAAAAACATTAAATCCTATGAAAACTCCATCAATGTCGTCACTCGAAACGGTTTGTACTCTAAAAGATCCGAAAAAGCAAAACACCGAAATCCAAGCGCAGCGAAATTTTCCTTTTTGCGAGATTGCTAAAAAAGCCCTATTCAGCTGATTTACAAGGCAGCGGCCGCACACGTCTCTTCTTCGGCCACCGTACGGGAAAGAGTTTAAGGCAAATCGTATAAGACCAACAGATCGGTCAGACCGAAGATGAAGCACACAACAGAAAAACACATCAACGACACTCACACCGCAAGCACAAACGCATCTTTCTCAGGATGTCCGGCTGACAAATCTCTAAGAACAAACATCTGTTTCAGTACAAAAGAAGAGAGAGAGAGAAAAAAACAAAACAAAAAAACAAATCTGAAATCATAAACACAAGAATAATATCCATGCACATCGAGTCGCATGATGAAGTTCCTGCATCTATGTGACAATCCTTGGTAAAAAATAATCAGTTTCCTTATTAAAATAAAACTTTTCTTTTTCTTTCCATTTCATTTTTTTTTTTTTTTTTTTCTTTGTTAGCATCCTCTGATGAAATGAATCCTTGATTTGCACCTAATGGAACTTATACCAAAATAGTTGAAGTAGTTTTATTATAAAACCAAGGAACTCATCGTAGAACCTGTGCAAAATGTTGATTCATCGGTAGAGCCGGTCCTTCAAAGGAAGCTGTTATTGATTTAGCAGTCGTCTCCTTCTCTCTCAACCTCACACAACCCTGGAAGTGAAGCACAACGAAAACTTCAAATCAATAGTTTGACACAAACACTGTAAGACTTTTATTCTGCAAGGATGCATTATATTGATCAAAAAACAGTTATAATGTTACAAAAGATTTTGGTTTCAAATAAATGCTGTTTTCTGTTCATCAAAGAATTCTGAAAAAATAAAATGATCACAAATTCCACTAAAATATGAAGCAGCACAAAGATAATAATCATAAATGTTTCTTGAGCATCAAATCATCATATTAGAATGATTTCTGAAGGATCATGTGACTCTGAAAATTCAGCTTTGATCACAGGAATAAATGACACTTTACAATTTATTACAATATGAGTTATTTTAAAAGGTAATAATATTTCACAATATTACTGTCTTTACTGTATTTGTCATCAAATAAATGCAGCTTTTTAAAAATCCCATCCCCAAACTTTTGAATGTCAGCTGATAACATCATATATTTTCCAACATCTTTAACCAAAGACCAATATCTCGGCAACAAAATATTTTAGATCTGAGCATTACTATAAAAACGTATATTCAACAAAAAAACAAACAAAATCCATGCATGAAAATTACAAGTGTAAAATTTCTATTTTTACTTCCAGGTTTTCATTCATTTACTCACTCTAATGCCATTCCAACCTCTTTTTTTTTTTCTTCCTTGACACACAAAACGAGGTTGAAGTCTGACATGACGAGTCACATGACGAGTCTGCAAGACTTCATAAATCTTATTCACGACTGTACAATAAAAAAAAACCATGCCATGGATGAATCAAAGCAGGTTTGAGATCATTGATTCCTCCATGTCAATATCCGCGTTTCCATTACCCTTCAAATTGCGCAAATTGAAATTGCGAATTGAAAATACACTCAATGGAAACACGTAATTTGCGCAAAAACTCCCATTTATCGCAAAAAAGTTTTTACTCTCGCATGAGGTGGATTTTCAGGCAATTCGAAAAAGAAATATTTCACAGAACTGCAATGGAAACAGTTTTTGCGCATTTACAGGTCAGCTGACGTAGACGACGCGTGTGTTTGGACAGAATACGAGACAGAGTTCTTTATTAAATTCATATAAAACAAAAGAATTACATGAATTCTAAACCTCAAATAAATGCCACAATCAAGACCTCGAAGCAGAAATGAGTGAGAAACACCCAGAAACACCTCATATGAGCCGCTCACAAGTATAAGGGTCTTTCCTTACCATTAATGATTGGATAACACACATATGTCTCCTTCGATTAATAATAATGGCCAGTGCAGTGGCTGAGATACAGTACATAAACCGACCAACGTCCATCGCCATGTTTTTTGGAATGATTTTACTTATCACAAGAGGAAAAAATGAAGTTTTAGTCACATAACATCAGTTAATGGAAAGGCCGTCATTTCGCAATAGTTTTTTGTCGACATTTAGAAAAAAATCGCAAAAGTTTTGCGCAAATCTGTAATGGAAACGTGCCTACTGACAGAAAATGACAATTGACGAAACCAATTAGCTGTATTGACAACTTTTAAGATACTTTTTTGTTCTTTTTGGATCTTGACAGTATGAATAACCATCAAATAATAAGTTAATAAAAAAGTCTGGAATGAGGCAAGAGTGTGTAAATGAGGACCGAATTGTCATTTTTGGAAGAACTATCCCTTTAAGTTAGATCCGACACACACATCTGGACAAGTGAAGCAGTGAAGCATGACTGCAGGTGGCTCAAACTAATACCGCATTAAACCTGTTTATACTTCCAGACCAATCGTTTCAAACGGATGTAAACCGATGATGCATCAACACTTGAAATGACCTCTAAACATTTAGATAAGGATCCTCATGCACTGCTTCCACATGCACAGGCCGTCCTCCTCCTGGAACCCAGAACGGCATTTTAATCGTCTGTAGAATACATTAGTTTCTGTGAAGAATAAGATACCAAACAGATTTTGGGTTTGACCACATCTTCTGTTTGGTTGGCTTCCAATTTCCAAGGGGCTTCATAAGGGGCTTACGACAACGACGACGATGGGGGGGGGGGAATGCAAATTTTTTGCATTGCATAAAATGTGTGCTGGTCAACTAGTCTAAAATTAAGAAACCCCTATAAAACTGTAAAAAAAAATAAAAAAATTGTACAATTAAGATAGGCTACTTAATTTATTATTCCAATATCCAAATATGATACTAAATAGCACAGGGAAAAGGGCTTCTATTTGTGACGTGCTGTCTTTGCATTTGAACAATTGCGCATTTTAAACAGGACACGCATTAGCTGAATAAATGTTAGCCAATTCAAACATATTTATAGAAAACAGTTGACAATGATTAGACAGGAGTCCAATAATAGCATAATGAATCACTTATTCTAAAAAGAATATCAAGTATACCAGTAAGTTAGACGAATCCGACATATAAGGGCTGTTAACAGTAAAACGTTCGTCATTTAACAAATTTTAAAAACAAGGATGGATAATACAAAATGCTTTCTGACATTTTGACAGAAAAAAAACAAAAAACAAAAACAAGCAAGAACAAAATTTAAATTATAACTAATGATCGTTGCGACTGAAGTGAATCAATCAAAACTAACTTTAGCTGGACAATAACTTTATTCTAGAGCTGCTGTAAAGCCAAAACTATCTCTGTCTGTTACTTTAATTTCCTATTATCACCTTAAAGCTGCTTTGAAACAATCTACATTGTTAAAAGCGCTATATAAATGAGGGTGACTTGACTTGACTTGACTATAACCTGCTTTTTGGCGTGTTCGCACCGCAGGAACTGGGATCGATTTTAGCTCAAGGAACGCCTTTTGGTGGGACTAATTAAGCTCCTACTTCAGAGTAGGCTCTAACCCAGCACAACAGGAACTACCAGTGACGTAAGTGAATGCTGATTGGCCGAATGCATGCAAAACACTGACACACGCCATTTTATAGCCTATATATTTACTGCACGAACTTGTAAAACAGCGATAGATGGACTGACGCTGAAATCCAAGAACTTCTCAAACTTTCCGTTAAGGAGGGAATCAACCTGGGCATCAACCACATGGCAAATCCCTAAAATACATTTTCATATACCGCTTAATTTCTTTAACAGTTCTATCTAATAAGGTATTACACAGGACTGTTAAGCAGATCATAAACTAATGAAGATGGAGAATGGGAGAGCTGTGTGCTCAGACGTTCTCAGCGCTGTCAAAATAAAAGTCTGCAGTGCCGGTGCGAATGCAACCAGGAAAATGGCCCTAGGGGAAAATTTAGTTCTCGTGGGGACGGCCTTGGTGACTAGTTCCTATAACTACCCAGTGCCAAAGCCCCAATGGAGACAAAAACTAAACGGGTTTCCAAAAGCCAACTATGGTTGCAAGTTCTGTCGTTACCAACACAATTCAATAGAACATGCAACCACATTTGGCTAATGATGCTTTGGGGAAACGCACCTCAGAGCATTACTGACAGACTGACAAATATATGTGAAATAACATTCATGAAGCATTCATAAGCATGAAAACCTATTCTAGTAGACCCCGAAAACTAAATCAAGACTTTGAAAAAGGGCATAATAGGTCCTCTTTAAAGGGTAACTCTCGCCAAAATGCAACCTAGGGTCTTTTTGTTAATCCACCCGAGGCGAACTTTCATTTAAAGCCACTTTTAAGATTGACCGTATTTTCGTTTTTGGTTAAATTGCCTTGTGAATGGGAGTGCTTGGGGCACTTCTATGATAACATCAAAAATCGCTATTTAAAACACTAAGAAGACTCGACACAACATGAAACTGTGCTGGAAGTGTCACCAGGGGCTCTACACATGAACTCCAGCATTGAGAACATTGTGTACACAGAGTTTACTAAAAAGCAAGATTTTGAACAGCTCACAGTCTCTGTGTCCGCCCGCATTTTGACAGTCAAAAATAGTCGATCTCCGAATGCGACGTAAAAGGGAGGAGAGTAAAGATGGAAAGCTCCTAAAGCTTAGTTTCATATAAATTCACGGATAATTTGTTGTTTTGTCATTAGTGAAAATCAAAAAGATTTTGAAAAAGGATCCTCATATATTCAGAGTCAGTTCATTCGCATTCGGAGATCGACTAGTTTTGACTGTCAAAATGCCGGCGGACACAGAGACAGTGAGTTGTTCAAAATCTTTCTTTTTAGTAAACTCTGTGTACACAAACACTGTTCTCAATGCTGGAGTTCATGTGTAGAGCCGCTGGTGAGACTTCCAGCACAGTTTCATGTTGTGTCGAGCCGCATTAGTGTTTTACAAATAGTGATTTTTGATGTTATCATAGTCGTGCCCCATTCACTCCCATTCAAAAGGCAATTTGACCGAAAACGAAAATACGGTCAAACTTAAAAGTGGCGTTTCCTTTCTAATTATGCTTTTAAACGAAAGTTCGCCTCGGGTAGATTCACAAAAAGACCCTAGGTTGCATTTTGGCGAGAGTTACCCTTTAATGTTTAAATGGTTTACAGAAAAATCTCAGTTTTCTTGTCGATTTTTTGGGTTCCAAAAGCTTATGGTAAAACGACACACGAGCCGTTACATGATGTATATGTGTGTACAGATCAACAGTGAAAGAAGTGAGTTACAGTACCTCTTCATCACTTGGCCTGCTGATAGGTATAAGGTGAATGATCACTGGACGAATCCACCTGAGGTTGTGGACTGTTCTCCTACAACAGAACATGCTTCAATTTCTCACATTTAGACACCAAATCAACACAAGAAAAGCAAGTCATCATACATTACAAGCTGAAATCAGAACAGAGATCTGAAGCACTAATCTAATACAAGTCAGAATATAAATGACTGATTATTATTATTATATAATCGCTGATTATTTTGAAGGCAATTAACATGCGCTAATGGATGAATGTCACAAAAACATGCTCATGTCACTGAAAAACAAACAACATAATAGGTTTCCCATTCTGTAATACTGTAAAAAAATAATACTATTACAATATTATACTTTATCATATATATGTATATATATATATATATATATATATTAATTAAATCATATTAATTATGAATCAATAATTGTATAATTCATATTCAAAATATATCATTGGCAGATTATATATCAATATTAATATATCAAATTAAAGGCAATACACAAAATACTACCCTAATGTATAAATACTTTAATACTTAAATTTAAATAATATATTATTATTGTCATTTTTATTATGCATCATAATTGGGAGAATGTGCTTAATTGTCATGAAGATAATCTCACAGAAAAAAAATCAATAGCTCTAAAAACAAGTTTTATTTTTTTTTAGCAAAATATTCTACTCTATATCTTTAGTTTGATTTTGGAGTGAACATGTTCCCAGGACATGTTCTTAACACTCGGCACAGTTGCACAAGCCCAGTCTGTTCTTGAACTTTTCTCCATTTATGGTGATTGTGAACTCACACAGTTCTTGAGTACAGGACGAGGTTAAATCTGTGTCTGGGAAAGTGTGTGTGGACATGAACCCACCTCTACTGAGACTGCGGTGGTCTGCATGTGAGTGTATGGAGGGATGTACTGCCCCTGGAGAGCTGGACTGGCTGGCATATACTACAGGAGACACACACACACACAGAGAGAGAAAACATCAACATATGCAGCTACAAACCTGCACACTTTGCTGCTGTAGTGTTTTTTGTGCTCTCATTCTGTCAGCGTTTTTTTATTTGGTTACTTTTGTGTATTTCTGCTGAGATCAACTGTTGTGCATGATCCATGTGTGGCCTGTATATGTTTAAATATAGGCCTATGCATTGTTTTGCAGCGTTTGGCCAATTATATGCTGAATCAGTGTAACCTCAAAAAATATTACTGCACTATAAAAATGTCCAACATAAAAGTTTAATGCGATGTTTTGTTTACTCAAAATGTATACAATTAACGAGTACATCATGAATCCATCTTCAAGACGCATGCAGTTTAGTATATTAACCGCTAGAGCGCTAAAAGTTACATAGTGTACCTTTAAATTGTTCAATACTATAATTATCAGAAAATGTGTTCTTCCATATTGTGGCCTTTATGTTTTAATTGCAATTTGATAATTCACCAGTAGGTGGCGCTTAAGGTCAGTCATGGGCTGCATCCAAAATTGCATATTTCCCTACTTTACATTTACATTTTATGCATTTGGCAGATGCTTTTATCCAAAGCGACTTACATTGCATTTCAAGATTCTTTTCAAGGTACACATTTAAATTCTTATCAGTTCTTCCGTTCTTCTTTCACCTGCTACTTTATAGCAGGTGAAAAACAGTATGTGACGAATTGTATGTCCGAATTCACAGTACTCATAATAGAGTAGCAAAAAGTACCCAGATGACCTTCTACTTCCGTCGAGATTCTTAAGTGTGCATAAGATGGACACTTTACTATCCCATGAGGCCACGGGAGAGGACGCAATTGACGCTGGTAGGTCACATGATTACATTCATACTACACGCATTCATACTACATAGAATGCACTTTTTTAGAGGTTGCAAAGTAAGTACTTGCATGGATACCTGGATGATACGGTGCTTTTGCCAAAATGTGCAGTATACAACAAACTACTTAGTAATATTTAGTGTTGCATAGTGCATTCTGTTTAAAAAAGCATAGTAAGCAATGGATAAAGGCCATTACATTCTGAACACAGCCAGAGCTTTGAAGCGTTAGCTCACCCAAAAATGAAAATTCTGTCAGTAATCACTCTCCCTCATGTTGTTCCAACCCCGTAAGACTTTCGTTCGTCTTCGGAAACACAAATTAAGATATTTTTGATTAAATCTGAGAGCTTTCGTCAGAACGGAGGCTCACTATTGGCCGACGCTGGTCATGTGTGTGATGCTGGTAAATAGTGAGCCTTCGTTCTGATGTATAACCCAGAAGCGCTGCGCTGTTACACTACGTGAACTCACTCTGAGAAACACAGAAGAAAATGAATAGTTGAATAAAGTCGTTATTTTTGTTTGTTTTTGCGCACAAAAAGTATTCTCGTCGCTTGATAAACTTAAGGTTGAGCCACTGTAGTCACTTGAACTATTTTAACGATGTCTTTACTAACTTTCTGGGATGGCAGATATCGATTACCTAGAAGCCTACGGAGGAGTGAGACAGCTCTCAGATTTCATCAAAAATATCTTAATTTGTGTTTTGAAGATGAACAAAAGTCTTAAGCGGTTGTGGGAGAGTAATTACTGACAGAATTTTCATTTTTAGGTGAACTAACCCTTTAACAGCTGCAAGTGATTCAGCAGATTTCGAAGAAACGAGACAGTAGTGTGAGAAGATTTGTGCTCACCGTTCCTGCGCTGCCCAGAGAGAGGTGACCCATCTGCTGTGTGAGAGGACTCATCATGGACGTGGGCTGCAGAGACATGGAGTGATCTATAGAGGGCGATAGCACGGCTCCCTATGATGGAACGGGACATTTACATTACATTTATTCACTTAGGAAGAAAAGGCAAGAAAGCCACATATAAGGAGCACATCCACATATATACACTTCCTTTCATAATTGGCCCATTTTTTAAAATGAAATAAATAATATTTGACTATTTTACTCAATATGTGTGTACTAGGTATTTTCAAGCAAAATAATTAGCATGCTCTTTTCAAAAGGAAACTAAATTTAAAATGTGTTGTCATTAATTGAAATAAAAAAAAGATAAATATTCAATGAAAAACTTTAATGAAGAATATGAGAAACCTTGCAACTAACTGAAATAAACTAAAATATGTATTTTCAGGCGTTTGCAGCTCTTTCTATTGTTTTTGTTGTTTTAACTAAAATGATTAAATCTCATTAATCAAAATAAAGCTAAAATAAAATATAAATATTAGATGAAAATAATTTAACTTTGTAACTTTTTACTGGAAAAAAAATAAAAAAATTCACAATTACTGTTCACACTTTGTCTTCATAATGTTTGACCAATAAAATTTTGTTACATAAAATAAAATAAAATAAAATAATACCCTCAAAGAAAAAAGTTTGAAATAAGCAACTTATTAAATTCCTGTTTTTTGCTAATTTTCACTGATGTGCTTTAAAATAAATAAATAATAATGTTCACTAAAAAACAGATCCTGGTAATACCATAGATATCTTTGAAATGTATGATAGATGATGGTTTGTGAAGTTTAATATGAAGTAAATGAGACCCGAGAGTGTGTGTCACCTGTGAAGTGTACAGTGTCGGAGATCGGGGTCTGTCTGGGATGTGTGTGTAATGAGTCCTGCTTTCTTACGCTGTGAGTCAGACTCTAAAAATCTTCCGTATATTTAAGAGCTATGAGGCATCAGTGCCATTACTGGCCTTTAAATGCCACAGTTTCCACATTAATGACCCACGGCACTCAGCTCTATATGCACTGACTCATACAAAAATCATAAGCCCATTATACCACACATTACTTATATACATTATACACCCACTCAAATAGAAACACACACATAGAGTCTCTTCCTGTTTGATGTGTCATTCATGCAGCTGAGCTTCACTTAGTACCTGCAATCTTAGTACCTCATCACTGATCTCTATCTCACACACACACACACACACACACACACACACACACACACACACACACACACACACACACACACACACACACACACACACACACACACACACACACACACACACACACACACACACACACACACACACACACACACACACACACACACACACGCACACCCCTCAGGTTCTTTATGCTGGCGTGGGCTTCAATGACACTGTACTACAGCATCTGTGTGTGATTTAGTGTTAGTGCACTTATGCAAACACACACACACACACACACACACACACTCACACCAGTGTTTCCTGCACAACCGCGGCGGCTGCTGCTCATCAAGAGTAGGAAGCACATGTCACGTATCAGGGACAAAATGTGAACTTTTATGTTGTTATAGGCAGTGTTGCTCCTAAAAGCGGCTTCTCAAATGACAGAATGGAAATAATTGACAAAAATGTTTTTGCACGTTATTTACAGTAAGACATGACATATTCGTGACCGTCTGATGACTTATGATGTCCAACTGTGTTATTTTTAAAAGAAATGACGGTAATGCAAATTTGTAAGGTTATGAAAACTTAAATCGGTTTAATTATTAATTGTTTAATTACTGGTTGTTCATATGACAACATACAGTTAAAGACATATCTGCAGCAGAGCTTTGACATGCAAATGGTATTTTTATAAACAACAACATTTTTATTGTATTTTATTATAAATAAACTAAAACAAAATAAATAAAAATCTAATAAAAAGTAAATAGAAATTAAATATATAATTAAAAATGTAAAAATAAATTTAATGTAACTGCATTAAGGTTTCATAGTTAACTACATTATGCATTAAGAACTAACAATGAAAAATATTTCTAAAGCACTTATTAATCTGTTACGTTAATCTCAACTAATATCTGATTAAAATCAAAAGTTAACATTGGTTAAAGAACCTGAACAATAAACAATTGTATTTATAATAATTAATGTTAAGAAAGATGAACAAATACTGTAAGAAATGTTTTGCTCACTGTCAGTTAATGCATTAACTAACCTTAACTAACACACCTTTGTTGTAAAGTGTTACTAAAAAATAAATCAAATAATATAAAATAATAAAATAAAATAGGCTAAATAGGCCGTGCAGAAATATATATATATATTTTTTTATAAATGGAAACTTCTAAAACTCTGTTTGGATGAGCAATGCTGTCAAATATTGATGTGCCAGCCTACGGTTAGATTTATTAACTCTATTATTTGGCACAAGTTTGTTCATTCTGATAATCGATACATTGATGTGGTTTGCAGCTTTAGTGAGTCTGTTTAGACGTCGCCCACACACTCAGTCTAAGAGCAGTTCAAGTGTAGATCTCCCACACACACACACTGTTGAAGACCAGCATGAACTGGGCCGTGAGAGATCAGACTCACCGGATGCTGCATGATGTAGGGCTGATGGGTGACCCAGGATGGATTCTGGACCTGAACGATAAAAACACAGTCCCTTAAAGTGTTAGTTCACCCAAAAATGAAGATTCTGTCAGTAATTACTCTCCCTCATGTTGTTCCAACCCCGTAAGACTTTCGTTCATCTTCAGAAACACAAATTAAGATATTTTTGATGAAATCTGAGAGCTGTCTCACTCCTCCATAGGCTTCTAGGTAATCGATATCTGCCATCCCAGAAAAGTGAGTAAAGACATCGTTAAAATAGTCCAAGTGTCTACAGTGGCTCAACCTTAAGTTCATCAAGCGCCGAGAATACTTTTTGTGTGCAAAAAAAAACCCAAAATGAGAAGAAGAATATTACTAGAGTGAAAGTCAACAAGCCCACATAAAGCCTCAAAGTGGTTATGTGATCTAGTATCATAAGTTAAAATTAGAGAAAATTAAATATTTAATGAAAGGATCTGTCCAAAAGACTTGGCAACCCATGATTACATATTTTGAGAAGATGAAGACTCTCCCACTTATTGATCAATGTTAAATATGATCACCAATTGGTTTTTTTTGTTTTATAATTATGTACAGACCACGAATATGTCAGAAAATTGTATTATTGGCTATATATGTATGTATGTATGTATATATATATATATTTTTTTTATTTAAATTTAAATTGTTATTATTATTACTATTGTTGTCTTAACTTTTATGTAATGTATGGTTAATTATTTTGGCGGAAAGGGTTATAATGGGGGGAAAGCTATAATTTTAATTGTATGAAGCTTCCTGTTAATTATTTGAAAAAGTTTATAAATAAACCTATAAATAAAGAAAAAAAGTTTATGAATAAATAATAAAAAATAAAAATAAAAATAACTTTATTCAACTATTCATTTTCTTCTGTGTGGGCCTTTCGTCAGAACGGAGGCTCACTATTGGCCGACGCTGGTCATGTGTGTGATGCTGGCCAATAGTGAGCCTCCGTTCTGACGTACAACCCAGAAGCGCTGCGCTGTTACACTCGTGAACTCACTCAGACCCACACAGAAGAAAATGAAGAGTTTTATAAAGTCGGTGTTTTTGTGTTTGTTTTTGCGCACAAAAAGTATTCTCATCGCTTGATAAACTTAAGGTTGAGCCACTGTAGACACTTGGACTATTTTAACGATGTCTTTACTAACTTTTCTGGGATTTCAATTACCTAGAAGCCTATGGAGGAGTGAGACAGCTCTCAGATTTCATCAGAAATATCTTAATTTGTGTATCCGGTTGGAACAACATGAGGGAGAGTGATTACTGAGAGATTTTCAGTTCTGACACATCCACCTCTGAGACCTCGATCGGTCTGTTCGATCTGAACTGGATTATGTTACCTGGTATGTGGACACAGGTGAGATGTATGTAGACATGGGCGCCTGTGTGATCATTCTGTTTGTAATACTGTAGGCGGTCGGATAGAATCTGTAGAGAGATGAAAAGGACATATTTAAGCAATTATGTCTGTGAGGCTGTGCAATATTGTGAATATAGTATGATAGCACTGAGTACGAGTATGCTGCCTTATAAGATACCGTCTGTTATATACATATTTGTAAATATAATTTCGTTCAAGTATTAATATGTATAAATATATAATACTTGACTATTTTACTCAACTAAAAACGTTCAAGCATTTGTAGTATGAACTGATGTGCATGCTCTCTCCAGTGTGGTTATTGTTAACTAAAACAAAATTGTATTCATTGAAAATAACTCATTCATTGAAATAAGGCTGAAATAAAAACATATATAAATATTAGATGAAAATATATATATATATTTTTATTCTGCCATGGCAACTCTATGAAAAAATAAAATAATAAATAATATTAATAATAGTTTTTTTTATTGTTAACTGAAACCAAAACTTATAAAGAGCATAAATAAGTATGAAATAAAGCTGATTTAAAATAATGAAATTAAGATTTTAAACCCAAAAACCTTGAAATGTTGCAATCAACTGAGATATAATTTTACGTTAAAGTACTAAAATTACTAAAACAGAAACAAAAATAAATGAAAGCTAAATAGAATCAAAAACGAATAAACTAGAATTAAAATGAAAGCTGAAAATATAAAAATACGAGCTAATTTAAAAAAAAATTAATAAATACTACAATCCCTAGCAAAAAATTATGGAATCACCAAACTTAGAGCATGTTCACTCACGATTTTTGACTTTATAGCAAACTATCAAATCACAGATATGACACAAAACGTTTTGTTCAATAACTTAACATTCTGGCTTCATGAAACATACCTCAAACAAATCCACTTATTTTTTTATTTATTTTTTATTAATGGAATGTCTTTTCCCGCAGCAAGTAGAGGAAAAAAGTATGGAATTAATCAAATTGATAAAAAAATAAAATAAATACAATTTATGTGGATTTGTTTGAGGTATGTTTCATGAAGCCAGAATTTTAAGCTATTTTTGTGTCATGTTTATGTTGTTTATTTGCTATAATCAGGGTGAAGATCCTCTAAGTGTGGTGATTCCATGATTTTATTTCAGGGGTTGTATAATCCTCTACAAATACTACAGTAACACTGGTTCTTTCTGAACTCTTATTGTCTCGTACCCATTTTGCATAGCAGCTGTGGTGGGGTCGTACGTGAGGGTCATGCCAGCCTATGAGAGAGAGAAATAAAACAATTATTACACTATTCAGTTCATAGCTGTTTTTGAAGTGCTCAAAAAGGAAAACAAAAAGTGTTGTGCCACTTTGTCATTGTGAATCATCCACTAAAATACACTGAGCAAAGCTGATGAAGAAAAGTGTTCAGCACAGATACAGACACTTGCTTTGATATTTTGTTACTTAAAGGTGTATTATGTTAGCCTGGGAAAACCCAGACAACTTCCGGCAAATTCAGATTTGCTGGAGAAGTAGTCTGGCAAAGAGCTCATTCAAGCCCATTTCCATGGCCTAGAAATCACGGTACCAATCAGAAACGTTGAGGCGGGCTTTACACAATGACGATCGCTCTGATTGGTTTTAGGTCTATCCAATTGCGCCCAGAGGCATTTGAGCGACGTCCGTTCAACTTTTAAATGCATTATTATATTCAAATTGCAAACACATGAGGACAGTCTCCATGAAAGACCCACTGGCAGATGAACGTACTACTACATTTCTCTCCGAAACGGTAGGAAATTAAATTAGATTTAATAGAGGATTTTAACTGTGACAAGATGATTGACAGGGCAGTTTAAGTGACAGGACGCACGCGACAGATCCGTCCGATAAAGATGACGAAGTAGTATGTCCCAAAGCTTGCCTACTTTTTTGCTACACATTCAAAAGTAAATACCTTTTCTTCACAAAAAGAGTACATACTTTTATGGCGTAGTGTAACTTAGGCGAATTGGGACGCAGCATATGGCTTTACACGATGCCGATCGCTCTGATTGGTTTTAGGTCTATCCAACTGCGCCCAGAGGCATTTGAGTGACGTCCGTTGGTGACGCCCCTTTGGAAATGAGTTATTAATGAAGCTTTGCCAGACCATAACTCAGTTACTACTGAGAATGGTCTGGTTTTAACCAGGCTAGTATTATGTAACTTTTTTTGTAAAAAAAAAAAAATCAATCAATCCGTCTTCCAAAACGTGTTTTTGTCTTCACTGTGGCAAGTCTATTATAAGTGTTTATATTTTAGAGCGGGTGGGATGGTTTCACGCAAAATTGCGTACATGTGTCACTCGCCCGTGTGTGTCTCATCATATCTGTATCTGTAAATAGAGAAAAGTTGCTCCGGCTGCTTTGACGTGTGTCTGGTGTGAGAGGTTAGGTGTGTGTGTGTGTGTCACCCATTTTAAACAAACGCCGAACAGAGGAGAGTCTGCTGGAGAAAAGAGAACGAGACAGAGCTCGTAATAAATGTGCTGGAATTTATTTTCAAAGAAGTAGCGTGTCTATTAATGGGTAAAGCTACAGTAACGTCTTTAGTTAGTCAGCTTGAGATCTAAACTGGTTATATCTCTTAACCAATATTCACATACACTGTGGATTTCAAATCAGGGTCAGGGTTAGGTCACTTCTGAGGGTAGATCTCAGTTAGGATGCTGTATTATAAGGCGGCTCCCTGTGTAGGAAGCTCACTAAGATTGAGAACAGAGCGTGAGTGTCATGATGGGCAATATCAAGTGACTCAACAGTTTACACACACACACACACACACACACACACACACACACACACACACACACACACACACACACACACACACACACACACACACACACACACACACACACACACACACACACACACACACACACACACACACACACACACACACACACACACACACACACACACACACACACACACACACACACACACAGTATCACTTGTGTAGCTCACGTAATATATGACTGTATTAGAGTAGCTTGTATAAACACACACACACCCACATGACCAGCGTTGTGTAACTTCTCTGCTGTCCGTGTGTTTGCTAACAAGGTGATATATGGCTGTAAAAAGTGACCCGGACATTAAATATGCTAATACGGGACGGTCCGTCAGCGCTCGTGGGCGGAGCATGAGCAATGTGACATCATATTGCTCAGAAAATCCAAACGGCTTGATTATTGAGAGTGTGTAGGCTTTTTAAGGATAAAAAAAAAGGAGTGAATGGATGTTTTTCATTGTATGGTGGTTGTGTCCACACACACATTTATATGCAAACACCATATAAAAGTGGATTTTGCATCCGATGACCCCTTTAAGCCTAGTAACAGTAGTAGTGTTGTCAAAAGACCCGGTACTTCGGTACCAAGTCAGTACTAAAAAAATGTATACGTCACGGTACCACGTTTTCTTAAAGGGATAGTTCACTTTGAAATTAAATTTTTGGTATGTTTTAGCTTACCTCAAGGGCATCCAAGATGTAGGTGTCTTTTTTTCCGCAGTAGTTTCAATTTTGATATTTTTAGGTCAAACCGTTCTTGTCTGTCAGTCATATCATGCAGGTCTGTGGTCACTGTCTCAAAGACCATGCACAAAGTCCAAATTAAACAATTCCCTATCGTCCAAATTAAACAATTCTCCATCGTAAGTACACATTGATGGCCTAAGACACGAAACGAGCGGTTTGTGTGAGAAAACGAACAGTATTTATATCGTTTTTACCTTTTGTAACACAGCCACGTCCAAGTGATCTGAAGGCGCGGGCGCTTCCTATTGTGTGACGTGTGCGCAGACTGGTGCATAGATATATACAATAGATGCCGCCTTGGCTAAGGCAGTTCATTGGAACGAGGCGACATCTAGTGTAATTAGTGAAAATCAATATTGACCTTGTATTTGAAAAAGGATCCTCATATAAAAACAATACTAAAATTCAGAGTAAGTTCATTCGCATTCGGAGATCGACTATTTTTGAAACGGTGCGAACTGCGCTCTCCATGATGACGAGGAAGTATCAGCAAAGAATTTATTGATTTCTAGCCCTTTGGTACCGAAATTGGTACCGAGAACCGTGGATTTTCACTGGTATTGGTACCGAATACTGAAATTTTGGTACCGTGACAACACTAAACAGTAGGATAATCATATTCATCCTCTCAGTCACGCGGAGCCGAAGCACAACCAAAACAATCTTCTTCCTCAAACTGCATGCATGCATTTTTTTTTACCGCTATAGGGCCGAAAGTTCCTTTAATGCAATAATTAAATGATGTCATTGAGTGTGGATTAAGTGTTGCTTGATGGGGCCACCGTACTTGTTATACAGTAGTTGCTGACAAATAACTGAAAACTGAAAATAAATGACGCCACTACTCTCCCCTCAAATTTGCAGCCAAATTTTTTATGTATGTATATGTATATACATATATACAGTATATATATATATATAACTGGTTCAACAACTGCTTCTATTGTTCTCCTTATTTGTAAGTCGCTTTGGACAAAAGCATCTGCTAAATGATTAAATGTAAATGTAATGTAAATGTAAACCCATAAAATTGGTTTAAGGAAATGATCTGGCGTGACAGGAAACCCATTGTGCTGTAATTACATGCTGTCCACGTCCTTCTCTGTGCGAGGCTTGCACATGATAAGCAGAAAAAAATGAAAATGTTCAAAGTCATTTTTATTAGAAAAACCACAGCATCGACTCAATTAAGGACATTTGTGATGTGATGCAATACATTTTCCTCCTGATTGTCTTTTTTAATGGCCATGTGACACAGGCATGTGTCTCGCTCGGCTCCGTAACCTAGTGAGCTGACTACACAGGCAGCATTTTAAGGCATCATATGTGTTAAAAGTCAGATAAAAGTCATTTTTCAGATAAGGCAATCCCAGAATGCACTGCGACAAAATCACTGTAAGATGGATTATAAAGCAAAGGAAATGCTGATTATATGAATACAATTAGTTAAATCCTGAAGAGATCTGTAAGAAAAAATAAAATAAATAAATAATACATAAAATAAAATAGATTATTATTTGGTTATATTTATATATTTTATATATCTATATCATTATTATCATCATTATTTAATTTATCCATATATTTATTCATTTATTTATTTGAATCATTTAAATATACGTTAAATCAAGTCAACATCTAACACATACCACACATGATTTTAATGCACCAAATGCTGATTTTAATGCACTTCACCTTCTTTTAATGCACCACCTTAGTTTAGGCATACATACAAATAGTAACTGTACAGTGAATGAGAAGAAAGGGAAAGAAAAGGGAAAAAAAAAAAAAAAGAAAAAAAAAAAAGAGAAAAGAAAAAGAAAAAAAAAAAAGAGGGGAAAAAAAAGAAAAAAAAGGGGGAAAAAAGAGGAAAAAAAAAAAAAAAAAAAAAGAGGGGGGAAAAACATGCACAATGACAGAAACTAGGAGAGGTGTGGTATGTGGTGGGTGTGTGTCACACGTGTGTGTATTGTTATTATTGTTGTTATTATTATTGTTGTTATTATTATTATTATTATTATTATTATCATTATTACTACAATAATTAGCCTATTATTGATATCACTGTCGCCGTCAACGCAAAGTGTTATCATAATCGCCATCTTTAGCATTATTATTATTATACTTTTTTTAATTTTATTTTTTATTATTACTATTGTTGTTATTATTATTATTACTATTGTTGTTATTATATTATTATTGATATAACTATTGCAATTGTACTTTCAATACAAAATATCATCATCGCCATATTTAGTATTACTATTATTACTGTTATCACTGTTGCTTTTATCATTGATATAAATGTTGTTGTTATTATTATTATTGTTATTATTGATCTCATCAATATCATCACTTTTTTTTTTTTTTTGTGTTAGTATGAGTACCAATACTGTTATTGTTATTATCACTATTATCAATGTTATATATTATTATTATTATTATTAATATTACAATTGCCGTTAACACAACTTATCACCATCCGTAGTATCATTATTGTATTATTACTGTCATTGTTATCACTGATATTACTGTTACTGTCACCATAAAATATTATTATCATTATTATTATACATGCTATTACTATTTAAATACTATTTAATACTTCTACATATTACTATCATTATTTGTCGTTGCTGTTTTTTTTTTTTTTTTTTTTTTTGTTGTTGTTGTTTTTTTTTCATTGATGTTATTACTGCTGTTTTATTGTTGTTTTTGTGTCCTGTTGTTGTGCTATGTGTTTACCTTATGTATAATAAAAAAAAAAAAAAATAAAAATAAAAAATAGATTATTATTAGTGCTGTCAGTTAAACGCGTTATTAACGGCGTTAACGCAAACCCATTTTAACAGAGTACATTTTTTTATCGCGAGATTAACGTTCTTTTTGGCCTAGCAAACTTTGTCGTTTTTTTCACATGCTGTTGCTACTAGTAACGTTAGAAAAACTACAACACCACACCGGATCTAGCTAGACCGGAAACAAAACAACAGGCACGCCACACACACTTATTTGGGCTTGCGAGCCAAAGAGTAGCCTAGTAGGCTAACGTTACGTTTTGAGTGGATGGCGAGCGCGAGACGCCGAAATGGATGCCAATAAGATTCTGAATGGAAAGTTTACTTTTAAAAAGTTGCCAAATGGTTCCATTGACAAGACCAAAGTGATCTGTGTGTTCTGTTGTTGTGAACTGAGCGATCATCGCAGCACGTCCAGTCTGAAACACCACTTGATGGCCAAGCACACACACAGCTGATGCGAATTCTCTGACGCGATTATTTGCTCCAAGTGAGAATGTTAGAGTGAAATTAAACTACAGTATATGCCAATGTTGTTTTCAATAAAAAAACATTTGCACAAAGCAAGCCGATCCACTTTTCCATGTTGATAAGAGCATTAAAATGAGAAAAGATAATAGGACAAAAAGAAATCAAAGGACATTTAGAATAGATAAAAATGTGCGATTAATTGCGAGTTAACTATGACATTAACGCGATTAATCGCGATTAAATATTTTAATTGTTTGCCAGCACTAATTATTAAACTAATACTAAGTGTGAAGAAACAAACGAACGAAAGAAAGATTTTATAAACAGACTAGTTAATTCTATTTAGATCAATATTGTTGTAAAAAATGATGAATTCAAATCAAAGAGAGATAACTTCAATATAGCTTATAAAGAAGTGTTGATTACAAATATGATTAATTAAATCCCGAAGATAACTGATCAAAATAAAACAAGACATACAATAATAAAATAACATAAAAAAGTGAAAAAAAAAATCTATTTGGATGAGGAATATCGTAAAATATTGATAAATACAAATCTCAGAATGCATTGTGACAAAAGCAAGACATTTTTTGATTATAAATATGATCAGTTCAATCCCAAAGAGTACTGATCAAAATAAAAATAAATAAAATAAATAAAAAACCTAAATATGATTAATAAAATCCTGAAGTGTATTGATAATATAAGACTTTTTGGTAACACTTTATTTTACAGTGTCCTTATTACATATGTTACATGTACTTACCATAGTAATAACAGTAAATTATGCATAATTACATGCAACTAACCCTCAACCAAACCCTCATCCTACCCTAACCCTATAGTAAGTACATGTAGTTGATTAATATTACTCAGTACTTAAATATATAATTACACTGTAAAAATGACACCTTAAAATAAAGTGTAATCGATTTTCTTTTTTACAATTTTTATAAAATTTACTTTTAACCAATATCCACATACACTGTGGATTTCAAATCAGGGTCAGGGTTAGGTCACTTCTGAGGGTAGATCTCAGTTAGGATGCTGTATTATAAGGCAGCTCCCTGTGTAGGAAGCTCACTAGGATTGAGAACAGAGCGTGAGTGTCATGATGGGCAATATCAAGTGACTCAGCAGTTCACACACACACACACACACTCTCAGTATCACTTGTGTAGCTCACATAATATATGACTGTATTAGAGTAGCTTGTGTAAACACACACACACCCACATGACCAGCGTTGTGTAACATCTCTGCTGTCCGTGTGTTTGCTAACAAGCGGTGGCAGGTGATGTATGGCTGCTAAGAGTGATCCGGACACCGAGAGCAAAAGAGCAGTACTCACGAGTCTGCTGTCCCCGTCTCTGGCCCAGGCTCGTCCGTTCTGCACATATTTATTTTGACTCTGACGCTTCTTCTGGCCTCCGTCCGCAAACTTGCACAGCAAGGGTTCTGACGGCGCTGCAGAGAGACACGGAGGAGGTGCATGAACTCTCAGCGTGATGCTCATAACACCACCAAAACCATCATAGTGTGACAGCAGACATGGCTCGAGCGCTAGAGATTTTGTTCGTTAAGTACATTAAACACAGAGTGAAAATACAGAGCAGGACAAGATATCATGACCATGATGATTTACATTTTTTTGTAGATTAAATTAAGATTCATCATCTAGCACTTCAAATTAAAGCGATAACTTAGATTATGGAAATGATAGATTTCCAGGGAATGCATGAGCTGATAAAATGCATACCTTGAGTGCAATGCATTCAATAATATTGGATTTAAACGTCTGCCAAATGCATAAATTTAAATGTATAACTAGTTTATGGAAAAGATGAAACCCTTTTAAAGAGTGCTTTCCCTTTAAAAATGCATTTCATGTTATTTGATTAAAGCATTACATGCACTCTTAAAGGAAAAACACTTTAGTTAGTCATTTTCCTTTTTTGTTTTTTTAAACAAATCAAGGTTACGTTTTACATTAACTTATATTTACATTGGTCCCACTTTATATTAAGTGGCTTTAAGTACTATGTACTTACATCGAAAAATAAGTACAATGTATTTATTGTGTTCATGTTGAATTGTAAAACACTTTTGCTACTATTGAGATGTGATACGGGGAAGGTTCGGGACAGGTGTGGTGGTATGGATAAGTATAAGGGTGCGTTAAGGTGTAAGGAAGGGTCAACTGTGGAATTACATAAATTAATTACATCTGTAATTAAATGCTGGTATTTTTAAAATACAAGTACAATGTAAAAACAAGTATGTACACAATAAGTCCATTGTATCAAATTATTAATTTCAATGTAAGTACATAGTACTTAAAGCCACTTAATATAAAGTGGGACCTTTACATTTATTCAGTGGCTTACAAATTTTGACCAGCCATAGTAAGAAAATAACTACTGCATCAGACAGAATTGCACTATTTGTGCATCCTGACATACAATCAAGTATTTTTTCTTTCTGAATATCATGTTTCATGATTATGGAAGTAAAATGGGTCGCAACATGGTGTGACTTGAAGTTGCTCTAGCTGTAAAAAACTAAACTTTGCGCCTAATAACCAACATCCTCGTCTTGACTTAACCCATATACACATTTTCAGCATCTATGATTCATTGTTGCAGATGTAATGCATAAATTGCATAGCAAAATCTCTACCAGTTACACACCGCCGATTTCCGTCTTAAAGCCTCTGAGGCTTCCTGGCTCCATCCACAATGACTTTCCCACAATGCTTTTGAGAACAGGCATCTAATGTGGAAGCTGTCTTCGTATAATCCCCTTCCTTCCTTTCTGACATGGTCAGTGGAGACTATTTCAGTCTAATAATCCAATTAAAATGCTTAGAGAGGCCACGCAAGGCCGAGATTCCACTCAAAGAAAAATTAGCACACATTGCATTCACTTGAGCCCCGAACGAACCTCCACGAATCAAATAAGCTCTCACTTGCAGCATTATGAACATCTAGCTCCACCCAGCTTTGTGGGTTTTCAGTGTTTCGTGCAGCAAGTCTGAATCTACATTCGTGCGAAAGCCGTTTGGTATGGCTGAATGGTTGCGCCACATGCCCGAAAGCCTGTTTCCATTTAGACCCCATCCGAGGAGAATCATTACCAGAGAATGAATGAATGTGCTCGAACAGAGCCGCGCTGTGCTTTTATGCACAAACAAATAGAGATAAAACACACATTACGGGAGAAGTTCACCCAAAAATGATAATCTGTCATCATTTACTCGTATTATATGGGGGGGAAAAAAAGAGGCAAGGATATTCTTTTGTGGAAGAAAAGGATTTGGAAACATTATGAGGGTGAGCAAACAATGACAGCATTTTCATTTCTTCGTGAACTATTCGTTTAAAGTAAACGTGAAGCACGCGTAACGCACAGACACACACTTACCCATAACTCCAGCTGGTGTTTTCAGAAACTTCCCATTGAAGTGAGAGATGACAGCTTCACATTTCTCTGTTGACTCCATCCTAGAGAAACATATTATCGGTTTATAGGTTTACACATTTTAGTATCAAACATCATTCCCATCATCTGCACCAGCTGCCAATGTTGAGAAAGGTGTTATAGTCAAATGAAAAGTCATATGAAGCATAGCTAGGGCTTTTTACAATATATAAAATAAACTAAGATCACGCTATTTTGAATGCACTATAAATGCATGGATGGTCATTAGCCTCGCCTTCCTTTTCTTGTTCAGACAAAGAGGTTATAATAATAGCATCTCTCAACTTCATTTAGGGTTAGATTTGGTAAGATTGATTCATTTCAGTGAATCACTTCAAACTGTTTATTTTAGTGAATCAATTTAAACCTCTGATTCAATGATTCATGCGTGCCATCACTCAAAAATGTTCAAAGAACCAGTGTTGTTATGGTAAATTAAAACTAAAACTTAAATTAAAAATGTAAAAAAAAAATCATTTTTTGTTACTTGAAATAAAATAAACGTTAACTGAAATAAAATAAAATGTAAAAAACTTATTTTATTTCAGCTAGCTTCCAAGGCAATATTTCTCATTTTAATTTAATTTAAAGCTAGGGTAGGTAATCCTGTTCAGAAACACTTTTTTTTATACTGGGTGAAATGGTCCTTCCATCCTGAGAGTAGTCAATACATTATGTGTTCAGAAAAAGGAATGAAAACAATCAGACCTCTGTAGCAGCTGCAGGACAGTAAAAACTCTGACCAATCACTGCCACTCGGTCCGAGTGTAAAGAACCAATCAGATGCCTTCAGAGCCAGGAGGAGTGTCTTAGCAGTGTCAATCAAGTTCGCGTACACGCTGATCGCCCCTCTCTTGCACAGCGCGTACCGTCATTCAAAATCAAGATTGCCAGTGTGCCGAGCAGCTGTGCTAATGGCGGACAAACAACCAAAACTACCAATTTCTTGAGTGGAACCTGCTCATACAACAAAGACAGGTAAACGGGAAAAGACCGATGACGATAAACAAGCCCGTCGGAGCCCATTGACTCAGTGTTAAAACTCTAGCCGCATAACATACAGATAAAATGTCACGCACTGTGCAAAGCAACAATTGAAACCTGCTAATTCACTGGCTTGTCATGTTGCTAAAATAATGTACTAGCAAACCTTATTTAGCATTACATATCGCTAGAATAATTATTTACATAGCCTACTGCAACGTTAGTTACCGTTATATTATCTTACTAGCTATTTATAACTCATAGAAAGAGTGCAATGTTATAAAGTTACATTACATGTGATTCTGACATGATGCTACATGCACTGCGCTCCTTCCTCTCCGCTCGTCTCAGGTAAATAATGCGTCTTCGGTCGGAGTTGCGCGTTCATGTGTTTTGGGGGCGTGGCTTTGAAAGGACCCCAGAAGGGAGAGGGTGGACTGAATGGAAATAATGAGCTGTCTTTAAATCGTTAGAGGTCTACATACACTCGATTTTTATACTTTCTTTTTCAGAATACTTACATTTTAATTATGTATTGATATATACATAAAGTTTAAACAAATTTGAAAAATAAGTTTTTTAGACCATTCTTACCTACCCCAGCTTTAACTTGATGCACTAAAATAACTAAAACTACAATAAAAACATTAATAAAAACTATATAGACATATAAATAATAAATAAATAAAAACACACAACAAAATGACTAAAACTTTAACTAAAAATATATTTTAAAATATTAATAAAAACTATAATAGTATCTCAATGATACTAAAATAACTCTCTGCGTGGCATTTTTATGTATAAAATGCATTTAAAAATATGCATTTAAAAATATATGTATTTAAATATTGCTGTTTATTTTTATATTTTGTCAAATTTGACAAAAATAAAAAAAAGTAAATAAAAATAGTTAAAAGTCATTCATCCTGAATGTCAAGTGTAAAAAAAACACTGTAATCAATTTTCATAAACATTTGGATATGTGGAGCTATGAAAACCAACATGACAGAAGGTTTGTGTTAACATTAAAAACCATTGTCTTTATTTATATCGTTGTTATCAAAAAACTTGCTTCTCTGATTAAATCAACCCGTTCAGATTACTTTTTCACTCAAGTGAGTGAATAACACTTAGTACAAGTTTTTACTTGCACCGTGTGAGTTCAGTTTCCTGGCTTTGCCATGCTGATATGTCAGATATACAGTATTTTAAAACAACTGACTGGCACTAAGAATCATGGGAGGGTCTGAGGTGTTTGTGCTGTGGTGGGCAGAAAGCCAGGGGCTTTCCAGGACGTCTGAATCCCGTGCCCTGATCGACGCTACAGTCTTGAACCATGATCGGGGAATTCACAAAGAATGATAGCGTGACAACAGGAGTTGATATGGTGATTTGGGTTCAGATATGAGGACCCTCACCTGGCGAATCCGACCCCTCGGCTGGCCCCGTTGCTGTCCCGTAGGATGCGTGTGGAGACGACCTGTCCGAAAGACTTCAGCATGGCCTCTAACTCCTGCTCATCCATGGTCAGTGGCAGGTTGGAGATGTACAGGTTAGTGGGATCCTGCTCTTGTTGCTGTCGGGAGTGTGACAGAGAGAAAAAGAGACAAAAACTGTGAAACGTTTGCCATTTTATTTGTTGTCCGTCACTGATCATCAGTGGTGGGTAGTAACTTATATGTAATTTGGATTACATAATCAGATTAATAAAAAAATGTAAGTACTTGTAATTAAAAATTAAATTATATTTTAAAATACTCATAAACAGACATATTATTCATTATTCACACAATGGCAGTAAATAATTCATAATTTATTGGTTGACTGATGTCGGGTATTGGTCATATGGCATGCAAAATTTTATATATATATTAGGGCTGTCAAACGATTAATCGCGATTAATCGCATCCAAAATAAAAGTTTGTGTTTACATAATATATGTGTGTGTGTACGGTGTATAATTATTTTCTATATATAAATACACACACATGCATGTATATATTTAAGAAATATTTGCATGTATATACTGTGTATATATATTTATATTATATATAATTTATATTAAATATAAATATTTTATATATAAATAACACATTTTTCTTAAATATATATGCATGTGTGTGTATTTTTATATAGAAAATAATTATACTCCATACACACACATATATTATGTAAACACAAACTTTTATTTTGGATGCGATTAATCGTTTGACAGCCCTAATATATATATATATACATACATACACACACACAATGTTTATATATATATATATATATATATATATATATATATATATATATATATATATATATATATATATATTGACCAAAGTGCTGCATAAAAAAGGAATACAAAAGAACACAGCAATAATCACATATATTAAAACAATAATCAGCTATAAAAGTGGGAAAGCTATTAAAATGGTTAAGTTTCTAGATTAAAAATTCATAGAAGCAGAGAATAAAGGAAAATTAAACGGCAAAGAAAATCAATATGTTTTAAGAGAAGATTTAAAAATGTATATACATTTGGGGCAGTTCTAATGTAAGCCGGGAGACTGTTCCATAATTTAGGTCCAACAACCGAAAAAGCTCTATTTTGCTCCTGGGAACATAAAGTCATTCAGAATCACCTGATCTAAGTGATCTCGACTGTGTGTACGGGTGCAGCAAGTCAGAGAGGTATTGTGGTGCCTGATTCCAAAGGGAGTTAAACAGAAATAATAGACTTTTAAAATCAATTCTATATTTAACTGGAAGCCAATGAAGTGAAATCAAGATCGGTGTAATATGCTCACATATACGCTTCCCCTTGAGAAGTCGGGCCGCCGCGTTTTGAACTAATTGTAAATGTGAGATGGATGACTAGGGAACACCGACGCACAGTGAGATGCAATAATCCAACCGAGACGTTACAAAGGCATTCATAACTGTGTCAAACTCATTTAAAAGACAAGAATGGCTTAACCTCAGTTAAAAAACAAAGATGATAAAAACAAGATTTAACCACAGCACTTTTCTGCTTATCAAATTTACGGCTGTTGTCAAGCAATACACCCAGATTCCTAACACATGTGGTACTGTACTGTGACAGGAAATCAAGATCAAAGTCACGAACACTGCGTTCATTCGAGGCAAAAAGGATAATTTCAGACTTACTCTCATTAAGATGTAAAAAATTGGAGCTTTAACTCACCCAAACAGTCTAAAACTGGCTTTAAGGCATGCTTATTCTCACACTTTAAAGGCAGATACATTTGGGTGTTGTCCACATAAAGGTGAAAGGTCACTCCATATCTGTTTGAAATAGATCCCAAAAGAAGCATATAAAGAGAAAATAAAACCGGGCCGAGAACTGAGCCCTGAGGAACACCAGGGGCCCTATTTTAACGATCTAAGCACATGGTCTAAAGCGCAGGGCGCAAGTTCACTTAGGGCGTGTCCGAATCCACTTTTGCTAGTTTAACGATGGGGAAAAATGGTCGGTGTTCCCGGTGCATGGTCTAAAAGGGTTGTCCCTATTCTCTTAATGAGTAATGGGTGTGTTTTGGGATTTACGTGCGTTAAACCAATCAGTCTCATCTCCCATTCCCTTTAAATGCCAGTTGTGCTCGCGGCATAGCGGATTCGCTATTTACATGACGGATTTTGATAGTGGAAAGACCGAACGCGTCTTCAGAGCTCAAACGGATCTGCTCGTGCGCGAGGTTAAAGTGCGCAAGCAGATCATCTACGGGACAAGCCGGAATCCACCATATCTTTATGTACACAATAATAATCTTTTACATTGTAATCCTTTTATTTGTAATATTTGGCATGTTTGTGTGCTGCTGTGCCTCGCTGTGTGTGTAATAAGCAGAGTGTAGGCGCGTTGTGGACCCGCCTATAGGCTTATAGGTTTAAATAACAAAAATATATATATTGCACCATTGACTTTAGACCAGGTTTCAGTTGGTCAATGGTGGGTGAATTTAGGGTGAACTATCCCTTTAAGGTTTTAGTTTAAAAGGGTGTTAATAGTCACACCTGAGTTACACACACCTGTAAAAACACCTGAGGTCATCAGATCTTATCATTTATTTCAATTCACACACTGCCAGAGCTCCGTCACAGTATATACACACTTTATCAGTTAAAGGACGAACACCTGGAGATCTGACAACAGAAATCACAGACCATCCACACTTGCCATTCAATAATCGCTCTATTCATAAACCTAATGAGCTGCCTACATAGATGTCTTCTTAAAGGGATACTTCACTGATTAGCATTAAGCTTTGTATCAGTAGAAACCTGGTAGTATTTTCGGGTAACCGTGCTTCCCTCCCTCATGTCCCCCTGAGGCGAGAGATTTCTGTATTGTGTGTCTGGAAAAAAACCTCAGATGATGCAAAAATCATCATTTATCTTCATCAGAGGCTCTTTTGTCCAGAGGCGAGAGACTACAGCCAGTAGGAGGAGCTCGTTCCGCATGTGTTCAACCCGCCCATAGGGGGATCTCACCATAAAACGCCGTCTTTTCAGTTTCCAGTCGACTAGTAGCCTAGTTGTATCATTTCTTCCGATACTGCCCTCTGTAACCGGTAGGCGTGGCTTGGGAGTGGCCTCGTAGGGCAGCGAAGCAAGTGCATTCTGGGAGTTGTTGTCTTTCATCCACATGAGCCAAAAATACATTTTCTAGCTTTTCTCAGTCTAGAAGGCACCAACTTCTAAAATAATTTCACATTTATACTACATAAATGACCAAATTTAAATACACATTCATCTTTCCAGTGGTGAAATATCACTTTAAGGCCGGGACACACCAAGCCAACTATCGGTTGATGGACAATGTCGGGCTGTTTTTGAACGTCGGATGGCTTAGCTTTAGTCGTATGCCGTCGGGTTTATTTGGGCCAATTTAGCATGTTGAATCGGGCCGTCGGTGAGAGAGAGAACTCTGATTGGCTGTGAATGCGTGAATGATCGAATGCGTGAATATTTTCATAATAACATGAGCTGACTGGAACGAAGAAAGTGATCAGCGTGACTGATATTCAAAATGGTAAGCAAGCGCTGCTTTGTTTATGGTGTGTATATCTGCAGTCCTAGTTTCGGTTTCCCTTTTTGAATGACGAAAATGGACTCTTGATACGCTAGTTCTTTGGTGCGGCTTGGTGTGTCCCGGGCTTTAAACTTCCTAACAAACTCAAAGCAACAAGCAGTTCGTCTGCCTAGACTTTTAGAGCAAAATATATAATATAATCACAGCCAATCAGAATTTGACTTTTAATATAGTTATGTGGAACAAGAATGTGGACAAATAGAATTTGACTGTGGGCGGAGCTACCCTGTGCATGTGGGCGGAGCTACCCAGTGCAACACGGACAATAGAATCCAAGTAACCAATATAATTTCCTGTCAATCGTTATTGGTTGGGGCTGGTTATATACTGTACGTACATATATGCTTCATATCTCGGGGAAACTTGTATCTCTGCAAAGGATACATGCAATGTTGCCTACGATTTGGAAGGTTTTGTGTCGATGCCTTAACATGCCGACTAGGCAGGCAGCTCATTACTTTTGGTAAAACTGTTAATTAAGACAATATCTAAATACACATAGCACAGGTGAACTAAATTCATAAAAGAGGCTAAAGTGAAAACATGTCTCCCTCTTCACTCTCTCTAGCTAATAAAGGGTGAGCATTAATATTGATGAGCAGGTCATTTGCATGCGGCTCTCGGCCACCCCCCATCCGAGCGGCGAAACGTCGACTGATTTTCTGCCGTAGTTTCCCTTCCATCAGCACAAACCAAAAGAGAAACAGGCAGAGAGAGACTCTCCCCAGGGACAAAAGGGCCGCTACATTAATATTCATTAACATCCTACTGCGTTCAATCTCCACCCCTAAGAGATGGAGGAAAAATGAGCAGAACAAAGAGAAGACAAGGGAGAGGCGGGATTGGATTACTAAAGTAATACGCTGACAGAAAGAAAATCAGCATAGCAGCATTAGGGAACAATGGCAGAGGGCCGGCGCGGAGCTGTCGTACCCAGAGAACGATGCTCCATCACGGGTATAACGGATGGCAGAGCAAACGAGTGCTGGAGATCCTTAAGAGTCATCAAAAATAATGTTTATTTTATTTTATTTTTTTACAAGATGTAGCTATTACAAATGACAATGTCCATATAACTAAACACCGAAGGTCGAACACTGTAGCTATTAGCGGGTGTTTTATGGGCCGTTTTTGAATGGCAAATAAATTCACAATGTGCTTGGCTTGCTCCAGGGGAGAACTAAAACACGGGTGTGGTTTTTAAACAGACGTATCCTGACCTGAAATCTAATATCAGAGCCACATACCGGTGCTAACCCTGGTCATCAGGGCCGGGCTTCACCAGACAGACGGAAGCTCTTATTTAAAAAGGTGCTGGAATAAAAATAGCATGAATAAAATGTACTAAAATTGACTGAAATATGTAGAATGATGTGGAAAAAAAGGCTTTCATGCAAGATCAAATTGATCAAGAGTGACACTGCAGAAAAAATGTATATATTTCAAATAAATGCTGTTCTTTTGAACTTTCTGATTATCAAAAAATCCTGAAAAAAGTATCACGGTTTCAACAAAAATATGAAACTGTTTTCAACATTGATGATAATATTAAAATGTTTGGTTGAGCAGGAAAACAGCATATTCTAATGATTCAGCTTTGACATCACAGGGAATAAATAATAAAATGTATTATTTTAAATAGTAATAATATTACTAATCAACTGCCTGTTGAGCCTAAGATAAAAAAAAACCTTGCTGACCATATATATACACGTGTGTGTGTGTGTGTGTGTGTGTGTGTGTGTGTGTGTGTGTGTGTGTGTTAGGGATGCATCGAAATTAAAATTCTGTGCAAAAATCGAATTAAAAATTAATTATTATTTCATATCTTAATTTCGCATTTTTTTGTATAATTGAATTAATATTAGAATTTTTAATGAAATTAATCATACTGAATTCAAGCCAAAAAAAAGTTCAAGCCAATAAAATAAAATAACCGCACTTTTATTGAAAGTAACACACTAAAATTGGAGAGAAAATATATTAATATTAAATATCCATGTATACTTTAAATATCCATGTGTTCTGTTTGCAATAGCCCTACTGTGCAAGTATTTATTTAACATGCATTTTAATCAATATGAAGTATTGATTTATGGTTTAAGGATATAGTGAGAATTATGCATTTATATGTATTTAAATATATATTATATTAAATGCATAATATTTGAATATAGAAATACAAATATAAATGCATTTTGTACATATGAGTTTCTTCATAAATCTTACATTCATGTGACATTAAAAAATAAGTTGGGTTGGTTGGAGCAAACCATTCCCTTTGAAAAAAAAGCATCATCAAGTGTGCATTCTTCCATTAGTGTTTTTTTCAGGGTTTTCATGACATTTTCATGACTATTATTAAAAAATGTGCTGAAAATCTACATACATCTATAGGCTAAGTTACGCCGGGCTGGTGCAGCTGGCCTCAGATTACCGGAGAGAGCGAGGTCGTTCAGACATGGAGATCAGCTCAAGCGCTGGAGCGTTCTGCCGGCACGCAATGCTGAATTACATCTCTCAGGTCAGGCATTAAGAGCTTTACGCTCTGATCAGTGCACAGATACTGAGGAAAGACACTACATCAATCTCACACACATCCCTATTAGCCGATCAGCTGACATTAGACATCAAATACCAATTTCCAGCCCAAAAAAACATATGAATTTTTAAATAATTAAGTCTGATATATCATACTTAGAGTAATATGAAGCAATGATCCTGAATAGCAGTGCAGGAAACATTGTTATCAGTGTGTGTGGGCTTGCATGTGTGTCACCTGCTAACAATTTACTCAACATGAACCATGTGACTTCGACAGAAAAAGCACACAATATGCGTATGGAGTAAGTGTGTGTCAGACACAGATGGTACAAGAGAAAGTGAGAGAAAAAAACTCAGTGTATATGTATATGTGTGAACAGGAATGCATGGCATATGTGAGGGTGTAAGAAGACTATGTTCAGAATATATTACTCTTAGTATTCCTGCACTATATAGTACGTATACCATGTATGTGAAGTTTCTATATGTATGCATAGTATACCCAGATGACCAACAATGCCCAAATCTAAAGTATAAAACAGAAAACACTATGTGCAAATCGTTGTTGTTGGGCAGAAATCTAATATATATATATATATATTTTTTTTTTTTTTACCATAAATCATTGCTATTGGTCACCCTGTACATCTCTCTGTGGGTTCTGCAAATATTTTACCAATGAAAAGTATTCAAAACAGCTTGTGACTGAACCTCATAACTCAAACTTCTCTGCTTGTTTGCAATGCAAGGATCAATAAAGAACTGGTTGTTTGAATAAGTACAGCGTTTACTTTACTCAAGAAACACTATATACAGATAAATAAAGGCTAATGTTTTATGTAGGCTATTTGAGGAGCGGAGAAGAGTGTCTTAGTCTAGCATCTGTCGTCGATTCATAGCCAATAAGGTCTTAAATACTTCATCTTTTATAACAAGAGATTTTGGCCAAATGACTGAGCATCCACATAGTTATAGCTACAATAAACTTTATAACCTGTCAGTTGATGAAAACGTACTGCGATGCACTTTCTGCCTCGTATATCAGAAATTTGCTGATCAAAAACCTAAAAAACAAACCAAAAAACCTCCCATTTGAGATTGATTTTGGTCAGATGTTAATAATATAATGAAACATGCAAGTGTCTGAGCATATACAGGTGAAACTCGAAAAATTAGAATATCGTGCAAAAGTTATAATTTGGATGATTATGGCTTACAGATTATGAAAACCCCAAATTCAAAATCTCAGAAAATTTAAATATTACCTGAAATCAAAAAAAAAAAAAAAAAGGATTTTAAATACAGAAATGTCGGCCCTCTGAAAAGTATAATCATGCATATGTATGTAGTTATATATGCTAAATATATTAGTTTCACATTTTCATTTGAATGACTGAAATACACTAACTTTTGCACGATATTATAATTTTTCGAGTTTCACCTGTATAAAGGCACAATATCAACTTTGACAACAGTGTTTAATTATTTAAAAAATACAGTGTTTTTTTTTTTCCATTTCCTGAAGTGTGGGGGTATTGGACACACAAGGATTCGTCCGACAGCGACGATACGCAATGCAAAAGCAACAGTCATTAATGTCTCTTTCTGAACTCAACATTTGATTAAACGCAAGATTTTTTTTTGTACACAGAACTGGACCTAAAATACAATTTCTGATATGATAACAGCAAGAAGTATGAAGTTATGTGACAACAATGCAGTATAAGATGTTTTTTTTAGAGATTTATCATTGTTTAGTGTGTACATATTTTTAAAACAATGTAGGCAGCATGAAGTACATAAAAATAGTAAGCTAGTTTTGCAAACAAAGCCGGAGTGAAGGGTTCAGACACAGTGCCGTGTCACCAGGTTACTCCAGGGGCTTCCTGTCTGAGATATTGACGTCTAACCATCTGTTTATATCATGAACAAGGTGAAAGGACGAAACATCCAAGGACAACACGCCAAGATGACTGTGCCAGAGTGAGAGCATTGTCCAAGCACCTCCATTTATAATGTGCTGTGCAGGGAGAACACTTTCATTTTTTTAGGCGAACTACTCCTTCAGGAAAAAGCCATAATTAAACACAGATAACCGTGCTCTTGAAATGATATCTTCAGCACAAACTACACTGTCAGTACTGATATACTTTAACATAACCATATCCCATCCGGTTGTGCCGCTCAGACAGACTGCAATTCAGTTTTAATTACACACTTGCCCTTTAAATAAATATGCATGTAAATTCTGATGCTCTAGTTACCTTGTTAGTGAATCATCACAAAAGACCAAGAACAACAAGTCAGAGTCAATATAAGTTGTCTTTACAAAAAGCATTTTCGCAATATACACCCTCCGTTAACAAAAACCAGACGGCAATGAAACAAAACATCTTTAATTTGTTTAGAAATAAAACTGGGGAGAGAAAGGAGCATGCTTTAAAATGTAGGCAGCTCACTTGATTTGAGAGTCCTTGAGTCACGTGATAGGGAACTGTGAGACACACCCTGACTGAGGCTTTTATAGGGCCTGATCGTCAAGGCTTCAGACAAGACGTCACCATGACGGCCTCCAATTATTTACTTCCGCAGGAATGTAAACCACACAACTGCAATGTAACACTCGGCCACAACTCCAAAATCAGTCATTTTTTGCATTACAATAAAGAGAATTTGGTAGAAAACGTGTTTAATTGTAATGGAAATGTCAGAATGCAAGAAATCTTAAAGGGGTGGTTGATTATGATTTCACTTTTCTAACTTTAGTTAGTGTGTAATGTTGCTGTTTGAGCATAAACAACATCTGCAAAGTTACAACGCTCAAAGTTCAAAGCAAAGGGAGATATTTGCTTTTAAAGAAATCGCTTTTTAAGGACTACAACAAACGGCTGGTAGAGACTACACCACATTCCTCCCGGGTTAGTGACATCACCAACCCTAGAATTTACATAAACCCCGCCCCCTGAACACGATTTATAGATTATCAAGACAGAATATGCTAATCAATGACTAGAAGATAACTACACATAAGCTTCATAAATTCATCAACTAACCATTCAGAAATGTCCTGTTGCTTCTACATGTTGTCACTTCTTCTTGAGTCTCTCCATCATTGTCTGACTCCGGTTTGAACATAAAAGGCTAAAAGTTTTTGAATTTTCAGTGCATGTGTGTGTGAGGTAAAAGGACACAAGCTCTTGAAGCTCCGCCCCCTGTGCCGGGAGCAGCAGCTCATTTGCATTTAAAGGAACAGACACAAAACGGTGCGTTTTTGCTCACCCTCAAAAAGTGACAATTTTAACATGCTATATAAAAATATCTGTGGGGTATTTTGAGCTAAAACTTCACATACACACTCTGGGGACATCAGAGACTTATTTTCCATTTTGTGAAAAGGGCATTACACCACCCCTTTAAGGATGTATATATTAACAGCGTTTTTATTTTGGCAACACAAATTGACATGTTCCTGACAGGTTTGTCTTTGAAGCATTCAGCGGGTTTGTCTAGATGCTGCACCCGTGAGGGTGTGTCTTAATCCTCGAGCTGATGCATTCACACACTCACACCCGTCTGCTGACGTCACACGGATCCAGTGAAGCGTGTCAGAAGGAGCTGCAGGTGACAGGAAGAACAGGTGTGCTCAGGTGTGCTCTTACCTTTGCCATCTGAGCCTGAACGCCGCTGGTCTTCAGAGCGCTGACGGCTTTCTGAGCAGCGGCCGGGCTGTCAAAGTCCACAAAGCCATACCCTGAGAGACAGACAACCACAACATGCCCTTAGATACACCGTTAAAGAGACAGCACACAGTTTACACATGAAAAACAAGGAGTACTAGGGTGAATTTATAGCGTAAAACTGTAAAAAAAAAAAATTATAATAATAATTTAAATGTACAAAAATTATTAATTGAGAAAATTCTTGATTACTTAATACAAAATAATACAATTTAACCTCCAAAAATGAATTGCTGTTTTGCTTTTTTCAGTTATTTCTATAATTCTCTGTGGTGATTCAAGTAAAGTAAAGTAAAGTAAAGTAAAGTAAAGTAAAGTAGAGTAGAGTAGAGTAGAGTAGAGTAGAGTAGAGTAAAGTAAAGTAAAGTAAAAGTAAAGTAAAAGTACACTGAAAAAAATTATTTGTTGAATTTAATAAAAAAAATTATTGTAAGTGGTTGCACACAATTGATTTTAGCTACATTTAAACAAATGCATTAAGTTGAACTTAATCAATTTCAAGTTCAATTTCAAGTTCAACTTAATGCATTTGTTTAAATGTAGCTAAAATCAATTGTGTGCAACCACTTACGATAAAAAAAATTGATTAAATTCAACGAATAATTTTTTTCAGTGTAAAGTAAATAAAACAAAACAAAAATATAAAAAGGTGACAGTATAAAGTAGTCCAAGACCACTGTCATAGCCAAAGAGTTTTAATAGATGGTTCTTATTGAACGTTAGCATTCTTATTCATGAAATAAGATGTTTTTAGCTATTCAACTTCAATCCCTTAGTCACATCATCCAGAAAAACATAAATCGATTAAGTGCACATTTATCCATGTAATAATGTAATTTCATGAAACGTTTTGGGAAGGTGCAACTCTGTTACTAAAAATTGTAAAGAAACTTTGTGACAAGAAAATGATGTAACTTACAGGAAAAGTGATGCAATTTACCAGACAATAAAGATGCAAGTCTCAAAAGATCTTAAATGACAGCATTTGATGGGTATTTGCTTTTTTAATGCACAAAACGCCAACAGACACAGGACCTGTTGTGAGTGTGTGCAAAGCGCGTATAGGCTGAAAACATCAGCGGTTGCCACTTTAAGAGCAGGAAGCAAAGCGGCGGGTTCAAGAGAGCATCTTATCTGTGAGTAAGTGTGTTGTGTGAGTAATCTATCACAGAGCCAAGAGTGAGAAAACTGCTGCACTATCAGTGTTTGCTTCCCCTAATGAGAACAATTAAATGGACACGAGGAAGCTGATCCAAGATAACGTTATCCTTACGTTCGGCTCCTCCCTTCACACTCCTCTGCTTCAGCCCGCTGCTATATTTAATCAGCGAACAGGTCAAACCACAAACACAGCTAGCACAGAACATCCTGACTAATAGCTCAAATATGCATGACGTACAGGACGAAGAAACACTCACTAAACGCAGCCACAGGTATGATCCATCTGCTGCGGACAGCAACATAGCAGATCAAATTCTTTATATGTAGGAGAAAACACAATGTGGTGTTTAGCAAAGCTGATTTAAACATCTTTTATGCTTTGAAATAGCATAAAAGAGTTTTGCTTTTTTCATCAGAGGAACCAACATTTCAGCCAAACCTTTCACTGAAGTAGATTCAAAATGTTTAATGCAAGAAGGTAAATACATTTTTAAATATAAACACATTTATATTGCTCAAGCTAACACAGGGAAATAAACAACATTTTCCTAAATATATATTTTTACTAAAATATTTTAATATATGAAAAATGGAGAGCCTTCTTGAGCAATGTTGTAAGTGATGTTACAAATGATTCACTGAAACTGACACTTTGAACTGATTCATGGGAAAAAGTCAAGTAAAATAAAACAAAAAATAAAATTAAAAAGTAAGGTAAAGTAAAATAATAAAAAAAAAATTATAAAAAATAATTAGCTAATCAACTTGAACCCCTTGGTCATAGCTTCCAAAAAAGCATAAATTGACAAATTTATCTTCTAATAGAAGATATCATATTTGATAAATGAATGTCTAAGGCCTCTAAATGATTCAAATCTACAACATGCCTTTTGTCCTCAAATTGATGCTTATTTTTTGTTGTCATATTGATTAGTATAATTGTAAAAACGTTCATCTTCAGCTCGTGGTTCACGTGTCTTTTTGCTGTGAGATCTTTACAAATTTTTATAAAGTAAACATAAGAATAACTTTATATTGTTAGTTCAAGATGAACACTTACTGGACACTGAAGCAACTTATTACTATATTATCCATACATCATTTAATTCTTTTAGAAAAATCATGTTAAAATGTGAGTCTCAAAGTCATCAGGCTTTCGAGAAACGTTAATTTGTTCATCTCTCAATCATCACTGTATTGCATCGCATTGGTGTTGAAACTACAAAGCTTTAATCATAAAACAGCTTTTAAATATAATCTTACTAAGACATATTATTGGGAGATATAGTGATGACTGATATTAATATGCATTTTATGCAAGCAGTCCGATGTCAAAATCTCATTGATTTACATTACAAGCAATATTTTTGTCCATATAAATATCAGTATCTGCACATTTTTCACTCAGTTTGTGCCTCTGAATAGAATTATTCAGCTCCATATTCTCACTGCATCACATTATATGAGCCATAAAAGCCTGATGTGTCAAATATGATGGAACAGTTCATTGAACCTTAAAATATTTTTCAATTTCTCAAAATATTTTAAGGTTCAATAAACTGTTCCATTTCAAAAATTATTATTATTAGACTATCATTCCACGTCTTTACAGGGTCACTCAACTTAAATGTGAAACTAGTCTAAACCAGAAAATTTGTGGTTGTGAAACTATGATCTTTAGTCAAATAAAAAGCTTATTTTTACACTTCCCGCTAAAAAAGTATATGTAGGATTGAAAATAGTCCAAGATATTTGAAATGAACAAAGACATTTGTTTTACTGTTTTCCACCCCTCTTTCTTCCACAAGGAACATTTGGAATTCCTAAAGGCACCGAGGGACTGATAGCGATCAAGGCCTGTAGGCCAAGATGTGTGTACTTCAGGGGTCGATGAACTATCACACCTTTAGTACAAGGGGGGAAGTTGTAATAATCTGATTGGTCAGTTTGAACGTCTCACATTTGGGTTAAGGTCACATGGTCAAGGAAAGTATAAAACAAGATTGTAACTGGGGCTCTCTCCTCTTTACCTCCTCTTTTCTCTCTCTCTCTCTCTCTCTCTCTCTCTCTCTCTCTCTCTCTCTCTCTCTCTCTCTCTCTCTCTCTCTCTCTCTCTCTCTCTCTCTCTCTCTCTCTCTCTCTCTCTCTCTCTCTCTCTCTCTCTCTCTCTCTCTCTCATTGGCGTAGGAACCGGGGAGGGGGGGGGGGATGTGTCCCCCTCAATATTGGAAAATGCTGCATGTGTCCCACCCAAAAATTAGCCTATACCGCAGGGACAAATACTGTACATTTGGAACTTTTATTTTGAAAGCGCGACAAAGAAGATATCCGGTTTTGCCAGCAAGTCAAACCCAGAGTGATAGGTCAAACCTTCCCATTTCATGCTATGTTTGAATAATCACCATTCGCCAATCACCAGCTTCATATTCTTCACTTTTCACCTATAATCGGAGCATCTGATTGGTAGAGAGAAGTTAACATTACACTAGGAA
Source organism: Squalius cephalus (assembly GCF_949319135.1). Lineage (NCBI taxonomy): Eukaryota > Metazoa > Chordata > Actinopteri > Cypriniformes > Leuciscidae > Squalius > Squalius cephalus. The sequence continues at coordinate 3,895,781 of NC_137130.1, forward strand.
CATACAAATACGTTACCGGTGCGCACCAGCTTTGAACTGGAATAAGACTCGACTTTGTATGAGGTAAATTAGTCTCAGTCAAGCAGTTGAAATTAGCAAGCTTTTTAAAATTGAATTATGGATACGAGGCATATGACGATTAAATCAACAATGGCACGTGTGTTATGCTTTGCGAAAGGTGCTAACTAACGTTACATTAGATAGCTAGCCACATAGCTATAGCTGGCAATCGATTTCTCTGTGTTAACCTTAGCAAAAGTCTTCTCATTTCAGAATAATGCCACCCCACAAAAATCTAATATTTGCCTTGTACAGTGCCACTCTCATTTCTGCCCACAATTACAGGGGGGCTTGTACACTTTTATGTTTCCCAACTCCAATATTTGTCTAATAATAAGCAGATTGGATGATTTTGTTTATTTATTTGCTGTTTGTGATTCCATACATGTTGTACCACGTCACCATACTGTATGTTACTATTATAGTGGTGGGATGGACGTTGATTCATAATGGCCAATATTCCCCACCCAATGTCAAAGTCATTCCTACGCCCCTTCTCTCTCTCTCTCTGGTAACATTTTACATATATGCTGGGTACAATTAATGGTACAAGTTATTATCATCATCTCATACATCTATTTTGTAACTATTTTTAACCATATATTGTCATTAAACCCTTTCAATTACAAATAATGTGCTAACTAGTTTTGATTTGCTATTGACTTTGAAGTGCTACCTATTGCAATACAATATCGTCACTCAATATAGCAACGCTCTCCCACATATTTAGCATATTTCCGTCGTTGGTATAAATAGCAGTGGGTGGTAACAGGCAAGAAATGTACAGTTTTCTACCATCTTGCTAATAACGTTTCGTTAGTCATTCGGCAGTCTTGTCGCCTGAACCCCTGCAGGAAATCCACCCTTATACAATAAGCTTAGTGTTTCGCAGTTTGATGTGAAAGTGAAAGTTGGGCTTCGCTGGTTAGATTACGGGTTGGGTTTAGATCATTTGCATGTGTGCATCACAGGGATACTCGGGGGTTAACATTTTCCATCCGGCTTCTTTAAAATTCCTGCGGGGTTTGAGAAGGGCTGGACTGCAGGAAACTAAGACGTGAAGCCGGTCCATCAACACCCTCCTCTCGGGCCTGACTGAAATTACTCAGCACATAAATAATCCACAGCGCTGTGACTAAGCCACATGCTCCAGGGCAGGCGTGCCCCGAGGTGCCGAGCCCAGGAACCCAGCCAGATCCTGGAACAAACCCCACAGGCCTCAGTCAAGACGGCGAGGCCAGGACAGGAATAACAGCGAGGGGTCTGGGAAGAGCAGCGACAGACTGACTGCGTATCTGTTTCCCCATACACCCACGACAGCATAACTGAGCAAGGGCGTAAACACACGCCTGCATAAACACTTACACATTTGCACACACACTTGTATAATATACCGCAATGATTTTGCTGGCAATATAAAATGAATCAACACTGGGATGTAATATAATGCAATGTTTTTAATTGTCCATTAAAGTGTAGAAGACACACTTTAAATGCATTTTAGTTCACGCAGTGTAAGTCAATGGAGGGACAGAAAGCTCTCGGATTTCATTAAAAAGATCTTCTGAAGATGAACGAAAGTCTTACGGGTTTGGAACGACATGAGGGTGAGTAATTAATGACACAATTATCATTTTTGGGTGAACTAACCATTTAAAAACCAGTTTCTCCATGGAGAAAATGAATGGGATTTTAATAATTATCACCACACTGTTGCACTGTGTTCTTTCATTATCTCAGCCATAAAAAGCCATTTTTTGTGATTTGTTAATCAAATTTGAAATGAACGTTGGTGTGCACATTAATACAATAAGCAGCTCTCAGAGGAATATGAAATCCCATCATGAGGAAAAACACTAAACTGCACAGATTTTGAGCCACATATTAGAGGGGAGAACATAAACACACGTACCTTTGCATTTGTTTGTGGTTTTGTCTAAGATGGCCTTGGTTGATACGATTTTTCCATACCTATAACAAGAACAAACAGAGATGTGTTATGAATTTTAAAACACACACTCACACACGGATATAAATGACTCAGGTTGAACAAAAATAAATAAATAAATCATGCACGAAACATGTGAAACGTGAAGATAGTTTGAGTGCAGATGTATACAGCCAAAATTGAACATATACTGCATGTACCAGGGTTATTATTGTTAACCCTAAAACTAAAACTAAAACCATAAGATACATTTTCATTACTTGAAATAAAATAACCATTAACAGAAATAAAATTAAATATTTAAAACAACTTATTTGATTTTTTATTTTAGATAGTGGCCAAGGCAACATAACTGTTGTGAGAAAATTATAATAAAAGTATATTAATTATACTAAAATAACACTAATATGTATTTGCATATGAATATTGAATATGGATGACCTTATGTGTGCATGATACAGCTTAAAATTTAAACTAGTCAAATGACTTTTAAAAAAAAAAGCACAATAAAATCATTGAATTTTAAAATATTTTAAAATATTTAATCTATTTCTGTATCACAGTTGCAAATTGAACAAACAAAAGTCATACAATAATATTTGAATATTTAGTTTGAAACTACATGAAGGGGAGTATATGAATACATTTAGTTTTTTTTCATTTTTGGGCGAACTACTCCTTTAAAATGTATGCCTATAAAATTGAAAAAGTAAAAGAAATGCTTGATTGTATTGAGGTGTATTCTGCACACTTCAAGTCCAGAAACGAGATCTGCAGGAGGAAGCGTCTCTGGAGGTTAACAGAGCCAGAAACCTGATTGATTTATGAGGAGGTTATAAAAACTGCAGTGGAATGCTGTAAGGCACATGTGAGTGAAAACATGACCTTTGACCTCACAGGATGGGCACCAATATGACCTCACGAATACTTCCACAACCACCGATGGCAGGAAAAGAAAAAAAAAAGAGGTCATTAAGCTCTTTCAGTTAATAACACAAATAGGAAAGCCTTCATGAGATTTGAAATCCAATTACAGCAGACTCCTAAAGTCTGTGACCTCGAGGTCTGCTTCTCCAGGGGGGGTGAAGGGTTTTTTGCACCAATTGACCTAATATTAATCAATTACGAGGATCTTGCATCGGTCTCCTGTCTCCCGAGTGTCTTATGGAAGCCGTGCTTCAATCAAAAGCTCGGAGGTGTTAGGTGGCGGAAAAATAAAGTAATTCAATGCTTTCAGGGACTCGGAGGACACGTTTACAGCGGAAAGTATTTTTCCCATTAAATATTTTTTTTCCCATAGGGATTTTTTGTTAATGAGTCAAAAGCCATGAATCAACCAACCAGAAACTACATCACATTACAAACTTTGGTAACACTTTTAGTTTAGGGTCCAATTCTCACTATTAACTAGTTACTTATAATGCATATATATTGGATATTGGCTGTTTATTAGTACTTATAAAGCACATATTAATGCCTTATTCTGCATGACCATATTCTACATCCCTTTATCAACCCAATACCTAACCGTAACAACATTACTAATTATTAATATGCAGTAAATTAGGAGTTTATGGAGGTAAAAATCTTAGTTAATAGTAGGAATTGGACCCTAATCTAAAGTGTGACCCAAACTTTTATTTTAAGCAAAAAAGTGCTTGAAAATTGGACAGAAAGTCAAATATACAAGTGTATGAAGTCAAGTCAAATGTATTTATATAACACTTTTCATAATACACATTGTTTCAAAGCAGAAAATTATAAAGTTAATACTATATCATAGTATATGAATATCTTCATGCCTTATATACATTTAGCAGATTAGAGCTGGGCGACAATATAGTTTACACTTAGTGACGATATAAGCAATCAAGCATTTGAGATTTGCTACATAGTATATGTAGATGACTGTAAGTTGCTTTGGATAAAAGCATCTGCTAAATGACTAAATGTAAATGTATATAATCGCCCTATGTGAGTTTACTGTATGTATAGAGATAATGTTGGACACTTGTATATACAACTTTATATAAAGAGCTGGGCGATAATATGGTTACATACTTAATGACTTTATTGAGGAAATAAAAAAAATCCCATATATTCGTCTACATTTCTAGAAGCGTGTATTTGAAAATATGCATCTAAATACAAATATTTAAAGGGGTGGTTGATTATGATTTCACTTTTCTAACTTTAGTTAGTGTGAAAAAATGTAAAATTATGTAAAATTTACATAAACCCCGCCCCCTGAACACGATTTATAGATTATCATGACAGAATATGCTAATCAATGACTAGAAGATAACTACACATAAGCAACATAAATTCATCAACTAACCATTCAGTGCCCTCTGCGCCTTTTGCTCACCCTCAAAAAGTGACAACTTTAACATGCTATATAAAAATATCTGTGGGGTATTTTGAGCTAAAACTTCACACACACACTCTGGGGACATCAGAGACTTATTTTACATCTTGTGAAAAGGGCTTTATACCAGCCCTTTAAATAGTTTGAGAGCGTAGAGAGACTTAATTCAGTGTGGTTGAGTGGGGGCAATTTTGGCGCAATTTTCTGTTCTGATTCTCTGATTGGTGGAAATTTCGAAGCAGAATCATGAGTAATGTCGTTGTTTTTTTTTAAACCAGGAAATCCACTGTTAAACGCAATTATTTAAAAACAAATGTTGAAATAATGTGTGCTGATTGCTTCATCAAAAGCATATACGATCGATTAACAACCTTGTAGCTCACATTAGATCTTGTCTTTAACGGATTAAAAGTTATAGTTCAAAATCAATTCCCCTATGGAGAAAATGAATGGGATTTTTACTTCTGTCACACACAAATATCAAATAAAATAACATTTAAAGCATTCTAAACAAAGAATAAAAGTGATGCCAATGTTTGTGCATGTATGATCCCTTTAAATGCTGCCTACGAAGGCAGCTCACTAGGTTTTGGCACAGAGCGAATGGCAAACGCGTTATGAAAAGTTGATAAATGTCATTCATTAATCTCGTGTCCAGAGAGACAGCACAACAGCGTTTATGGGCCTTTTTATGTGCTTCATCGCCTGGTTTACCGGGAAACGACGAGGCCATCAGGAGGAAAAACCCGTCCTAATAGGCTGGCTCTCCATTAGCTTCCACTGAAAATCTATTGCAATTGAATTGCAGCGGCCAGACGGTGGAGGAGAGGCAGAGAGACGGATTGAATGACCGAGAGAACAATGTGACTGGTGTTTCACCTGCCATTTCAGCCCCAGTCTTGATCCCATTATAGCGCCTGACGGCAGCTCCAGTTACTCTCCGCCAGAGGCGTATTGATCTCTATAGTAAGAGCTCAGGGCGATGTTTCATAACTCGGCTTAAGCAAACAGCTGCTCTGTGAACGCAGTCTTCCTTTATTTGTTGAGATTATTGGTGACCATAAGAGTATTGGTATGGTAAAAAACAGTATAGATTTACAATGCAAATACATGTAGGGTTCCCAATGAATTTACAATTCTTTTGCGAATACTAGATGAGAATTTTTAAAAATGATTTCATAGAGACTGCATATGGAGCTAAAATAGTTTCAAAAGTAATGCATTTACGATATATAGATCCACACATACACGAGGATTTGCAAATGCAGTTTAACCAATCAATTCATACAGGAAGGTGCAAACATGCTTGTGTATTCATGAATAAGTGTGCGTCTTATTTCATAAAAGTAAATTTGATTGTATCATATGTCAATATGAATTTGTGAGTTATGAGTTTGTGAATTGCTGTTTGCAAAATATATAAACCTTTTTGTGAACTTGTGGATGAGCTTATGGATTTTATTTAATCATGTTTTGTAAATACATACATTTTTAGACTATTCTAGCTCTCTCTCTCTCTCTCTCTCTCTCTCTCTCTCTCTCGGTTTGGAAATCACAACTAGCCGGTGTGGATTTTTTTTCGCAAGAGCAACTTTATAAAGGTGACATTAAAGTCACTACAAATCCACGGATCCAGTGGGAATGGTGTTTCGTAAGGATGTGGAGGAAAGAGACACTCCATCATAATGAACAAAACCTGAGAAAATTGAGAAAAGTTCGGCTTCAACACACAGATTTTCAGAGGAAACTGACCTGGCTCTTTCCACATCCTCAAAATACATTTTAAATATTAATATCCATCAAATGCTCTGTCAGAGCTTTCTCTAGTGTGTAAGCGCATAAAACACTCAAGTTTGTTAGCAACAATAATTTAATTGTCCACTTATGTCTGAGGTGTATACAGTTATGTGGAGCAGGATTTAGGTGGGAATGCTCAATTATGGAAAAAAATCATAATCACGATTATTTTTGTCAGTATTGAAATCACGATTATGTAACACGATTATTTCACATGACTTTGGGAACGTGTTGCATTTATTAAAAAGACACCTTTCAATAATTCTTTAAAAAAATAAATCGAAATTTGAACATTTATTGTACTTTTTGAACTATTAAAATAAATAATATAACAGATATCAGGCAATGAGATTTCATGGCGTAGCAGAAATGGAAACTCATGTCACTCATGGCACCTGGTTAAGACAAAAACTCAGAGGAACAAGGAAGAAATAGCTTTTATTTAGTCACTTTCTGGGTCGGATGCAGTGCTAAGTGACCCGACATAAGAACGCACAACCCTTGAAGAATGTTTGAGGAATGTTCCCTCCCTTGGAGAACTGCCCTGGTTTTGGTTCATTTCCAACTAGACAGCGTTTCCTTAAAGGGATATTTCACCACTGGTCAGTTATGTAGTAGAAATGTGAAATTATTTTAGAAGTTGGTGCCTTCTAGACTGAGAAAAGCCAGAAAATGTATTTTTGGCTCATGTGGATGAAAGACAACAACTTCGCTGCCCTACGAGGACACTCCCAAGCCACGCCTACCGGTTACAGAGGGCAGTATCGGAAGAAATGATACAGCTAGGCTACTAGTCGACTCGAAACTGAAAAGACGCCGTTTTATCGTGAGATCCCCCTATGGGCGGGTTGAAGACATGCGGAACGAGCTCCTCCTACTGGCTGGAGTTTCTCGCCTCTGGACAAAAGAGCCTCTGATGACGATAAATGACGATTTTTGCGTCATCTGAGGTTTTTTTCCAGGCACACAATACAGAAATCTCTCGCCTCAGGGGGACATGAGGGAGGGAAGCACGGTCACTCGAAAGGGTTTCTACTGATACAAAGCTTAATGCTAATCGGTGAAGTATCCCTTTAAGGACAGGCTCTTTATTCTATTCTAGTCTGGATATATGCAAAGGTGAAAGGGTCCTGAAAGCCATACTCTGATTTGCATGAAAATGCGACTTATAGGTGCTTACGTTAAGTGTTTTTTTTTTTTTTGGAGAGTAAAATCCTCTCAGCAACAATTCACAAGCACAGTTCTCATGCATTTCTGAAAATGAAAAGTTATTTTACACCCTAGCATGCTTTTAAAAAATAAACAAACATCTATGTACTTAGGTTTTAGACTAGTATGGTAATGAAGATCATATCAGGATAAGATAAGATTCTCAGGATAATCAACACAAAGCAAACTGGACTGATTCCAGTAACAGATCATATTCACACTGTGTGTTTTATGGTGGCAATCTTTACGCTGCCAAAGTATCTAAATTTAGCATATATGGCATGATGTGTAAAGAGATGCAATGCAGTTTCAGCATGAGGTGTTGCAACCAAATTCTACACCCACACACATACACATACACACACACTACAATCAACTTAGCTGTGTAAGTCATTTCAACTTAAATTACAATTTAACTGACTTCAAAAAAGTTGAATCTCATAAAAAAGGCTATATAAACTTATTTTGATGAGTTGAAGTAATGTAAAAACATATGTTGTCATGACTTATTGATCATGTCATTTGCTGATGGGCAACATTTTTATTCAACATTCATAAGCATTAAACATTTTGAATATATTTGGCTACAAACGAATAAATAAATAATCTTAATTTAATACAGTTTCAGAGCTAATACATCAATATCGAGATAGCATCAAACGGCTGAAAAATATTGAGACAAATATAACTATATCGCAGCCCTAACAGAATCGTATCGGCAGTCAAGAAAGCAGCCAAAGAATAGAGGATCAAATCCACACACTGATTGCATGGTTCAACATATTATCTGATTCTCAAAGCCCCGTAAGCTTGTGTTATGACATTGATACCTCTGACCTCACATATTTCCCAGGGATGTGCCCTGGAAAAGGTTACATCAGAAAGGTCAAAGGACAAATCTCTTTAGCCATCAGGATGAGATTAAGCTAAATACAGTGAAGGGTTAGACGATCACACCACTGACCCTCCAGTGAAAAGCCCAACACTAATCCAGAGCCTCAATCATGCCCATAGATGAACTGTGCCCTCTTTACACTGCACAGGCTTTCTAATTAAAGACAACGCTCCAATTCCTCTGAGGACAAACCTGTGAACATCACAAGGCATTCAGTTGAAAAGTTATTTGAGGTGATGCATATATTAAAAAGCTGATTTCTTAAAGAAACAAAGTGACATTGGACTCTGTACTAACCCTATAAACGTGTCTTGAGACGCTTGAGATGCAGGACCAGGACACATCAGGTCTTTACTAATTATTCCAAAGAACGACTACAATGTGATGTGAAGGAGTTTAGACTTCTTAGGGTAAAAAAGGGGTCCTTATACATGAACTTACTCAGTAAATTATGCATAATTACAAGCAATTAACCCTAAACCAAACTCTATTCCCAACCCTACCCTATAACTGATATTACTCAGTATGTAAATGTATAATTACACTGTAACAAGTACACCATAAAATAAAGTGTAACCATAAATAAGGCCGAAACAGTGTGCACAATACATGAATGCATGTAAAAGGTAGTATGCATAAAATATTAAAATAAATGTAAAAAATACCATAATAAATAAAAAATAATGTGATCAATATTCACAATAGTTTTAGGTATGAGAAAAAAAATCTAATATGCATAATATTTTAATATTTATTTATTATATTTTCCATGACTTTTTAGGCGTATATATATATATATATATATATATGCCTAAAAAGTCATGGAAAATATAATAAATATTATAGGTTATATTGTTGAGTCCTGCTTCTGTTCCTGAGTAATGAGATCTTCTAATTAGCAAACACAAAGGGCAACATGTTACAAAGTCGATGTTTGTTGATATGTGATAGTGTGTGTGTGTGTGTTTGTGTGTGTGTGTGTGTGTGTGTGTGTGTGTGTATAGAGTGGGAGGAAGTTTGATGAAGGGCTCAGAGGAGGAAAATGAGACTTCAAAGTCACATCAGTGGTCTTTCATCCAGTCTCCATCCGAGATTCAGTAACAGGATCATTCTGTGCTCAGCTTCTGCTAGCGATGCACCAAAACAATCCTTGTGGTCCTTTGAAACTATACACCTCTAAAGATGTTACGCTTGTTCTTGGGGTTTGAGCAAACAGTATACCTTTCTACACCCTTTACACCACGATCAGTGGACAGGACTGATTCACGTGTGACAGCTAAGAACAAACACGGAGTACTGCAACATTTCACAGCGGGATAAATAAATCAAATAAATCAAAAGGTTAGATATTCAACGTGCCGCATCAATATAGAAGCCAAATTATGTGCTTCAAAACATTTTTAAATGTAGATATGAATTTAAACCCTGAACTATGTTCTTTAATATGACTTTTGTAGTTTTAAGCATTTCTTTTTTTCAACTCAAATGTTTCATAATGTCAAGCAGGGTCAGAAATTATTTTTTCTGATGTGCAATATTTGGCATTTTTTCTTCTTGTGTAAGGGCATTAGCTTATTAAATGTATCTATGTTTCCTTCAATGCCAAATACTTAAATTTAACCAATTACTTTAAGATTGTTACCAATAAAATTGTATTACCACCAACAATAGCCATCTATACACTGCAAAGTTGGCATTTTTGTCCCCTTATCTTGAATTTGGTGGCCTTTTTGTTTGCATTTTTGCCCCAATCCCATGTCAATTTCTGGCCCAACTTCAAATCCAATCAAAACTCAAACTCAAATGAAAATAAAATGATTTAATTCAATTGACTATCCTTCAAAAAGTCTTCAAAAACATGGTTATTTAATGTATTTTTGCATCGAATGTTCAGCAAAAATGACTAGCTGATATATAATTGCTCATACAGTACCACTCACCCTAAATTAGACACACCGACAACACTGGATCGTTCTGTTCCTAAGTGTCCTTTTCTCTCCGCAGCAATGCAGTATGGTCTATCTGTCAATCTTCTTAGCGCCTTCACTCACAGGAGTCCTCTGAGGACCGGTCCTGTGATTCTGCTCTAAAATCACATCAAATTATCCAATAGACTCAAAGCGACACAGCATATGCCTCATCTTTTATTGATGGCATTCATCCCAGACCTCTTAGAGGGGAAAGTCACCCTCCAGCCCTTGACACAGAGTGACCGAAATATGAGAGTTCATTGAGCCGCAGTGCCAGGCTGTGTGAGATTACAATACTAAGACCACAGAGCAGAGCCATGACTCTTTCTTCATCCAACACCGTTGAATAAATCATTAATCGACAGAATGTGTGGCATCATTATTTGTTGCATTACTCCTCAGTTTATAAAAAAAAAGCATTAAGAAATAGAAATTTAAAAATACTAGATATGCACAGATATTCAAATTCTAGCCAATACAAATGAGTCAATGATTATTTAAATTTTATGGCCAATAATTGATCTTAATAATTGTATGAACTTATAAATAAATAAATGTAAATAAAACACTGAAAATCAATTGTTTTAAATGCTACAAGTGAATCCATGAATCACAAACGTTTAATTTTTTAGATTTGATAGAAATTACATTTAACAGTTTCTCTAAATTATTCATATAATTAAACGTTTTTCAATTAAGGGTGCGTTTACATGACAACGATGTACTAAAACAAAGATTTCACGTACAGACCACAACGTTGTCAAAACGATCCCCGTTCACACGGCTCCGCGAAAACGACTAAAAACGCTGCGTTATACTTCTCGGCCAGTAGTTGGCGATGTCACTTTGTGAAGAAACACTATACGCATAACAGACTGAACGTGAAATACGCATGCGCATGACATCACCATTTTCACAAATTCACATTTTTGTAGTTTGCACAGACGATAATGCTATATTTTTCAGAAACTTAAACATACTCTTCAGATGATTGCAAATGTGATCTACATGTAAAAACAAGCGAAATGAACCAATATATGTAGAATATAGATAGATTTTAAAACTATTCTTGAATATTAGCCGATAATCAATATGATTCTGATACATTGTGCATCCTTAGCAAATAATACACAGTTTAAAAGAAGATATAAGACTTTATACTAGTGTGAGAGAATCATTTACTTGTGTATCATCTTGCCTGCGTAAAGTTTAATCCAATTTTTTCAACGTCAAACGCACATAGATAATGGCGGTGACTTGACGTATTACATCAATTATCAGTATAAACATAGTCCCACTTCATAAAGATGATTTAATTGTCAAGTAATATACAGAAATCCTTCACATAAGTGCTTTAATAACAAACATAAGCTCCACAATTCTGCTTTTACAATGGAAACGTTGCTCCATAGGCTTGTACTGTCTCGCTGTAACCACAAATTGTGCCTTTTTATTAAAAAAAACACCCACAAAAATAAGTCAAAATAATTTTTTTTGTGATAATCGACATCATGCCAAAGATGCTGCTGACTCGCATCGAGTGTGAAACAGTCCTCAGATCTCAGGCAAAACATTTCAGCTGTACGTCTCTCAATAATCTGCCTCAGACAATCTCTGATCAATAGATTGAACTCAGAGCCATTCGGCCACATTGAAGCATTTATCAAGCAATAACTGCACATTGTTTCAAAGAGAACTGGGAATGGACTACAAATATGACCCTGTAAAGCAGCGATTGGATTGTGTATTCAACGGCCACAGTAATCGATCTTCATTTGGAGGAGCTGCCGTCTCGCAGCGAAACTGGGCTTAATGAGACACATGCGGATAAACTGGGGCGCTGGAGGCCACACTGTTCATCTTATCTTCTACTACAGCAAATAAAACACCTCTCAAAGCGGTTCCCTAAATCATTAAGTCTTTCGGCACTCTTAAGCGAGGGCTGTATGATAACAGTAGCTTAAAAATAATATCCTGATTTGGGTTGCACTTTAATCGTGATCACGATTTCTAGTTCTCTCGATTAATTGAGCATAATCAGGTGATATTTGACCACTGGTAAAGAGGTAAAAAGTGTTCATTTATGAGGCAAGTATTACATGAAACTATATGAGGTAAACTAAACCATGCGAGTTGACGTTGATTTGTGCTTAAAGGGATAGTTCACCCAAAAATGAAAATTAGCCCATGATTTACTCACCCTGAAGCCACCCTAAGGTGTATATGACAATCTTCTTTGAAGGAGTTATATTAAAAAATGTCCTGACTAATCCAAGCTTTATAATGGGAGTGAATGGCTGGTGAAAAAGTCGTCTGGCGGAAGCTAGTTATTTTAGATTATAAAGTTATAAATGTGGGTTTTTTTCTTACAAAAACACATGGTTTCGCATCAGAAGGCTTTTATTAACCCCCCGGAGCAGTGTGGAGTACTTTTATAATGGATGGATGCACTTTTTTGGGCTTCAAATTTTCACCGGCCATTCACTCCCATTATAAAGCTTGGATTAGCCAGGACATTTTTTAATATAACTCTGATTAATTTTGTCTGAAAGAAGAATGTCATGTACACCTTAGGATGGCTTGAGGGTGAGTAAAATCATTAAAATTTTTGGTTGAACTATCCCTTTAAGTGCAATCAATTTCTAAAATGACAATAATCGTGATTAATAAGCCTTTAACCATTACAGTGCAGCCCTAATCCTGATATTTGTCTGCGTTTTCTCCAGAAATGAAAGTTTGGGTGGTACTCACGGCTGACAGAGCTTGACCAGGTCGTGGTCGGTGGTGTTTGGCGGTAACCCACGAATGTAGAGGTTAGTTTTACTGAGCTGCTCCCAGCCGGCCGTGCTGCTGCTGCTGCTGCTGTGATTGGTGCTGCTGTTGGTCCCGGGACTGGGCGGAGCCATCGGGTGGGAGGCGGGGCCAACGGGGGGCTGGTGGGGGGGACACAAAACAAAGCTAAAGTCAGAGTGGAACCAGGTCAAAGAAAGAAAGCAGGGAAGCGAAAAGTAAACGGTGAGAAAGAAATAGCATAGTCAGGAGAAGTATATTGGTATATACTGTAGCCTATATTGGACAGAAAAAAGCACAACAACTAATCCAGCAAACGTATGAGCATCACTGAACTTACTTAAAGGGATACTTCACCTCTGGAAAGATGAATGTGTATTTAAAATGGGTCATTTATGTAGAAGAAATGTGAAATTATTTTTGAATTTGGAGATTTCTAGACTGAGAAAAGGCAGAAAATGTATTTTTGGCTTATGTGGATGAAAGACAACAACTCCCAGAATGCACTTGCTTCGCTGCCCTAGGAGGCCACTCCCAAGCCACGCCTACCGGTAAGAGAGCGCAGTTAAACAAGGCTAGGCTACTAGTGAGTCTCCGTGAAGAGTCTGCCCGGGATTTCGAGATCGCCCAAATGGATTTGGCTTTTGCGTTCTACAGTCGCCATTCATTATGTTTACTGTGGCGAGCAGGACGAGACTGAGGGCCGTGGGAGAACGGCGCGAGGCCGGTGGCGTGATTACTGATGAGCGACACCTGTGAGACGCACTGGCTATCTCTCACGGAGGAGCGGGAATTTTCTTAGCAATGTTAAAACACACATCAACCGATCACTTGTTTAGCGTTCATGTAAACACCACATTCAGATTCACCAATCGGAATGAATTCAGTTAGATTGAAACAAAAGGTGTGCATGTAAACAATGAATGGCGACTGCAGAAAGCAAAAGCCGAATCCCGGACATTTTGGAAGATCTCGGCGGCCGGACATGTCCGGGGAAAAGAGGATGGTAACCCATACTACTCAGCTTTCTCCACAGAACAAGAGCCTGTTAGCTTAGCTTCCAAAAAAGATGGCTGACACTATTTGTACATTCTGTGAGTGAGATCCCGCCTCCTATGGGCGGGTTGAAAACATGCGGGACAGCGCCTCCTACTGGCTGTAGTCTCTCGCCTCTGGACAAAAAATCCTCCGATGACACAAAATGACGATTTTTGCGTCATCGGAGGATTTTTTCTGGACAAAAAATACATAAATCTCTCGTCTCAGGGGGACATGAGGGAGGAAAGCACGGTCATTCGAAATACTACAGGTTTTCTACTAATACAAAGCTTAATGCTAAATCCTGAAGTATCCCTTTAAGCTGGACTGTGATGCTATTTTCTTCTAGAAACAAACTTTGTTGCATTATTTTCACTGTAAAGCTGCTTTGAAACAATCTGTATTGTAAAAGGTGCTATAGAAATAAAGCTGACTTGACTTGATTACTGACAAGTGGCATTTTCCCAAATTTTTAACAGAATTAAACGCAAAACAATGCAAAACAGCTGAAATGTGTAATTATTTGATGTTAAAATGCTTCCTCTGTTTTTCTTTTTTGAGAAACGATTCCATAAACACGATTTCACTCCCAATGAGTCCAACTAATAAACCAGGCACACATTTATGTTTGTTAGTGAGTTATTGGGACACACCTTGTGAAGTAAACCGGGACATCTGGTCACCAGTTATGAGATGAACAAGACTGTCAAAGAGCCGCCCAAACCTTCGTCACACTCATTATAAAGACTGAGGAGGAAGTTAAACAACCTGTAATTTAGGTTTGCTTATGCAGTGTTTTACATGAATACACCATCCTTAAATGAAAATAATTTCATTACTTAGTCACCCTCATGTCGTTTCAAACCTGAATGCGGATCTTTTAATGCTATTCAAACTTTTAAACAAAATATTAGTCTATTTTGATTTTGAAGTGTTGTACTCTCAGCTACTTTGAACACATTTTTACCATGTTTATATCCATTATGTGGTTTTCTTGATGCAATCTCAGTGTTGAAATGTAAAAATGTTTCCAGTCTAGGCCCATTAACATTTGTAGAGATCTATTTGGCCGGGAAAAAAAGAAAATAATTTTAAGGCAGACATCGATAAGATATTTTTCTAACAAAAATGCATCGCTTCGCTTCAGAAGTTATAAATATGGATATTTTTATTACAAAAAGGCCTTTATTAACCCCCTGGAGTCGTATGGATTACTTTTATGATGTATTGATGTGCTTTTTTGGGCTTCAAAAACTATTCACTCCCATTATAAAGATTGGAAGAGCCAGGATATTTTTTTTAAATATAACTCCAATTGTGTTTGGCTGAAAGATGAAAGTCATATACACCTAGGATGGCTTGAGGGTTAGTTAGTAAATTATGGGATAATTAAAATTTTTGGGTGACAAACTAACCCTTTAATTTCAGTAAATCATTCATTTTTTCATTCATTCAATCATTCATTCGTTTCAGTAATCACTATTAATTAATGCTGTCCAAAAGAGAAGGTACTAGCTTGTTACAAAGAGTAACTCCAAGTCTAATCTCCAAGAGCAAACACAAAACACAAGCTGCAACAAATGCAAAACAGGAAAGCAATGTTGTAGCTCTGATAAAACTAGACCTAAAGGAAGCGTGTTTACAGAGATGTTGGGAATTTTTTGTTGGGAAAAATTTCAGCAACAGTGCATGAGTGCAAATCTTTGTCAAGTTAAGATGGCTCATGCTCACATTTCGTAAAGATTGCAAAACATGTAAAATATAAAACATGTCTGTTTCTGATTCACCAATAGAATATGTTTGGTTTTGCATATGCTTTTCAATTTAAGCAGGAGATGCATCAATGCATTGATTTCTCCCTCCAACTCACTAGTGTACAGGATCTCCGAATCTCCTCAGCTCAAATGCTACACTGCTCATGTTTGTCAGTACTAGGATGAGTATCTGGCAGCGCTGTGATCCATATCTGCAGTGCAGTCTCTTCTACTTCAGAAAGCAGTTGTCAGCATAAAGTGGGTCCACAGGGGCCGGAAGCTCTGACCTAGGAGCAAAGCTGTCGGAGAGGACGCTTTGAGAATCTAAAGGAAGTGAATGCGGCACAAGAGGCCGAAGGGCGAGCGCTGAACGTTTCAATGTGCTGAAGCCTTTTGTAAGAGCTTGATATGTGCAGATGTACGACAGAACCAAAAGCACTTCGTTTTATCTCTGATATTCAGTACAGGACAGGTGAATCATGCTTGTTTCATTGAATGTCTACAACAATTTCAAGAGGATCACAAGGAATTATTTATTTCTACGGTCATATTTGCATGCATGAAATGCATGGGTTGCCTAGTAATTGGTGGCTAAGTTTGCAATATTCAAAATGTCCGCCCCGCTACCCCATTTAAGCAGTGACTTCAATTTTGACAATAAATTCCCACTCCTCATGCCGAACGAGAACCAAACAGCACCTTAATGAGGGACTAATATGAAGGTTGGCTTTTACTCACAACGCTTTCCTGAAGGTATAATCCCTGGGAAAAGCACTTGAGTCTTTCTCTGCAGTCCTGAGAAACATGTAAACGCAATCATAAGTTTTAATAAATTGAGTGCAAATAAAAAAGAGGCAATTTTTGCTGCAATAGAAGTGTACAGGAATGAAGGAGGCTGCTATGTGCCATTCTCATTCAAAATAAATAGTCTACAGCAGTCTATATATACTCAAGTGAAGTTGCAAAAGACTTGATTTAGCAAAAGAAAGTCATTCCTTTGGAAATAGCTTTTACATGCAAAATTTAAATATAGATTTAAATATAATATCTATCAAGCCGAAGACTGATATTAAGTTACTTGACTTTTTAATATTTGGCACAATCTAAAAAAAAAAAGGAGAACACAAATAGTGCAACGTGTTTTTTGGTTCTTACGGATGCAATAAAGATATTTTTGGTCAATGTGTTTATCATGCATGATTTATTTTGTACACATGCTAGATTCAGTCAAAGGAATGGAATACATGAAAATTCTACTAGACAAAATATCATAAAGTATGAAAGAATCTTTGTACAGTGAGAACTGGACCTTTGGATTGATTTCGCAAATATAAACGCAAAAATCTAGTAAATGTCACAAGGATCCGTACGAAAACTTCATAATCAGAACCCAAATGTGAAGCGCATTGAAAATCTTTGGGAATTTCTGAACGGGCTGCGGATCTGTTGAGGTCAATGCTTTGCTGGCTTCATTCTCCGTACTATAAAAGAGCTCTTGTGTGGTAAAGACATCACTTCCGTCCTGTTTTGTATGGACACAGATGTTCTGTGCTGTGGAGGTCTTCCTGCTCAAGTGCCCTCGCAGTTCAACTGTGATTATCCCGCTCGCTCTTTTGTGGAAGTAACAAGGAGGAGGAAGCGTTGGGAATCTCTGGTATGCAGCAGTGACACAGTTGACTGGATGAGTTTCAAGACTGGAGCGGAAAACTGTTCCCATTCTGCCTTTTACACAACTCCTGCTCCAACATTAAACTAACAGAAAGTTCATTGTGAGAACACATTCCTTTTGTTTTACATGATAGTGCACATGATTTTATTTCACGCGTCACATGACCGAAAAACACCAATGAGGAACTAATCTAAAGGCTGGTTTTTAGTAGCCTAAACATTTTCCTGACGGTATAATTCCCAGAAAAAGTCATTAATCTTCCACGTCTGTCTTGTCTGCAGTCTAGAGACCCATTTGAACACAATAAGTGTAACACAATGCTATGTCATTGTTACGTTACATGTAATTTCTGTAGTAATAACTATAAAAACATGCAATTAACCCTAAACCAAACCCTCATCCTCATCCTAACCCTATAGTAAGTACATGTAGTTAATTCATATCACTCAACACTTAAATGTATAATTACACGGTAATACTGACACCTTAAAATAAAGGGTTACACTTTATTTTAAGGTGTCTTTGTTACACTGTAATTATACATTTAAGTACTGAGTGATATTAAGTAACTATATGTACTTACTATAGGGTTAGGATTAGGATGAGGGTTTGGTTTTAGGGTTAGTTACATGTAATTATGCATAATTTATAGTTATTACTATAGTAGCTACATGTAACATGTAAACACTGTAAAATAAAGTGTTACCAAATAAAGTGTAACCAAATTATGCAATAATATGTATTTGCATATGCAACAATCTTAGTTTGTTCCTGTTTCTGTGTTATGAAAATGTAATAAAAAAGTTTATATGTAGAACACTGCAAGTTTCTGAAAACATGAACATGTACTGTAACATGACTTATTGGAGGAAAGTCATTCAAGAAACCAGCTTTAAAAATGATCTGCATTATGTTATTAATATGCAAATGAAATTTCACCAGAGAATGGGGTTGACTTTAATTTGAGAGTAAAAGTTCAACTCTCATATAATAGCATACATTGTTTGTACTGGATATGAGGCGTAGATGTCAAATAAGATTTTGGGAATAGTGCTTATGGGCTTATTTAGATGAATATTATGTCATACTATGCTGTCACTGAGCACTTCTGTTTACTTCTATTAGCATTATCTCCACTTTGACTCACATTTAACGAAACAATTCACCCAAAAATGACCTTACCTCCGAGCCACTTGGGCCATGTATTATTTTCCTTCTTCCAAGATGAAAGTAGTCTCTATGATTTATGCACTATATTTTGATAGCATTTTGCAAGAAATAGACTGAAATTTAAGTCAAGCACTCTCAAAACTCTCAAAACAGAGCAAAGTCATACGTATGAACCACTTTTATGATGAATTTAGTCTTTTTTGGAGTGTGATAATACTTCAGATGGACATGAGAATGAGTAAAATCATTTTGGGTGAACTGTCCCTTTAAAGGTGCAGTGAGCGATTCCTGGTAAACGCTGTTGATATTTGAAGTCACCAAAACAAACACGCCCCTACCCAAAAAGGATCACATCCCTATTTTGATGCCTCCACGCCCATATTCATATTCATATTCAACATTGGTGAAATCTGCCGATGTGCCTGATGTCATCAGTAAGTAAAAGCAATTTGTGTTACTATGATAATTTAGGTCGAATGTCTAATTGATATTTAGCCCCTCTACTCCTTCCATGGCAAAGTCATCCCTTCCGTCCAAAACAAGCAAACATGGTTTTCAAAAACAGGTCCCTAATATATTACAAATGTGACAAGATTAAAGGGTCATAGTGATCACTAAAAGGGGAAGCGAAAGAAAAGCCATATATCCAAAAGCCATATATTAGGAGTGTTATCTCACTTTTCGGACACACGTTAGGAGCCGATGCTTGAAATGGGCGATGGAGGAGGTTTAGACGTTCCAGGCTTTTAATAATAATAATGCAAATGAAAAAACAAGCGGAGATGACACATGGGTAAATTCAAGCAAAAGACAGCATATATTAAGTTATATAAAGCAACCTCTGCATCCGTTTTCAGGCCTTCCCTCTCCTGAAGGTCTCTCCAGCACTTCTCCGATATTCTTGTCTTGTCTGATCGTAACCCTTCTTTTTAAAGTTATATTCCTGGCCTTTTCCTCTTTTGTATTTTCTATAGTCGTTCTGCTAATGTCTGTCTTTTGCACTGAGCTTTCTCTCCTCCCCTATCATGAGTGGACACACCCCTTACTGCTGATTGGCTCACTCTCTCTCCTCCCCTCTCATGAGTGGACACGCCCCTTACTGCTGATTGGCTAACTCTCTCTCCTCCCATATATGAGTGGACACACCCCTTACTGCTGATTAACTCACTCTCTCTCCTCCCCTACATGAGTGGACACGCCCCTTACTGCTGATTGGCTCACTCTCTCTCCTCCCCTCTCATGAGTGGACACATCTCTTACTGCTGATTGGCTAACTCTCTCTCCTACCCTTACCCTAACTCTCTCTCCTCTCTCTCCTCCCCTTAACTCTCTCTCCTCCCCTTATGAGTGGACACGCCCCTTACTGCTGATTGGCTCACTCTCTCTCCTCCCCTATCATGAGTGGACACGCCCCTTACTGCAGATTGGCTCACTTTCCTCCCCTATATGAGTGGACACGCCCCTTACTGCTGATTGGCTCACTCTCTCTCCTCCCCTATCATGAGTGGACACGCCCCTTACTGCAGATTGGCTCACTTTCCTCCCCTATATGAGTGGACACGCCCCTTACTGCTGATTGGCTCACTCTCTCTCCTCCCCTCTCATGAGTGGATACGCCCCTTACTGCTGATTGGCTACATGTGTGTTTTGGTGCTTGGTCCGATCCACTTTTCAATGGCGTTTTTCAAAAATTGCTTACTGCACCTTTAATTCCCTCACAAAGGCAGAGACCGCAGTGAAAATCCCCAAGATTGGCAGGTGCTGAAAAGCACAGATCTGAGCTCCATGAAATCCAGTAGTGCCGAACAAAATATCATTTCATTAAAGGTCTACACAACAAAGACAGCATTTAGGGGTCAGGACAGAGTCAATGTCCTATTGAAATGGCCTGGAAACCCTTTGGCCGCTCTTTATGCCATTGTCCAATGCAGCTGCGTAAAGGCGAAACCACAAGACTGGATAAATAAGACAAGCTCGAGTTTAAAAAGAAGGCGGTGGATTATTAAAGGTCACTAAATCTGCCTTGATATGAATTCCTCCAACACTACCGATACTGAACATTTTATTTAACAGGGCAATTAAAGCTGGACTAAAGTTTTAGTCCAATTTAAATGCATGCTTTCACATATTTTCTGGCTTAAAGGCATAAGGAACAACAACTTTGCACAATCAACAAGCAAACCAATCCTATGCATTTTAATGCCTAATTAAGTCACACCAAAGTTCATTCTCAAGTTTAAATGAAGTTCAAGTTTTAAAGCATGTCTTACACAACAATACTAAAGTAAAAAGTACACATCCGCTCACTCCATTTCTCCATTCAAGTCGTGCTTTTGGAGCTTAATGAAAATATAACAAGCTAAAGGAAGGCTTTATTTGTTTGTGTCAGTGAAAAGAAAGGGGTGGTTAAAATACTATCCAATATGACATTAGAGAATATTGCTTTTGCTTTGTTCATGTACGGCTGATTCTGAGAAGGCACTGCCTCTCCGGCCTTGGGAAATAAAACACCGCTGGTTTCTACTTTAGATGAAAATAAACTCGTCATCCTGTAAAGCACAATGACTTTATGCTATTAGTCAAGTGTTCTGAGAGGATACGCTGGAAAACAGCACAGTTAGTCACGTTGCCGGTCAAGCGGGAAGTCCTTGAAGCGTGCTAATCTCTTTAAATGCTCGCAGGATGAATAGTTTTAGCAGAATCACATTTTGACATCCTATTCATGCAAAAATAAAGTAGCTTTTATTTTCGAGTTAACAAACATACATCGGACAGCACAACAAACACGCACAAGATTTCAGGACAGACCTCAAAAACAAAACAAGACCGCTCATCTGATCTTTGCACTGGAGAAACAGGAAATGAGGCGCAAACAAGTGGACAAAGAACATCTTTGAGGGACGAGAAACCAGTGTTTCCCCTCGAAGGTCCTCCGGCCTGACTGAAACACACACATTCCCAGAGCGGAACGGGCTTTTCTTAGGAACTCAAAGCTTGTTTTGTATCTCGCATCTGTTTGACCATTCAGCTCTGCGGGGAGAGACTGGCTTCTTATCAGAGAACCGCAGACCTAGTCAGCCCATCATATCCGTGCTGGAAATACACTGACGACTTCCAGTAACCGGCCTCACCCTGCGAGAGATCCCGCTCGGCTGCTGAACGGGCCTATGAATATATGCATAATCCTCTTGAGCGCATACCAAGTCCTTCCTCTTTCAAGCCTCCTTCCTCTTCTATCAAGAGGTCAATCTCTTCTGCTGATAAATCAAATTTCATCATTAGGAGACGCAATAAAAGCATGCAATTCGCAACAAGGCTTCCGCAGATAATGCAAGTCCAAACAGCGACACTATCTGATCCCAACATGATGCGCTGACGTGACAAGGTCACCTAAACCAATCTACACCGACCGCAAAGAGTTACGGATCACATGAAACACATCTGACCCCGAAATCAGATTAAAAACAGTATTAAATTAAAGGCATTGTGATTTGATTTGATTTTCAGTTCATTAACCAAAATTCTCATTACCGGTAATGCAGACATTTGACTTTTCAGTTTTTCTTCCCAATTCCCATTATTCTTTAATTGTGAGTAATGTGATATGTTAATGTTTTGATGCATTACAGTAAAAAATTATAATAATCATTTAAATTAGTTACAACATGTAATTGCATAAAATAGAAATAAATATAAATGTTCTCTCTCTCTCTCTCTCTCTCTCTCTCTCTCTCTCTCTCTCTCTCTCTCTCTCTCTCTCTCTCTCTCTCTCTCTCTCTCTCTCTCTCTCTCTCTCTCTCTCTCTCTCTCTCTATATATATATATAGTTTTTGGTTTGGCATTAAAGTAATGAGAATTTGAGAGGGAATTGTCATGAAAATTTGTCATATTCTTTATGCAAAAGCCAGAAATCCAGCTGAAATATGACTTTTATTTGCAGGTTTCACCCAAAAAGACTTTAAAACCGCACTTCAAAGAACATGTAACTATGAGGGCCACAATTAAAGTCAAATAATATTTTTTTACCCATTTACAATTATGTGACATCCTCACTTGGGCCAGAATTTGCAAAATATCATCCTCAACAACCGAGGGATTAATCCATTTCCACCAAAATGTTTGGAAATTTGTCATTTTCTTTATGCACAATCTCCAAATAAGGCTTAAATATGACTTGGACGTGTTAAAGATAGGTGGTGCGTGTGAAATGCATGGGATGAGATTAGAGAAGGCTTTAACGAACAGTGTCAATATGAGAACACACAAGGTGCATTAATTCAGCACTGTGACTTTTGACCATTACAGGCCGGTAAAGTAGATTAACCACTGAAACCAAACACACACACACACACACATCAGAGCGGGCAGGGCTGTGAATGTATATTCCCATCAGAGCAAAATGCAGTGACGTACATGAGACACGTAAAAACTTGTTCAAATAAGAGGCCTATTTTTAAACTCGTGGGACGGGTTTGATTGGGGGGGGGGGGGGGGTGTATTAAAATTGTGAATGAGTCGATGCAGTAACACAATAAAATTAAAAGCTAACACAACAAAAACACACCCATCAGAGGCGAGCATTTGATTGGAAGGGCACGAATGACAGCTATTCTTTATGGATTAGTTTCATGGAAGTGCTGCTTTTGGACACTATCAGTCTTTCATCCGTCGATCATCGCAAGTCCTGCCTGGATTAAAATGCATTTTGGTTATTGTTATTATTATTACTACAACAATAAAAGTGCAAAATGCACTGTAACAGTTTCCACAAACACATATACACTCCAAAGCCACACTTTGGGCCACAATTAAAGTGAAATAAGAGGTTTACCTGTTTACGATTATACGACGTCCTCACTGTGTGTCCAGAATTTGCAAAAATCATCCTCAACAACCGAATATCCCCCTGATGGATGAATAAATGTCTACCAAATGCTTCTATCTCGTATGTTCTTGCCTATCCAGGAGGGTAAAGTTGTGTTTGTGGCTCTATAAACCATAGAGACCGAGCAGTGCTGTCATATAGTCTCACTCAGACGTATCTTTAAGACCGAATCGTCGCATAGGGGGAGAAATATTAGTCTTGCGGAAGGAGAGGCATATATCCCACAAACGCTCGGTGTAGTCGGCTTGCCCAGCCCGTCTGTTTCGCTCAGTTCATTGATCTGCGGTGACTTCTCCACAAAACTACACCTCCCACTATGGAAGAAACCACTGCGTTCTCTTTAAAGGGGGGGAAGGTGTGCACACAAACGACGCTTACAAGCCTCACAAACAGCCTCTTCACTCGGATAACAATGCAGATTGCATGTTAAGTATGCATGCGTGCATTTACATGCATTATGTACAGTGCACAACAACCCAGTTTCGGAGCGAGAGGATTTGACATTACATTCACCCCCCCCTTCGCTTGCTCTTGGTTTCCTTTGGCTCACATACTTCACATTCCTGAGTGAGGCCATCAGGTTTTGTGGTTTTACAATTTCATATGTGCTATATGGACTGATTTAACGTTGTGTTTAAACATGAGAAGCCAAAACTGAGTTTGTATGACATTAAAAATCAATGCCGGTGAAATATAGATGGATATATATATTCTAAAAAAAATAGGTTTACAAAAAATTCTGTGTTTTCTGACTCCAGGAAGAGCTACAACATGTAAGCCGACTCTCCTCGATGGGTGTAGGAGGAGTAAATCCCGCGGGAAACATGTTCAGGTCACACTTAACCTTTCAAAAAAGTAGGAAGAAATCAGAAATTATATTATTTTACATAAAGAAAATGAAGAATACTTTTAGGACCATTAAGATATTTATATTTTTTGCATTGCGACATGACAATTAAACAGTTTCCCCTATCAATGTTTTACTTTTTGTAATTGATTTCATTGAATGATTTTGCATATAATAAAAACAAAATAAATTATAAAAATAATTGCATTAAATTACGCTTAATGTAATGTATAATAAATGAAAATGTATATATGTATATATATATATATGTGTGTGTGTATATATATATATAAAATGTATATATGTGTGTGTGTGTATATATATATATATATATATATATATACACACACACACACACATACTATATATTAAATTATATATATACACATTACATTTAATTGTATAATATATATTAAAGGTGCTATTTAAATAAAACTCTATTATTTGAATTATTATTATTATTCTATTCTACCAGAAATAATACCAAACATAATCCTAATCCTAAATTATTCATCAGAAAAATCAAGAATTCTGTTTACAATATGGGCTTGGGAATGAAATAAACAATCCATATGAAAAAATAATAATATTGAATATGACTTTAACATTTCTCCAACCCAATGGTTCACATCTAATCTAAATCTGCCTCAAAAATAAAATAAAATAAAATTAAGCCATGTCAATGATGACGTTAAAGTTCAAATGCATAAAACACAAAACTGTCCTCAGCATTAAAATCTAAATCTGTTTCCAAGCAAGGCAATGATGTTTCTGTGCTGCTGATGTCAAGTCTTTGATATCCAGCTGAATAAAGTGATTTGTAAAACGTGGAAACGAGTTCGCATTTTAGCGCTTGCGGCTCCACCGACCCGAAGTCAATGGGTTTTGGTTAAATGGCTGAAATGAGGTCTGTGGTGAAACATATATTTAAAAAAAAAAGTATGACAGCGACAGCAAAATACGCAAGTGTTGGGTCGGTTACAAAACAAAAACAAACAAACAAACATTTGTCCAGAAAACAAGTGTTCAATAGACATGTGGAAATAAAATATACATATCAGTAATAATATACCAACATATAGGCTATCTAATATGAATTTTTTTTAAATAATCATATTATTCAACATGTTAGCTGTATTATATCCAGTAAAATGAATTTGAAAAGTTTAAAACATACTAGAAATGTTTCGTTCACAGAATTATATGGCAAGGTTTACTAAATTCATATTTGTGTAACAAAAAGGTGATTTTTTGTTTTGTACAGAACAATAATTTAATATATGCTTGGCCATGGCATAATTTAATTGTTTTAAAAAATGTATTTCTTTTTTTACTGAAAAAATAGGCTATACTGTTGCATTATTGAAAGTGAAATAAACAAAAACAACTGTATTATTGAAGAAATAATCCTGTGTTTTATTATATTAAAAAAATAAACATAATAATAATTTATTATATAAATAATAATAATAATAATAATATTTATTATAAATAAATAAAAAAAAAAATTTTTTATTATAAGCATTGTCCATTTTGTTTAATACCATTGTGTGTTTTATTTAAAAGCACAATAAAATAATTTTGACATGAAGTGAATATGGAGCGAGTTGATCAGGAGAGAGAAATGGTCAATTAAATAAATATCTCTATAGAAAGTAAACTGAAAGAGAACTTGTTTAAAAACATTTAAATAATTTAAGTATCGAATCAATGCTTAGAAACGTTGCTTTTTAAGTTTTGACAGGGTCAGAAACGGCCCTGGCTGAATACTTAATTTAAACCTGTTTTAAAATAACAGAATTAAAAAGAATTCCAGCTCTGCTCGCTCTGGATTCAGATTCAGATTGTTTTATTTAGTGCCATATCAGCATTCAAAGCTATTTTCAATACAAATATCATATAAATACAATAAAAACCAAACAAACAAAAACAGCAAGTCATATAATACAAGATTTCTTTAAATTAACATATGATAAAAAAATCCAAAACCTTTTCAGGCATGATCTTACTAAATAAGTCCTTAAGTGAGGTAACTTCATAAAAGAGCATTCTGCTTGTATTAAGTCCAGGACAATCTAATAAAATATGTTGAACAGAGAGGGGAATCTTACAAAACAGGCATAAAGTTGGGTCTTCACCTTTAAGCAAAAAAAGCATGAGTCAAACGTGTATGACCCCTACGACATCTGGTGTAGACTTGATCAAGTCTAGTTTTAAGAGCGATAAAGAGTTTCATATGTGACCCTGGATCACAAAACCAGTCACATGTCACACGGGTATATTTGTGGCAATAGCCAACAATACATTGTATGGGTCAAAATTATACATTTTTCTTTTATGTCAAAAATCATTAGGATATTAAGTCAAGATCATGTTCCATGAAGATATTTAATAAATTTCCTACTGTAAATATATAAAACATTTATTTTTGTGAGTGAATGCAGCACAATCGTGAACATAAATGAACAACTTTAAAGGAGATTTTCTCAATGTTTACATTTTTTTGCACCTTCAGATTCCAGATTTTCTAATTGTTGTATCTCAACCAAATATTGTCCTATCCTAACAAAACCATACATGAATTGAAAGCTTATTTATTCAGCTTTCAGATTATGCATACATCCAAATTTCATAAAATTGACCCATGTGACTGGTTTTGTGGTCCAGGGTCACATATAGCTTATTATTCTTGCACATATTCCACTCTTCTTGCCACTAATTTAATATGTATCGATTAATAATCGGTCTGATATCTGAGGGAGGAATTTGACATTCATCATATTTGACATTTACATTCATGCATTTGGCAGATGCTTTTAACCAAAGCGACTTGCATTGCATTTCAAGGTCCACATTTACATAATTATCACTTCATTAACTTCCTGATTAAGCCGCTCGCTCTGGACATTCATAAACCAACTTCCTGAGGTGCATCATGGGACGCTTTTAAACACAGAACGTGTGTGATGAGTAGTATAGCTTCACTATATCTGCTGCAAGTGCAACTGGTCAATTTATACACAAATAGAAATCAAATTTTTAACTCCTTCAAATACACAGTCGTGTCTTTCTGCGTCTCTCTGAATGTAAAGCACATCTTCACACCTAAACACTGCATTTCCTGTTGTCTTCTTAAATAACTTCCCCTGAGCTCATCAGTTTTCGATTTCAGTCTGCCGTTTTGAATTTAAATGTGATCTTAGAAGCACCGAAAACACCTTGTGGTATCAATAATCCCCAGCTACGCCTGATCGTGCTTCAACAGCAGTTTACGTCGGATAGTTAGAATGTAAATAGGTCATTTACAATCCCACAGAGAGCACGAGATCTTTGCCCTTGGATCCGATCCTTTTCCTTTTTGTGAAGGAAAAAAAAAAAAAGTGACTAGAAAACATCTGCTATTCAGGAAAAAGCAAACATGAGCAGGTCAATACAAGCCACGGATTACAATCTTTCATCAAAGCATGAGGCTTCAGAAATTTATTATAAAAAAAAATTATTAAAAAAAATATTTGCACAGAAAGAGACAGAAATGCCCCAGAAAAATATGTCGCAAAAAAGGTCACTGTATTCATATTTGACATACACTACTCAACAGTTTGTGGTCGGTAAGATTTAATAATTATGTTCCAAGTAAATGTTGTTATTTTGGAGCTTTCTATTCATTAAGGAATTCTGAAAGAAAATGTATCAGTTCCCACAAAAAATATAAAGCAGCAACATTGATAATAAAAATGTTTTTAAAAAAATTCAAATCATCATATGTGTTCCTGGACCACAAAACCAGTCACATGGGGCAATTTTTTTGAAATTGAGATTTATACATCATCTGAAAGCTGAATAAATAAGCTTTCAATTGATGTGTGGTTTGTTAGGATAGGACAATATTTGGTCGAGATACAACTATTGAAAATCTGGAATCTGAAGGTGCAAAAAAATCTAAACATTGAGAAAATCTCCTTTAAAGTTGTCCATTTATGTTCACTATTGTGCTGCATTCACTCACAAAAATAAATGTTTTATATATTTACGGTAGGAAATTTACAAAATATCTTCATGGAACATGATCTTTACTTAATATCCTAATGATTTTCAGCATAAAAGAAAAATGGAAAAATTTGACCCATACAATGTATTGTTGGCTATTGCCACAGATAAACCCGTGCGACTCGAGACTGGTGACGTGATCCAGGGTCACATATTAGAATGATTTCTGAAGGATCATGTGACACTGAAAAAGTCAGCTTTGACCACAGGAATAAATTACATTTTAAAATATATTCACATAGAAAAGAGTTATTTTAAAAGGTAATAATATTTCACAGTATTACTGATTTTACTGTATTTTTGATCAAATATAATTGCAGCTTTCAAATGCAAGAGAGTTTTGTCTCAAAAGTGTACGTAATAATGTTCAATTCTAGGCCAAACTTGTGATTAGTTTAATGTCTCTGCAGACATTTCAGCAGCTGTTAGATATTTGCATTCACTGTCTCAGAGGTGAATATTCAATATTCAGCTAATATGTGGTTTTCACACACACTCACACTCACACTCAAACACACACACACACATTGCATCAAAGGCTGTATAATCAAGCATATAGGGACATGCAATTGTTTACAACGTAAAGCATTCTGCTAATATTTCCATGCATTTGGATGTTTTCAAAACAGTCAAATTGATACGGACATGTCTAAATTGTGACGTAGGCGTAGGGGTGGAATAATGTGGTTTTCTGCACTCAAAAGGACACTCTGGGTCATGACAGTGACCTGTGGCACCTTTCCCTCTGCTGTGTACGTGTTTGTATGAGTAATGCCAGCATGTCACGGGCAAATGAGGAGACGGAAAGGGCTGATTCAGCAAAAACAAAGGGTCAGAGTGCAAAATTAAACGAAAGGACAAAGGGAGAGTGAGGAAAGGGGTGCTCGTACTAGATTGTAAACATGCAAAAATACCTTGTTAAAAAAAGTGTTAAAAAAAACTTGTGAAAAAAGCAAGTGTATGCAGGGCATGGGGTGCCATTGTGTTAAAAATCTTTTTTTTGTTTGTAATAAATAATAAAAAGCTAATTTTTAAATAGAGATTGGTAAGCTTAACCTTTCATTTTTATCACTGTAAAGGCCCATTCACACCAAGGCTGATAACGATAAAGATATAGTTCATAGTAAAAATCATTCTAATTAATTAAAGTGAAAGTCATCAAAACAGTTACAGAAGACAAGTAAACAGCCAGCAATAAAATAAGAACAAAGAAACTAATTGCAAACAAACTGACAAAAAAAAATACAACAGAACAAAAATACTAATTAAATAAACATTGCTTTAGGTTTTGAGTGATTTTATCTTTGTCTTTTCTTGTTTGACTAACACGGATCTGCACGGATCCAATATACTGTTACACACACGTTTCAAACACGCTTTCTCAAATGTTTATACTGACTTAAGATATAACCGACTGTTTACGAGGATAATTACCAAAATGGCATTTCGACATATTTGTGTGTAGGCTATTTGACGGTTCAGGCGCATATCTAAATGCCCTCGGTATACTTTGCTTATGAGCGTTTCGCCCCGTCTCGGAGCGCGCCGAGGGAACACGGTTACTCTTTTGCGGCTTAATCTGCTTTTAAAGGGATATTTCACCGCTGAAACAGAAAATGTGTATTTAAATTGGGTCATTTATGTAGTAGAAATGTGAAATTATTTTAGAAGTTGGTGCCTTCTAGACTGAGAAAAGCCAGAAAATGTATTTTTGGCTCATGTGGATGAAAGACAACAACTCCCAGAATGCACTTGCTTCGCTGCCCTACGAGGACACTCCCAAGCCACGCCTACCGGTTACAGAGGGCAGTATCAGAAGAAATGATACAGCTAGGCTACTAGTCGACTCGAAACTGAAAAGACAGCGTTTTATCGTGAGATCCCCCTATGGGCAGGTTGAACACATGCGGGATGAGCTCCTCCTACTGGCTGTAGTCTCTCGCCTCTGGACAAAAAAGCCTCTTTTTGCGTCATCTGAGGTTTTTTTCCAGACACACAATACAGAAATCTCTCGTCTCAGGGGGACATGAGGGAGGGAAGCACGGTTACCCGAAAATACTACCAGGTTTCTACTGATACAAAGCAGTTAAGTTAGGGCTTAGGGAGGAACGAAAGTGCGTAAACGAAAGTTTACCTCGATTATCTTGTTCTCATAATCGTTGGAAGCCAAAATCGAAATACGATTGATTGCACAGCCCTAAAACAAAGTGAGCGATATATACCAAGGGCTGAAATTAAAGGTCTTGATTGGAGGTCGACCGATAACCGATTAATCAACCAAAAGATTTTAAAATGAAAACAAACATAAATAAAATGGTTCTGAACTTTATTAGAAAAAAATTAAAAAGTACTGAACCATGAAATTGTACTGTACCTTCTAAAATATAAATATTACTATATTCATTACACCTTGATCATTCAATGTTAGTTCATAGTGCATGAACTAATGTTGAGATACAACTTTCAAATGTAAAAATGTATGAGTAAATGTGGAAATTAACAATGAGCAATACTTTTATTAACCTTAGTTAGTTACAAATGGACTCTTATACTGAAAAGTGTTACCATTTCATATAAATCCAAACAGTCATGCTTAAAGATTCAGATTCAGATTCAGATTCAGACTGATTTAGTGCCATGTCAGCATTCAAAGCTATTTTCATGGCAAAAATTAAATTACAAAAATACAAATATCATATAAATACAATAAAAACCAAACAAACATATTATAGAAGATTTTATAAATTAACATATGATAAAAAAAAAAAATCCAAAACCCTTTCAGGCATGATCTTACTAAATAAGTCCTTAAGTGAGGTAACTTCATAAAAGAGCATTCTGCTTGTATTAAGTCCAGGACAATCTAATAAAATATGTTGAACAGAGAGGGGAATCTTACAAAACATGCATAAAGTTGGGTCTTCACCTTTAAGCAAAAAAAGCATGAGTCAAATGTGTATGACCTCTACGACATCTGGTGTAGACTTGATCAAGTCTAGTTTTAAGAGCGATAAAAAGTCTGTTTGTAATTTCCGGATGAGTTTCATATAGCTTATTATTCTTGCACATATTCCACTCTTCATCATGCTTAACGATGGCCATCTTTAAATATATCTACAAAATGGCAAACGTACTGCGGTTTTCCCTACTCCTTTGGGAATATCGTGCACAATATGACCAGGAGAATGTATTAAGAAAGTGAATTAGGTCTATTTCGGGACATTTTTGTTGACATTGCAAGGTAAACAGCAGTCCAGAAACAAAGCCAGTTAAGAACTGCTATAGTTTATAGTAGCCAAGGATGTTTAACAAGATCTAGAGGAGCTTGAAAAGCCTACAGGAAAGCAGCCCACAAATCAGTCCTAAAGTCTCCCTGCTTGACATGGTACAGCTGTCCGTGCTGAATGTGCAGAGAAAACAAATGAAGAGGAAAGCGCTAGCCTCCCCCACAGGCTATCAGAGCTACAAATCACACTCTAACCTGCCAACATGCATGTGCATAAACCCATGCAAACTTACATGCACACGGCCTCTTGATGCCTACAACACACATAAAACACATGGAGAAGCTTTTGAACTCCAATGCAACTCTAAAAAGCGCCACGTAAAAGCGAGCTTGCCCAGACCACATTCTCGACATTCTCCCTTGTAATGGAGAGACATCTCAGCCCGTTGACTTCCTCCCAGAGAATCTCGTTCTGTCTCGGTCCATTCGCAGAGTAGAAATTAAATGTTGCAATTTCTGCGCTGTTGAAACAGTGTTGACTACATACCTTCCTGCCTCTGCCGTCGGGCCCCAACCGAGGGCCCCATCTTCTTAACGGGGGCCACATTGTGGTCATCAACAGCGACAGCTTCGAGTTCGTCACGGCACTACGAAAGCAGCGTGTTTACATGTGTGTGTGAGTCTGTCGCACAGGAAGACGCCTCTTTCACACGGAGAGTCAGTGACAGAACGAGAGAGAGCGAGAGTGTGGATGTGTGCAGGACTGGTTGGAATGAAACACAAGCTTACTTGCTACTTGCTGAATACTAAACAGTGTGCACTGTACACTGCCTACTACGTTTTAAAAATAGTACATTACAGTTATGCATAATGAAAATGAGCACCTTCAATTCATTCAGTCGTGCTCGAAAATCACTAAATAATCGCTGAACTTTTGGCATGAAAACACTATTTTTTGAAATTCTTTAATTTTATGTTTTAGAAAACTGAATAGGGGCAATAGACAAACACAAATATATATTTTTTCATTTCCAGACCTGGAAATGATTTAAATCAAAATCCAAACTGCGTATAGGAATCGTATAGGTGAGCCAATATAATGTAGAATTAAAATGACGCCAATTAAGATGAAGACAAAATGGCTGGATTTAATAAAACACTTATTTACACAGTATTTATTTTATACAGTATTGTGTCTTTCGATGCTTATTTCTAAAGATAATGCTGATATAGACATAATGGGCCCTATCTTGCACCCAGCGCAATTGACTTTGCAGACCGACGCATGTATCATTCCTATTTTGCACCGGCGCACAGCGGACTTTTCCCTCCACAGACGCACGTCTGTAAATTAGGAGGCGGTTCAGTGAAAAGAGGAGGCGTGTTCCGGCGCAAACGTTCCCTGGTGCTATTTTGCAGGTTTAGAAAACAATTCCACCACAGACCAGGAAAGATCTAGTCTAAAGTCAGTGGCGCATGTTATTCATATGCTATTTTAAGGGCGCATGCTTGACCATAATCAATGTAGCGTGTGCACAACGCACACACTTTGCTTATCTCATCTACACACAGACGCAGCAGTTCTCATTTTTAGAAAACCATACATTATTACAAGGAAAAATATTAACACACGAGGGAACATCTTGTTGTGTCCATGAAGATGTGAAAAAATAGGCATAAATCTAGCTTACACATTTACCCAAATTATTATAGCCTACACCTGTTTAACCGAAGCTAATTTGGGTGTGTTTCTCCATCCCCAATGTCACTTCTCTGTGTTTTCATGTCGGTCTCCTCGGCTGTGAACCGCTCCTGGCATGCGCCTGGCAAATCTGCCGTTATAATATCAATCCGCCATGGAACAAGCGCGCCTGCTCTTAAAGGGAATGTGAGATGACGCTCTGATTGGTTTATTTCACGTGACGCCCAAACCACACCCATGAATAATGAAGCTACTTCAGAACAACCCATTTTAGATTTGCGTCGGGCGCAAGAGTCATTTATCCCGCCGGTATAATAGCAACAGCGCCCAAGACCCGCCCACAAAGTTACTTGCGTTTAGCACTTGATACTTGCGTGTCAGATCGTTAAAAAATAGGGCCCAATGTAATTTAATGAGACGTGCACAAATATGTGGAAATTAAATCAACTTATTTTACATAATATTTAATGTATTCATTGTCAAGGCTGTTGGAAGATTTAGAAAATGACACATGGGGAACTAATACTAATACTAATACAATAATCAAGAATTTGGCAACATTCAAATGAGTGAATATTACTTTGACTTTCAATAGGTTATTTTCATAAGTAGTCCACTCAAAAAAAAGATGAGAAATTAGCAGACCAGAAGATAATTTGGTGCAAAGCTCAGAATTTATGCGTGTAATTTATTTATCATAACACGGCATGCTGCGAGTGTGAACAGCTTCTCTGATATCAAGGGGAATGATCTAGTTTCGTCCAATTGCGCGGCATGTGTCCAGTGTAGACATGGACGTTGGACGTGCCTTTAGCAGGCCTTTCGTGTTTGATTTTCCCTAAATTGGAATTGGAAAGGGGCTCTGAGAGAGATTCAGTAAAATGATATCCTAAAATTCATGACTTTAATATCATTTGTTTATTTGCATGACACAAAACACCATTTCGCTCCTGCAACCCACACATGTAATTTCTAAACAATCACGACAGATGAGATATTTCTCCAGAGAATATCCGAAGATGATTATGAAGTATCATTTTTGCATCAAAACCAGACAATCAAATGCAGCATTAATAATCCCGCCGTCCTGGTAATATTCATCTGCTCAAAGTGAGTGTATGTAAATAACTCTGAGGGAAAGATGTCAGTTGTTGTTATGCTTTCAGACAGCACTTGAACAGACAAAACACTTTTTGAGGGTGAGCAAAAACGCACCGTTTTGTGTCTGTTCCTTTAAATGCAAATGAGCTGCTGCTCCCGGCACAGGGGGCGGAGCTTCAAGAGCTTGCACTCACACACACATGCACTGAAAAATCAAAAACTTTTAGCCTTTTATGTTCAAATGTCCACTTCAGCTTTACCCCATGTTTCTTCATCTTTTCCACATGTAAAAATAGTAGGCTATATGAACTGTACATTTCATGGTATAAAATAGTCCTGTCCACTGATACCCACACAAATATATCATCCACTTTAGCAGAATCTCTACCAGCTGACAGATCTCGGTATATATACACACATTCACACAACCCGGCACTATTCGACAGGCCTCCAATAGCCTAGCCTTTGAGCAAAACTATTTTTCACCCCATTCGATCTTCACATATTTACTTACACATTTACTGAATTGCCTGTTTACACAAAGTAACAAAGCAAGTCTATTAATACCAGACGAGTCTGTGTGGGTCTCATTGACCTTGTCAGTTAAGCTGAAGGACTTTGGAGCTCTCCGCCTGTGTTTGTGAGACAGGCCCTTGGCAGAGTGCTTCGCCACCATGGTGGTTATTATTGTTGAGCTGGTCCCTCATTTTCCTCATGTCAAAAAGTTCCCAGAATGACTATCATAGGAGAACAATTGGAATTCTTTCAGCTCGGCACACACATAATGAGCTGGTTAATTGTGTACATTCCGCTGCCAGGCAACTCTTCAGACTGTATTGTAAACATTGTATAGGGCTTTTTCAGGCCTTTCACAATGGCTTTGTTTGCAGGCTCTGTGTGTAATGTCCAATGGCAGTTAATGTGCTAAAACCCACCCCTCGATCACAGGCTTATGTTGACACGGCCGGCCCACCTACAAGCCATGGAAATACTTCAGAGCTGGTGGAAAAACTGGCGCTTTTGAATTATTATTCATATTATTAATGAACAGTTATGCACCACTGGTGATAATGCAACAGCATGTCTCCCTCGACTTGTAAATTTGACATGAATACATTTATTACAGCTTAGTTGCTTCTCATAATTTCTAGTCTATTTCATGCATTCTCAAGAAAATGTGTGGAAGCACATTTCAATCTCACAAAAACATGTTAAATAGGGAAAAAATACATTAGGCATTTGCAAAGGAAATTAAGCTTTTTGCATTTGCTGCATTGTGACATTATTCTCTTGATAACGAAGCACAAATTCACCCATAATTCCCATTACAGTAGCGCATCTGTATTCTGTATCTCCCCTTATACTCTTGTTAATAAATTGCTCTACTTATTCTTCACAACTGTACATTTTTCTCCTTCTCCTCAATGTAACATTTTGTATGTGCTGTTATACTTTCCGGATTACATTTCCATACTGACATTTGTACCTGGTTGGCAATTTGCACAGTTCAATGAAAATATAAATTAATTTAATATAGACCTAATAAAAAAAATGGCTGTGATACAAATGCTTAACATTATTGAATTTGGCGCGAAATGTGATTGAAAATAATGTCATAATGCAAAAAAACGTAATGGTCCTAAATGTAAGTGTGAAATATGACGGGAACATGTTTTTGACTGGTTTTGTGAGATTGACCCTTCAATTACACAGCTAATCACAATCAAATGCGCTCACATGCTGTAATTGGGTTGTTGTCTAAGCTGTAGCAGAGCACCATATAAATGTGTTATACCTTTCCGCCTTTCAAATGAAGACAAAAGCTGCTGGCTTCCAGCCTTGAAAGAAATCAAGTTGCTGTAATAATAATAAAAAAGGTCATTCCTCCCTTCCCTGTCAAGGCTTATCTTACAAAAGCATCTCAACTTCCAAGCTCCTACAAGGGCACATGTCCAAAAATAGCAAACCAGCCAACAAACAAACGTTGGATATTTTCTGAACACGGAATGAAAATCTAATTACAAATAATAAGAGATGAATGTGGATGAATGATGTGGACTAAAAATGTGCTCTATTTCTTCAGGCCACTTCATTGTAGAGTTTATGAAGCGTTAATGGACTCTACCTTGTATAAGTACGGCAGTATTTGGAGTTTCAGGACGCTTTTGTATATACTGTCGGCCCCCACATAAAGTCAACATACTATACAAGCTTCCTAGCATCTAGCAGAATTTATCCTGTTTACTTTCCCATCTTTCTGGTCTTATTGTGCATGATTCTGCCATGCATATTAGCTTATAAAATCTCTTTTGCCTTTGCAATCAAAATGTGCATTCAATATGCATCTGAATCAACTTTCATGTTTGGATCACATCATCAATGACTCGGCATCTCGCCTCCAACCACCTGAATGCATCTATCATCCACTTTTTACAATCCAATCAATTCCCGATGGATAAAATCAAGTCCGGTTTCCCTCAGAAATACGTCAGATTGACTTTGATAAGAGTGAAATATGAGGCCTTAATGGAGACAAGTGCATGAAAGCTCAGGATCTGATACTCACAGGACTCGGTCAGCAGACATCAATATTAACAAGGCAAACCAGTCAGGTCACACAGTGACCACTGCATTAACTGTGAGTTTTTTTTTGCAATGCTTTGATTGACAGAATGGTTGGTGGTTAAGATTTATGTTTCCTCTGTGTCATAAATCAATGCTTTCATAAAGCTTTGTACAATGTGACATGTTTTTGGAAGGAACTGGATCTTTGATAAACGAAACCAGATTAGTACCATATCCATAGTCAGGCAGCATATACACTCCACCCAGTATTGATCAGTTGTGATGTCTGATAAACAGCAGTATTTATTACTGGTCGACCAATATCATTTTAATGGCAGATGCTGATATCTAAAGTGGAGAGTGCATGCATTAGAATAAAAACACTTTATTTCAAACAATATTTACTCAATTTAAAAAAACAAAAAATACATCAACGATCTGGGAATGGTTATCGGCTAATAGGCTACCAAACACTCTCAAAATATTCAGTTGCCTGCACTATTAATAGAGCAGATTGCACAATTCAAAAGAATATCATAGTGAGTAGTGACAGACGAACAAGACTGATCAATCAGCTATTATTTCACCATCTAAAAGATTATCGGACAATGACCACTTGGATGAAGTAGCCGAAGAACTTAAAAAGTTTTCATTTCTAACAACAGTCTTATCAATGGATAAAAAAATATTTTTATTTTGGAGAGAGATATATTTAATATGAGTAATTTATTTTTTGAATAAGTATTTATTAGACTGTGATATATTAATTAAATATATTTCATATTAATTAAACATTTTAATACAATAGTTTATGTCATTAGCTATGATTCTGAATTAGGCTATCTATAATATAACCATCAACCTAGATACTCTAGATATCTGCATCAGCCACTGGAAACAGACCTTTTCAGAATAAAAAATAAAATAAGTGAGAATATTTTTTATATATATAATTTAAAAATTAAGCAATTTTGATTTTTGTAATTGTAATGTATGTCGGTTACCCTTATCGCCTATATGAAACACCATATCGGTCGACCACATACTGATGACTGTGTACAAACGAACAACACATTCAGTCTTTTTACAATTAAACTATGATTATATTGTCTTACAAAACACAACAATGATACTTAAGGGGATAAACTAGCATGATAAATGAGTAAGTTCACAAGAGAGTCGATCACAACAACACAAGTGCTGGAGTTCAGACTTCAGCCAGCGCGCGATGTCACGTCACAGGAATTCACTGGCAGAGAGAACGAACAAAACCTTTAATAACGCCAAAAAACGACGACCACAAAGAGTTTAAACCAGCACTGTATACACAACAGCAGCGATTAGGTTATATCTGTACCTGACAGTTCATATCTGATAAAAACACGATTTAAAATGTCCGCCCGAAAAATCATCTCAAGTACGCAACAAACTTACTACAGCGTCACTCGATCCATAACGGACAATATCCAATAAAACACGGTACACACCAGTCACATCAACAAAAGCGATATCAAACAAGAGGTAAAACTGATTTTCGTACCTTGGCTTGAAGGTAGGGGTAATAGTAGGTATATTGGGGGTACATCTGCCTCCAAACCTTGCCCATGAAGATTAGCGGTAAATAAAAACGTGGATGTCACTACTGTCAGACCTGAAACCTGGAGAAAATCAACACCGGTTCTGTTCTCGACGTCCGAAAGCGGAGACTGAGGATGGATGTGGGCGGTGGAGCTGCAGTGGAGCGAAACACAGCAAACAGCCTCCCTTCAGTGCACTCAAACTCTGCTGAAAAGTCTGCAACACAGACTAATAAACACCAACCAAACGCTGTATTTAAAGCACCAGAGTAAGAATATTTAATATTCTGTGATAAATGTTTTTAATCTTGCAGTAGATGGTAAAAAATAGATTCACAAATGTTCTAATGTCTTATATTAAGTGCTTATCTTAATGAGACATCATAAAGGCTATATAGCCTATACATATAGGCCTAAGTGCTCATCTTGAATTATTAACGATAATCTTTAAAATAAGACATATATATATATATATATATATATATATATATATATATATATATATATATATATATATATATATATATATATATATATATATAACAAATTTAGGTCAACGTCATGGCCTCCTCATGTTGTTTATGAACCAAATAGTGGATACCGGGGAAAGTTTTGAGTCTTTACAATTTCTGAGGGTGGGTTTATTTTTCAGTTTCAATTGTGTCAGTTTCTGTATTGACACAAATCTTAAAATCTTAGTCACCATGAAATCAAAATTGTCAATTCTTGTTTTTGAAAGAATATTTCAGCTTTTATTATAAATGATTTAGGCCTATTCATCTGTGCACATCATTATATATAAAAAATGTGTAATTAATGTGCATCTTTAATCAAAATAACTTCCCCCTCCCTCTGACGTGAGGGCGGGGCAACCACTGATCTATATAGAATGACATTCTATATAGATCAGTGGGGGCAACCTCTCACTTACACGAGATCGACCAATAGAGGGTTTGCACCTACGTCATGATTTGGTCAGTTACCGGATGCGCGGCCATATTGGAGGTACTCGGATGTAAACAACGGCATGGATTGCACTGTTTTATGTACTGAACACATTGTTACACTAATTTATGATGTCTAAACCATGGAAAAAACACATGGACGCTGCGAAATCATATAGAAAAGGACTTAGTAAGCAGGAAAGAGCGCGAAATTGACAAACTTAAGTTAATATGTGGTAAAGATCCGAACGAGCTAGCTTCTCTAGTCCTTACTGCAATTCTTCCTTCTATTTCTTATCCCGACATTGGCTACGTTCAGATTACCAGTCCAAACAAAGCACATGAAATCCGTTTCAATCTACATCCATATGTGGTTTGAAATCCTATTCAAATCACATATCAGGAAATCCACTTCAGTCTGAACGCTCTGATCGGATTTCGCGTGGTTTCTGTGACTTTCTCATGCCACGTAAAATGTAAACATCAGACGTTGTTATAGGGAACATGCTGAAAGTCGCTGCCGAAACAAGGCTTTGTAGTTTCAAAGTGCCGGACGAGGAGAAAATTATTATTTTTTAAACGTATTTTGAAACCGGCGCAGAAAAAGAGTTTTGCATACCAGCCTCCTACAGTTCTGCAGCCGGTGTAGTGCCGAATTTCGACCCCCGCCGAATTATTACCCCCCTAGTATTGGTAGGTTTAGGATTAGTTGTGGGGGAGGGGTTAGGATTAGGGGTGGGGTTAGGATTAGGCAATCAGGTACTGACTTCAACGAGGGGGGTAATAATTTGGCAGGGGGTCGAAATTCGGCACAACACCGGCTCAAGACTCAAGTAGTCCAGCACGGCGGCTACACATTTCCATGTTGTACAATTTAAATAAGACAACATTTCTATTGCAAATGCAAACCCCTCCATCAACGCAACATCATTGCCGTATTGTCAAAGAACTGCGTGGACACACAAATCGGATCTGAACAGTTGCGATACACAGTGTGGACTGGACATCGTTTTAGATCATATTCAAATCGGATACAAAGATAATCGGATTTGGACTGACAGTGTGAATGTAGCCATAGTGAACTACTTTATGTCAACATTTTAGCCATAGTCAACGCTTCATTTACAAATGTGGCTGATGCTGTGCCTCTCTCAACCACAAACGCCATCTTTCATCAGTTTTTTGCACTCTTCTCTTTAACTTTCGGCAGTCTATAGAACTCGAAATGTTTTTTCCCGGTGCGACCGATTAGTACAGACCAAAACACGACCATTTTTCAGCAGCAAAAATTAGCCAAATTTGCGAGTCCATTCAGTTCAGTGGCATTGTTTACGTTCAGTGCCTCCAAAATGGCCGACTTCCGGATTGATGACGTGTAGTGAAAACCCTCTATAGCAAACCACAACCATCCAATCATGGACAAAAACAAGTCCCGCCCTACATTTTTTCTTGTTTGAGAAGCCATTTCCCTCGCTTTTCATGCTGATTTTGACTTACAAAAAAGAGAATATTTTCACTTATTGAGGAGGAAGAACAAGATACAGTTCATTTAGAACTTGCCGAGCAATTGCAGGGTAAGTTAAATAGTCTATTATAGGCTTTGCAGCTCAATTTAAACAGTAAAACAATTTTGAAACACCCCAAACTATTCCTGTTACAGCAAAAAAGGGCCACAATAAGGTTATAAACCAAAATCAAACCACATCGCAAGACCTGAATGTGAGTTTTCAGTGAGTTGTGATGGACCACAGTGTCATTTTTGATTAGACTTTTTGAATGGGACCTGGAAGCTGAAGGTCAAGTTCTCAATCCAGAGCATCTTCAATGGTAAGCCCTCCATTTCGAATCTATTCTTATTTTAACATTTCTGTGCAAATCTGTATGAAATTACTATTAATTAGCATTAAATCATTGTTTTATCAAGATTAACACAATTTTACAAACATTATCGCTTGATTCGGAATGCCAGTGATCCTACAAGAGACATAATAATCCATGCAAACAGGGTTAAATGCTGCTTTAGCAATATTTTGCAGGCCTCTAGTTTGGAGTCCAGCCAGAAGCTCATGTGAGTGACGCTTCCTGTTGAGCATCAGGAGACAGGAAACATCATGCATGTCTAAGCGCCCTGTGAAGAAGGGTTGGACCAAAGCCTGCAGTAAAAAGCCAAAGCCTTGAGTGATGAGTGCAAGATCTTAATCCCCTTAAATCTCAACGGCAGAGAGAAAGAGAAGAGAGGGGAAAAGATTACTAAAGTCATATAATTAGGTCCGTTATATACCTGAAATTGAATGTTTTGCTGAATAGCTGTCCCTTTCCAAGTTTACAATTGCCTTGCTATTAGTCTCAGACGGCACTCCCACAAATCTGTCTGATGCGTATTGCACAAACAAAGTGACCTTATTTTATTACTTAAAACTTTGGTGCAAACTTTTATTATACTTATTTGATGTGCATTAAACCTGCTCAGAACAGCTCCTCATCTGTAATCACAGAATGAGACGCAATGTCATCCTGTGTAATGCGTGGGAAGGGCCTCTTCGGGTCACCTCGTGTTTTTTGTGCCTGTCCTGCCCAATTCATTATACCCGCTGTTCCTCTGCCCTGATGCCAACTTCCAGATGGAGCTGCATGACACACTCATTTATCACAGAAAAAACACTCATTCCCGGGGTTAAGACAAAACATACACAGACTCTATACACTCATTTATTGCAGTGATTCAACAAGAAATCTGAGTTATACCAGATATCTAATGAGAACAAATGCATGGGTTTTTTAAGTGTTAAATTTATTTGATTTTGCAAAGTAGTCATGTGCTGTCGGTCAAGCCAAATGTCAGTTCACTCTGCCTTTCTCAATCATGTGAGCACGGCTCTATCTCCTATCGTATTATAAACTGTGTTTCCTAAACTCAAATTACACAAACCTGTGTTTTTTTTTTCAGCTGAGTCCAGCTAATGTGTAGGTTCTTAAATTGTAAGGGGAAGATTTCCCTGTTCATATGAGTGCCCTTGTCTATACTGACTATACTAATATAATATTTGGCCCAGTGCTTGGTCCATGTGTTTGGTGAAACGAACTGTTTAATTTTATTTAAAGTAACAATCACAAAAAAAATCTTATCAATTACATTAGATGCACAGGAAAAGGCAAGAGGAAACACAAAAATTCACCAAATAAAGTGCACAACAAACAAAGACAATCACATGGGTATGAATATTCTAGACACCTGGAATTTCTGGAAACAATCCGGATACAAAGACATCATGTGATCCTAATACTAGGATTTTACACGAACACAACATAATAACAAGACACAAGACACTATATTATTTTAAATCAACTGCACACAACAACAACAACAACAAAAAAACTATTTTCCTTTTTATCCATATTCAGTTATAGCCTATAATTTTGCATACTCAGGCCTGTAGTTTGTGGTAATATTAATAAATTGCACTGTAGGAATCATTTGCTGACATCTTGTATGATTTTGGTGCTTTGTTGGTTCACCACATGATGTCAATGAGTGCTGAAGAGAAATCAGTTGAGAGTCACTGAGCTAAATGAATAAATACACATATAAATGTAAGTTTAAATATATATTTTTTGCTAAAAAGTTTGCTCGTAACTCAGACTCAGTTCTCAGTTATTTCTAAAAATGACCCATATAAGATAACTGTTTGCATACAGCAAGAGACCTCAAATAAATATGGATAACATAACACAATGTAAGGGTTCTGTTAGTTTGTATGTTGACCTAGTTTCCTAGTGTGTGCCAGTTAATCACTTATTAAGTTCACTTGTTGTTCATTTAGTTTCCTCGCTAACCCCTGTGTATTTAATTTCTGAGTTTTGTCTGTTCTTTGTGTCGTCTACAGTATGTTAACGTGGTTGTGTTATTTTGCTTATTCCTGTAATCTCCTGCGTATTTCCGTGTTGGATTTAAAGTCCATCTGTAGACAATAATTTTATCCCGTTTTTGTTGTTTACACGGGGACCATTTTCAAAAACTTGCACTTTGAAACTCGTTTTCAAAAGGCATTCAAAACGCTGTTGTCGTGTAAACGAACGGCCAAAATGCGTAAAAAGTTTAACGTTTTTAGTTGAAAACGGTGTCATGTAAACATCCCCTCAAAATAGCTTGAATGTAACTCTACACCCTTCATTTAGTATATGCGGTTCTATGAATATGCAAATGAGCCCCGTCTCCACTCACTC
This sequence comes from Squalius cephalus, assembly GCF_949319135.1. NCBI lineage: Eukaryota > Metazoa > Chordata > Actinopteri > Cypriniformes > Leuciscidae > Squalius > Squalius cephalus. The sequence continues at coordinate 3,939,567 of NC_137130.1, forward strand.
ACACCAGCTCAGAGATCCACTCGTTGACGATCACACGTTGATCTGATTGGTTACAAGGTAGTTTGTGACGTCAGAAACACCAGCGATTTCAAACCGTGTTTTTGAGACTGTCTTTGGTTCACTGCAGTTTTAAAGGTGCTCTAAGCGATGTCACGCGTATTTTAGGCCGAAACATTTTTTGTTACATACAGCAAATATCTCCTCACTATCCGCTAGATGCCTGTCCCCTGAACACACTGTAAAAAAACGCGGTCTCTGTAGACAGCCCAGGCTCCACAAACGGCAACAAAAACAAACTGGCCCAGCCTGGTCCACGAAACATAACAAACAGTGTTCTCGCCAATAACCGACAAGAATGATTTGGGGGTGGGGGTGCACATGACGGGGGGTGTGGGGCGTGGAGGAGAGAGAAGCATGAAGAGGGAAGTTAGCTAGAGGAGAGATGTCCTAGACAACAACAACGACTAATGTTAGAATTATATTCTCTTGAATTTTGATATGGCCGACACACGGCCAAAGAAACGACGCTCCGATGAACAAATAGCAAAGAAGAGGGAAAAGGAGAAGGAACGCGCAAAGTCCCAAATTTACATCGGAAAAGCCTGTTTCAGGAAACACGGAAGGGAGGGGGAGGGGGAGGGGACGGGATGAGGAGGAGGGAGGGTCGAGCTAGCCTCCGTTTTGTTTGACAATACTTCGAACGTCAACAAGAAGTGACGTCACCCAACATCGCTTAGAGCAGCTTTAAGGAGAAAATACTCAGCAATGCTGTTGACTTTTTTGCACGTGGTTTGTCTCAAGTAAGAGATCATGTACATCCAGCCGGTTGTTATCTGGGAATAAACCCTCGACAGGGTGATGAGGTCTTGCATCAGCCTGAAAGGGGTTTATTCTGAGATGATAACTGGCTGGATGTACATTATTACACGGATAATTGCCACATAAGTAAATAATTAGACACAAAATATTGATCTGAGTTGAAATATTTTATTAGGTCTTTAAACGCATAGCTTCCGCTGATGAGAGCAATCGCTGCAAGTGCAAACTAGACGGATATTTAAGAGATCCGGTGTACAGTCATAACACTTATTACACAGCATTTCAACACATAAATAATTATGGAGATAAGAGATATTGATTTCAGATTAAACTGTTTTAAAATCGTACCTGTTTGTATCTTATAATCCAACAGTGTACAAAACAATAGTCACAAAATGGCCGCCGCTGCGTTTGCATGAAACAAGAGAGAACGAGACATGATACTGGATGGCATAATTAAATAACTGTACACAAAATATTGATTCGACTGAGTTTTAATATTTTATTAGCTCACCAAATGCAAAATTTCCACAAAGAAAAACCGTTCCTATAGCGCTGCTGATTTCAGTGACCTGGATGAGCCTGTGTTTCTGTTTTCAGCGGTATGTGTTATTCCCAGATAATCGGATGGCGCGATTGACCAATCAGAATCAAGTATTCCACAGAGCTGTGTAATAATTGAAAACATCACATAGACATATGAACAGCATTAAAAACTTGATTTTCACCACAGGGGGACTTTAATATTAAAGACAGTTTTCGTTTGATTCCTCGTCTTTGACATCATGCGTATTAAGTGTTCAGTCTTTAGATGTGTAGTATCTTTACGAAGTGACATCGCCAACTACTGGCCTGCTATGAATAATACAGCATTTTTTGTCATTTTCACGGATCCGTGTGAACGGGGATCATTTTGCCAACTTGAAAAACGTTTTTATTTTTAATACGTTGTTGTCGTGTAAACATACCATTAGAAGATAAGTTGGCACTGGAAAAATTTTAATGAGAAATGTTTGATTACATAATGAGATCTCTGACTTTTGATTTTTGGTGAATTCGAGAACAAATCTCTTTTCAAACCGTAGAGACGTGACATTACTAGGTTGTTTATCTCAGAAGTAATGCAAATGTCTTAATTTGATCTTCATTTAGTTTCACTGCTGATGCTGTTTGATGCCCCCCCCCCCCCCGTTTATGTAGACCATATGCAAACCTCCCTTGATTTGGGAGCAAATGCAGGAACATATTAAGTGTCAAGGTTCACATGAAGTAACGGCTCAGTGAACGCATGTGTTTCTGAGGACGTTCATTCTGCTGACCAGTGCTTTGTGTTGTCATGGCATTTTGCAGAGCTCTCATTCTTTAGCTTGTTTTCCCTCTTGTCCATCGACTCTGTGACCTTTTTGATGGTGCAAGCTCATTGGTCAGCCCGCTCCGTAGGCCACACCCCCCAGGGAAGTTTAGAAAACAGCAGCAACATTTTAGAACAATGTCAGTGCGTAGCTAATTTAAGAATCTGTGACACAGTTAGATTCATGTGACAGGAAATGACCGTTGGAAAAATCTCAGAAGAAAGCACTGGCTGCTTGTGATTCACTTTTTGTGTTTGTAAAAAAAAAAAAAAAAAAAAACGATCTATTCCTGAAGTGCAATCCACCAAACAGATAAAAGTTACCATTCCCACGAATCATTGTGAATGGCATGACTGAGTCAGTCTCCCAACACTGTTAAACTACTGAATATTTTGCAATAACATATATTGTTTTTATACTCTTAATTATTGACAGTATATCAGTCGTTTTATTTTATTAGATTGTAACTCACAATGTTTCATTGGATTGCACTTTCTCTCACAATTTCTTTTATCTTAGGTCTTTTAAAAAACAATTTTCACATACTTTTTTTGCGTCAAATCAAAGTTGTTATTAATCTCAGAGCTGATTGGTTTGGTTTAAGACTTTATAAAACTCCTTATTGATGATTTTTAATCCCTAAGAGAAAAATAAATGGGGAAAAAATGCTTACAAAAAGTACCACAGACTTGGTTGCAACAGTATTTTCCCTGTTCTGTTACACTTTTTATCAGGGAATTTTAAAACGGTAATTTCCAGGCTGGGAAAAGTCATAGAAATTGAGTAAATCTTCATCATTATAGATATGAATTCTATGATGATGATGATGATGATTGTTATGCACATCTCAAAAATAGTTTGATCGATTGAAATTGCTCTTTTTTTTTAGTGCAGTCGCATTTTACAAATTCACAAACTACTGGAATAACATTTCTGTGGTCTGGGCTTTAGTTTGGTCATGTTGGCAAAGAATACTTTAGAAATGACACAAAGAAGTGAAACTTGAGCAATATGATGCCAGTTGAGTCATCACCATAAATAGAGCATACAATCTGAGCCAAATGACTAAGTTCCTTAAATGATTTTTTATTTTTCCTGACAGCGGAGATCAGATTATTGAAGATTTACATGTTAAACTTCTTTTTTTTTTTTTTTAAACAACTGACCACCATGATGCTATCTATGGTTGCTTGATATGTGGTTGATAAAGTGTTCTCAGTGGTTTCTAGTGTGTTTCTATGGTTGCCAAACCTGAAACATTAACATACGACAGCCAGCATTTACACGTCAATGTCTATTCTGTGTCCAGAAACTAGCTAGATACTATTATTCCCAAACAGCAGTAGAACTAGTGAACATTCTCTCGGCTCATCCTGTGGCTCCGTGAAATGTGATCTTCGAGTGTTCGCTCTGCATTCCTGAGCAAGATTCCTCATTACGTCTCCCTCCCGTGGGACGGCCGGCTCTCAGCCGTGCCCTTTGTCTGATCCCAGACCTACAGCAGTCTGTTTATTCTGCGCTCTCTGAGACATGTGGGGGGAAACAACCGATGTGACAAAGGTTTACCAGCACCGGCATGTCAGCGTTTCATTCTGCATCACTCTGACTGTGTCCATGAAGAGGGAACAAGAGACAAGATAAACACAGAGACCCTTTATTTTCTGAATGCATTAATTGCTGCTTTCTATTTTAATCTGCATTTTTCAATGGCCGATGCTAACAGACATAACTAGATTATATAGATACTGATACAAAACAAATTTGTACAAAATTTACAGAGTACATTTTTTGAACTCAAAATTTACTAATTTTGTATATCCATTAAACGAAGATGGCTGATATATCTGGCTGAGCAATATATCGGCCAATATATTAGACTACATATTATGTCACTAGATATTTTAGTTTTCATTTTTTTTTTTTTTTTGTAAACTAATGTTCATTATCACAATCACTATTTGCACATTTAGTCATATCTTTAGGTTATTTTTCATATTATTTGTTTATGTAATATAAGTTTTTTTTTCTGAATTTGGCAATTGCTGCTTTCCGAGTTGTTTAAAAAAAAATATTTTGCATTATTTTGACATGCAAACCTGCCCATATGACACTCTGGGCCTAAATATTAATATATATATATATATATATATATATATATATATATATATATATATATATATATATATATATATATACATATTAATATTTTAATTAAATATTATTTAATATACAACTAAATTTTGTAATTATATATATATATATATAATTACAAAATTTGGATTAAAATTAATCAAAAGTTATATTAAACAAAGTAGTTTATATTGTATATAATGTTTTTTTTTCTAATTTACTATTTTTTTTTAGTTTATTGTTAGTTTATTGTTAGTATTGTTCATTTACTTTCCACAATGTCTGACTGACAGGCAGAAACCTGTAACTAGGACTGGAGATAAAAGCAGCAATGGGTTAGATTGTGCCGAAAGCCCTGCCGACTACGCCAAAATGTTAGAGAGGATGGATTTCCATGTCAGAAATATCAGATATATTAGATCCAACCCCGGATGCCGAAACCCTGCCAGAAGATATCCGTCTTCTTTCAGCCTGAGAGTTTGACTGAGAAAGCCAGGAAAGAGCAGAAACAGAAGACAAAGGGATGATAATAAAAAGAGCAGAGTTTATTGAATAATCTTAGTTGCGTATGTTTCAATGCCAAGACTTCGCCTGACCAGTACAATTCCAACAAGTGTTATTATACCTTGATTTGGAGATATTCTTTTACCAAACACTCAATCATGAGATTAAACAACAATAGCAAGCATTGCAAGAGCAAGGAAATAAGTAAAATAATGAGTAATATAAAATATAAAAACATAAACCCCTGGTTTCACAGACAAGGCTTAGTCTAGTCCCAGACTAAAATGCATGTTTGAACTGTTTTAACTGAAAGCAACTTGCACAAAAATATCTTAAAATGTCAGTGCCATTGTTTTGTCTCAAGATGCACACCAGTAATAAAAAAGATTTTCTAAGGCACGTTTATAAAATACTTAAATGTCCTAATTGAGCTAAGGCCTAATCCCGGATTAATCTAAACCCTGTCTGTGAAACTAGGCCAAAATGACATAAAGCAATAATGATAAAATGATGAATAAATGATCAAATGATAAATTATATAAATCAAATAATAATAATATTAAACGATAAATCAAATGACAACCACATAAATGACTAATGATTATAAATAAAAAAAAACAAAGCACATAAAACACAACACAGATGTGTGGTTGCTCTCTTAAAGTGTCACACACACACAGGTTGTTATTGCGAATCCTTTGATCTTTTGGTGACCCTTTGCTAACCCTCATGTCATCTCTGTCCCACGACTTCAAAGGAACGTATAATCGTTACACTGACGAGGACACTACAAAAACTCTGAGTCACACTGAGATCGATACATTAGTGCAGGTTTTCTCACTGAAACCATAAAACTACTGAAGAGTAACAAGACATTGCACACAATTTTTGATCCGCTTTAGTGATCAGTGATGTTTCCATGTGTGAATAAATAAGATTTCCCCTGGAAAATACCTATGAGTGATTCTAGCTGGTTCTTCATCACCTGACCAGGCACTTGAGAACGATCCTGTCAAACATGATATCCTACAGAGTATAAAATCTGCTGTACGTGCAGAAAAATGCATGTCAAAGAAATGTGACACGTAGATGTCAAGCGGTGAGGAGAGCTGGTGATCTCAGAGGTCGTGGTTTACACATGCAACCACACTTCACTTCAAAAACACTGTGTGGCAAAGGGTACAAATAAACGTTTTGATATTGCATGGTAGAGCTTTATGAAATATTTGTCCAACACTAATAAAAAGTGGAGGGTATATCAGCTGCCGTTCATCAACTCACTGTAGTCTTTAGTGTCCAGAGTTTGAGCAGAAAGTGCTGAGGGACGCTGCTTGTGTGAGTTTCCACAAATCAGGCTAAACAAGAGCAATAACACAGTCTGTGATCTACACACACACACACACACACACACACACACACACACACACACACACACACACACACACACACACACACACACACACACACACACACACACACACACACACACACACACTCTCTCTCTCTCTCTCTCTCTCTCTCTCTCTCTCTCTCTCTCTCTCTCCCACACACACACACACCTCCTGCTTAATTACAAGGAGATGAGTGTTAGTGTGGATATATGTGTGTGTGTGATTAAAGCACATGGCTGTGAGTGTGACCTGAAGGAAGGGTGTGTGTGTGAACGCTGTGGATGACGAGGCAAAGACACTCGACAGGGAAACAGCAGCAGGATCTGTCTAGCAGGATGAGTGTGTGTGTGTGTGTGTGTGTGTGTGTGTGTGTGTGTGTGTGTGTGTGTGTGTGTGTGTGTGTGTGTGCTGTTTAATCATGGCATGCGAGAGGCTGTCAGACTCAGATCATTGATTGGGAAGCTGCCGTTGAGTGGAAGAGAGCAGTGTGTTTGTTCATCACAGGGTGTGTGTGATGGAGGATTTTAGTGATATTTCCCAAACGCATTGATATCTACTCACTCAAAAGAGCAACTTACTGTAGATGATTCTTTGATAGCTTATTATGTTTTGATTATTGCAGATCTATCTATCTATCTATCTATCTATCTATCTATCTATCTATCTATCTATCTATCTATCTATCTATCTATCTATCTATCTATCTATCTATCTATCTATCTATCGTACTCCTCCTAGCACAGAAACATTGCCTGTGTTGTTGTCATATTAAGGTGAACTGTCCCTTTAATTATCCCTCCCCATCTGGAAAGCATTTCAGGAATTCTTCTTCCTCTTAATTAGAGTGTATGTCGTCAGTGGTTCGAGTGGATAATATGTATGGATAGTTCCTCGAAGGTTCTTGGCAGCCAGAAAACCATTAGCTTTCACAGCAGATCTTAAAACGAGGCAGTAAAAAGATTTAGGCCACAAAAAGGCTTCATGTAACATGGTGATTTTTTACTGAGAGAGGGATCTGATGTGACAGAGAGAAGCTTTGCATCTCTCGAAGCTGCGGGAAATTCTTCATCGGTACATGTTCTGCCTCCAGCCTCCTGTCACAGCTTTCAGTAGTGCTGTATTTCATTATGACAGCATTTTACATAAATTACTGCATTATAGTAATGTGAATCTAATGAGAATCTCCACTGAGATGAAGGTAAACTGTACGTAAAATTAAACGTAAGTAAAGAATCCATGCATTTTTTTTTTGTCATGAAACCAATTTCACAATGCTATCTTGATGTCCTAAAAACAGGCATCATTTTCTTCATGCAAAATATGATTTCTTGTTTTTCTTCTAGGCTAGGGGAAATGTGACCTGGACATGTTCCTGACATGATTTATTATGTACAGAGGGGGGTGAATCTGTCTGCGTTTTAAAGCTCGGAACATGAAAACACACTTCGGAGGCCCATTTCATGCAAGAAGCCTTTTATTGCCGGTTTTGTGAAACCGAGTCCTGGCTTTTATCCTGCTAACCTCTCATGCTGCCAGAGTGTTGAGCCAAATGCTGAAGCTGAACCCTCTGACCCAGCGCTCTGTCTGCAGGTCTAGCAGAAGTCTCTCTGTACCATCGCCCCATTCAACCCCATTTAAAGGGGTGGTTAATTATGATTTCACTTTCCTAACTTTAGTTAGTGTGTAATGTTGCTGTTTGAGCATAAACAACATCTGCAAAGTTACAACGCTCAACGTTCAAAGCAAAGGGAGATATTTGCTTTTAAAGAAATCGCTTTTTAAGGACTACAACAAACGGCTGGTAGAGACTACACCACATTCCTCCCGGGTTAGTGACATCACCAACCCTAGAATTTACATAAACCCCGCCCCCTGAACACGCGGGCAGTGTTGAGAAGAGGAAGAGTTGTTGTAGTCGCACATTTGTGAGTCTGTTCAAGCTGTCGCATCCTTCTTTTCACATGCAATACAGTACGTAACACAAATGCAATGTCATGTCACTCTGTAGGAATCTTACAACAGCGCCCTCTGTGCCGGGAGCAGCAGCTCATTTGCATTTAAAGGAACACACACGAAACAACACGTTTTTACTGACCCTCAAAAAGGGACAAATTTAACATGCTGTAAAAAATTATCTATGGGGTACTTTTGGCTAAAACTTCACATACACACTCTGGGGACAACAGAGACTTATTTTACATATTGTAAAAAGGGCACTATACCACCCCTTTAATGGCTCTTAGTCTTAATGCCCGTGGATTACTGATTGACAGGCCGCTGATGAAGGTACAGTACATGCTGTACAGTCAACAGTCGAGAAGTCTTTGATTCAGGTTACTGTGTGCTAGTGCAGGTCAGGTACTTTGACTGACTGCCAAAGAAGACTGAATGTACCTGTGATGAGTTCAAGCTTGAAATGAAGGAGAAAAGTTTCAGTTTCAAGATTAGACACAAACATTGTGTTGCTCTTGCTCTGTAATTAATTTATGCAATTTCCTTAAACCATCTTTATTGCATGTTTTCCTAACCCATATGAATTTACTGGTAGCAGTAAGAATTGAACACATACGAGTATGTATGTGTTTGTTTATTTATATATTTTTTGTGACCCACATACATTAAATCTTTCCCTATTTTTTGTGCCTTGCAGTATTTCTAGCACAGAAAGAAACATTTTCTATATTGTCATATATTTATATTTATATTAATTTTATAATATATATTTATTTGATTCCTCAATGTTGCACATTACTTTATCTTTTTATGTTGTAAGAATATTAATGTATATTAATGTAAAGTAATTAATATTTTTGCATTATGAAATATATATTTTTCTAAATGTGTTTTTAATTTATTTCAAATATTTGTGATTTTATTTATTTATTTATTTATTTATGCATTGGAATTTTATGCAGTAAGAATATTCATTAATAAAATATATTTACTGTATATATATATATATATATATATATATATTTCTAAATCTGTATTTATTAAAAATGTTCATATATATTAAGCTTTTGTTTTACTTAATTAAATCAAAATAAATAATGAATACATATTTTTGTATTTATTGTAAACAGGAACATCCATGAAAGCAGAATCCATTGAATCACACACACACACACACACACACACACACACACACACACACACACACACACACCTAAATCTGTATTTATTAAAAATGTTCATATATATTAAGCTTTTGTTTTACTTAATTAAATCAAAATAAATAATGAATACATATTTTTGTATTTATTGTAAACAGGAACATCCATGAAAGCAGAATCCATTGAATCACATCCACAAACACACACACACACACACACACACACACACACACACACACACACACACACACACACACACACACACACACACACACACATGCACACACACACACACACGCAACAAAGGTATATAATAATGTAGCAGCAGTCTAACAGTCATTTGTACACATTAACATTCAGGCCAACACAAAAAGAAATACGCCTGCTTTAGAGAGCCAGACCAGACAGCTCACCTCGCAATTTATCCCAGTTCTTCAATGAATTATTCAGGGTGGCGTCTCAGACTGTCGAGGCGTCAGACGCACCTGCTGGAGACTCCTGGACCATTATCAACACAAGCAGATCATTGCTGGGTTTGCAAAGTTGGAAACTTTAGCAACATGTGAATCTAATTGAGGATTTAATAATATAACAAAATATGTCAAGACTTTAACACTTTTATTTTGCTGCTGTGCAAGTGGTTTAATTGATTTAAAATGTACTTCAAAGCAAAACTTTAAATTTGACATTAGTACAAAGTGTACTTTCTGAGAAACACAGTTGATTTTTGAAATCAACACGCAACAAACACACCCCTCCCTTCATTGCTCCGCCCCCAAAATACAACCGCTCTGCAACACAGGCAACAACTAACAGCATCAGACAGCTCACGCAAGTATGGATGATTCAGCTGTGATTCAACAACAACAACAGCATATCTCTATATTATTATATCTCGGTTCTGAGAAACATAGCAAAACCAATGTTACTCACGTCATGCACGCATCAAGCCAAAACAGAACCTCAGCATCCGATTTCAGGTCTTCCTGCTCGTTAACGTCTCTCTCCTGCACTGGAAAGCTTTTCCAATATTAACCCGGGTCCCAGCTTCTTTCCAGTTATAGTCCTCTGACCTTTTTCTTTTTGGTAATATCTCATCCCTCTCTCTTTCTACAAATGTCCCGCTTGCTTGATCTTTCTCCTCCCCATCATGAGTGGACACGCCCCCTACTACTGATTGGCTAACTCTCTCTCCTCTCTATCATGAGTGGACACGCCCCCAACTGGTGATTGGCTCACTCTCTCTCCTCCCCCATCATGAGTGGACACGCCCCCTACTGGTGATTGGCTCACTCTCTCTCCTCCCCATAATGAGTGGACACGCCCTCTGCTGGTGATTGGCTCTTTCTCTCTCCTCCCCCATCCTGAGTGGACACGCCCCCTACTGGTGATTGGCTCACTCTCTCTCCTCCCCTATCATGAGTGGACACGCCCCCTACTGGTGATTGGCTCTCTCTCTCTCCTCCCCCATCATGAGTGGACACGCCCTCTACTGGTGATTGGCTCACTCTCTCTCCTCCCCCATCATGAGTGGACACGCCCTCTACTGGTGATTGGCTCTCTCTCTCTCCTCCCCCATCATGAGTGGACACGCCCCCTACTGGTGATTGGCTCTCTCTCTCTCCTCCCCCATCATGAGTGGACACGCCCTCTACTGGTGATTGGCTCACTCTCTCTCTTCCCCCATCATGAGTGGACACGCCCTCTACTGGTGATTGGCTCTCTCTCTCTCCTCCCCCATCATGAGTGGACACGCCCCCTACTGGTGATTGGCTCTCTCTCTCTCCTCCCCCATCATGAGTGGACACGCCCTCTGCTGGTGATTGGCTCTCTCTCTCTCCTCCCCCATCCTGAGTGGACACGCCCTCTACTGGTGATTGGCTACAACATTGTTGTGGCGCTCAGTCTGATTGGTTCGATCCACTATATTTTTTTTCTCCTTTTTACACACAATTAGGACTATGTACAAAGTATTTTTTTCAGCACACACACAGAACAGACATCTAGCAAATATTCACAAAATTGTTTGTTTAGTTGTAAATTTTAAATTTTAAGTTTCTCAGAAATCGCTTACTGCACCTTTAAGTGTGTTAAACAGTCATGAACGTGTATTATTAATGGGATTGTTCACCCAAAAATTAAATTCTGTCATCATTTACTCACCCTCAAGTTGTTCCAAACCTTTATGAATTTCTTTCTTCTGCTGAAAGACAAAAGAAGATATTTTGAAGATATGGGTAATAACAGATGGAGAGAAAAAACACTATGGAAGTAAATACCGACATTTTACCGACATTCTTCAAAATATCTTCTTTTGTGTTCAGTAGAAGAAATAAATTCATACCGGTTTGGAACAACTTGAGGATGAGCAAATGACAGAATTTTCATATTTGGGGTAACTATCCTTTTAGGGTAAAGTATTTGCAACAGTATTTGCTTAAAGAGATGTAAATGTTGTCATTTCTGCATCACAACCTGATGACGAAAGTCTCAGTGAGTTAAAAACAAAAACTCATGGGCATTTATATAGTTACCAGCATCAACACAGGCCGAATTCACCGAAACTGAGAAGTATTGATACTTTGCATGTGACGTCAGTTGTACTGGCTGGCGGGCAAGAACGTCATTCTCTAGCAACGAAAACCAGTAAACTAATCAAGGATCTTGCCAGAACATTGCCAGTTTTAATATACAAAAGTTGGTGTTTTGAGGTGTACACGACATGCCAGATAGTTGTTGTGCGATTGGATGCACTAACCGCGTTTGTTGCCCGCCAGATATCACGTGACTGCAAAGTATCAATATGCAGGTGTGCATTCACCTTCAAATGGCAGCCTGCTATAAGATTGAATCTACTTCCTGTCAGTAAGAAGAAAAGATCTTTTAGTGAGATATCAGTGTGAGACAGGAATGTCAAGCATGTGTGGTGTTTAAACGTTTGGTCTTAAGGCGGCGTCTCACTTTCTGCCGAGGAGGGGCACATTCTTCGTCTTCATCATACCTTCCTTGAAAAGCTGTTTGTTGTCATTCTTGCGATTGACAACTCAAAGGAAATCCTACAAAAGAAGGAGAATTTGAAAAATGCGTATGTATTTATACTGTAAAAGCTGGTAGCAGATTTACTCCCAGACCAAAATAGGATTTTCAATGGTGAATTAATATTGACAGTGTGCTTCAAATCCAAGGCCAGGCTCAAGCTAGTTAGTCTCTGGGAAAATGACCCCATTTTCTTTGCAAAAGCAGCAACACCATAGCGCTGTGAATATAAATGCTTTTCTGAACATGCAAACTGCATCTTGAATTATTTACCAGGTTGTAACTACTTACATGGCAAACACTTGTCTAAACAGTCGCCTTAGGCTGTGCATCTGGCCCTGGGAGAACAGAGACGGGAAATAAACCTGAAAAGCCAATTAATATGCAACAGACAAAAAACAAGGCATCAAAAAAACAAAAAAGGGTTGTCATGCACTCAAGAGAGAGAGAAAAAATGAAGAGAAACACAGCAGCAAAAACCCTTCTCTTTATCCATCCGCTGACTGCAGATGTCGAGATCTTTCCACCAGCGTCAGACACGTGTGAAGTCATACATTAATGCATGCGCACACGTCTCGTGATGGTAAATACACACTCTTTGGTGAGAGATGCTGTGTCTGAAATCACATACTCTCTTCTAATTACTTCACGACTGCTACAAAGGTATGTTATAGTATGAGTGTGTGTAGTATGAATGTAATCGATCACTCTCAGAAAAAAAGGTACAAAAGCTGTCACTGTGGCGGTACCTTTACAAAAGGTACACCTTTGTACCTAAAGAGTGCATTTAAGTCCCTCAAAGGTACATATTAGTACCAAACGTGTACATATTAGTACCAAACGTGTACATATTAGTACCTAAATGGTACATATTAGAACCATTTTGAAGGATACTGTCCCAGTGACAGCTTTTGTACCTTTTTTTCTGAGAGGCTACATCCGCCATGTTGTCATTATCATGTGATCTACCAGCTTCAATTGCTTGCATCCCTTCACTGTCATTCATAAATCCTCTCCTGTGGCCTCATGGGATAGCAAAGTGTCCATCATAAGCACACTTCAGAATCTCGCTGGAAGTAGTAGGTCATCTGGATACTTTTGCTACTCTTTTATGAGTACTGTGAATTCAGACATACTTCTTTTGTCACATACTGTTTTTCACCTACTATATAGTAGGGAAGTATGTGATTTCGTAAAAAGCCGCAGTCTCATCTGAAGAATGCAAGGAATGCAGAGTTGCATGACCGGTGACATGCTGGAAATATTTTACCCTACTAAAACTGGATCAGTTTCAATAACCGATTGATTTCTAAAAAGGCACTTTTAACTAAATGCAATACTTTTTATAGGGTGCAAAGGTGCTAAAGGCCCTTTGGGATGAAAGGCCCTTGATTTCATGTTCTCCCAAAACACAACACTTTTCCAAATCCCTGTCTGTCAACACGCACTGAGGATTTTTTCTCATGCTGAGTATTTTTTAAGCAGTATACGAGTATTTTGAGCCTATATCAGGGTTATTATAGTTAAATAAAACTAAAGCATGTTTGTTACTTAAAATAAAATGAACATTAACAGAAATAAAAGTTTTAAAAAAACTTTTTAAAACTAGTTTAATCTACAAAAGTAACTAAAATCGCAGCAGTTACCCCAGTTCTCGACCCCTAAATCCTTTCTAATTATCGTCCTATTTCAAATCTACCGTTTATTGCCAAATTAATTAGAAAGTACTGTTGCCTCCCAGCTAAATATCTCTAAATAATCTCTTAGATCCCTTTCAATCTGTTTTTTGCACTGAAACTGCCCTTGATTGACCTTCTACTACTTTGTGTTGACTCTGGCTCTCTCTCAATACTTCTACTACTCGCCTTTGACACTGTCTGCCATGATTTACTTATCTCGCTTCTCGGATGTGGATATTTTCCGACTGATAGAAAATTTTACATTTCAATGCAGGATTTTAGATCTCCGACTGTCCCCCTGAAGCAAGGTGTCCCCCAGGGATCCGTACTAGGTCCATTATTATTCATCATTTACTACCTCTGGGTTGGATCTTACATCGAACATGGTTTTAATTATCATTTCTACGCTAATGACTCCCAGATATACACTATGTGTACGCATGCTCTACTCAAATTGATCATATCTGATGTAAAAGAATGGCTCAGCTCCGATCTTCTGAAACTAAACACGGACAAGACTGAAATCATTATTACTGGAACCCCTTCATTCACAAGCAAATTTCTTACTGACATTGCTGGTTCTCTCATCAAACCCAGTACTGTAAAAATCTGTTATTTTTTATTTCCCTCTTGAAGCTCATATCAACTCATTCACCATATCGGCATTCTTTCACTTACGACACATTACCAAGCTCCGTCCCTTCATTGGTGTTAAAGGTGTGGTATAATGCTCTTTTCACAAGATGTAAAATAAGTCTCTGATGTCCCCAGAGTGTGTGTGTGAAGTTTTAGCTCAAAATACCCCACAGATATTTTTATATAGCATGTTAAATTTGTCACTTTTTGAGGGTGAGCAAAAATGCACCGTTTTTGTGTCTGTTCCTTTAAATGCAAATGAGCTGCTGCTCCCGGCACAGGGGGCGGAGCTACAACAGCTTGTGTCCTGAAAATTTCAAAAACTTTTTTTGTTTATGTTTAAATTTATGTAGTTGATGTGGAGTTAACTATCTTCTAATCATTGATTAGCATATTCTTTCTTGATAATCTATAAATCGTGTTCCGGGGGCGGGGTTTATGTAAATTCTAGGGTTGGTGATGTCACTAAACCGGGAGGAATGTGGTGTAGTCTCTACCAGCCGTTTGTTGTAGTCCTTAAAAAGTGATTTCTTTAAAAGCAAATATCTCCCTTTGCTTTGAACTTTGAGCGTTGTAACTTTGAAGATGTTGTTTATGCTCAAACAGCAACATTACACACTAACTAAAGTTAGAAAAGTCAAATCATAATCAACCACCCCTTTAAAGACGCTGAAACGGTTATGCTTTCGTTTCATCCCATCTTGACTACTGCAATGCCCTTTCCAGACTGCAATATATTCAAAACTCTGCTGCATTAAAACTCGTTCTGCATATATTTCCCCTGTTCTGTTTCATCTCATTCTCCACTATACCGGTGGACTATCGCATCAAGTACAAAATATCCTACTACCACTCACTTTCAAATCATTGCATGGCTTGACTCCTAGCTATCTCTGTAATCTACTTCTTCCCTAGATCCCGACTCGATCACCTCGGTCATCTGAATCTCTGTCCCTCGGTGTCGCCTCTCTTCTATGGGAAATAGATCATAGTGTTTTTGCACCCAAACTATGGAATATTCTACTTCTCTGCATAATATTGTCTGTCACTATTAGCCTGTCTATTGTGTGTTATTACAACCATATTATTGTGATCTTTTTCTCATTGTATCTATCTATCTATCGACTTTGTAAAGCGTCCTTGAACAATGAAAAGGTGCTATATAAATAAAACATTATTATTATTATTATTATTAATACTGTGATATTTTTCTCATTGTATCTATCTATCTACTTTGTAAAGCGTCTTTGAGCAATTGAAAGGTGCTATATAAATAAAACATTATTATTATTATTATTATTATCATTATTATTGAAACTGAAATAAAAATGAATAAAAAATTATGAAGACATATTAAAAAAAAAACGAATAAAAATAACAAAAAACACAACAACATTACCTAAACATTAACTAAAATTAAAAATAAAACTGCTTAAAAAATTATATTAGTCTCAATGATATTAAAACAACCCTGGCCTCTCTATATATAGCCTTGTTGTACCTCGTTGTTTATCTTATTTATTTATCTTATAAGTATAAATGATGATTTATCTCAAATAGGCCAATCTAAACTTGAACAAAATTATGTTAAAATGGCTTAAACATCTGAGGTCTGTGGACAAAATAT
>NC_137130.1:3960853-4028353 GCF_949319135.1 Squalius cephalus
AACTTCTTCAAAATAGCCACCCTTTGTCTATATTCTCTAAGGTCATGAGGGGAATAAAAAATTTTTTTTTTTTATAATTTGTATTTGTGGACACCATTTTTTTGTCTAGAAAACTAATTCCAAACGTTTAAGCAGAAGCCTTTAGATCAAAGAGTTTACATATAATTTAATTTGAGTGTATCCACATTGTGCAAATACAAAATGAAACAAAAGATTAAGAAAATATATATAATTAGGATTAGGATATATATAATAAATAAAGTAGGGCTGTCAAAAGATTAATCGCGATTAATCGCATCCAAAATAAAAGTTTGTGTTTACATAATATATGTGTGTGTACTGTGTATAATTATTTTGTATATATAAATACACACACATGCATGTATATATTTAAGAAATATTTGCATACATATACTGTATATATATTTATATAGTTTATATTATATATATAATATAAACTATATAAATATATATACAGTATATATTATATATAAATATAATTTTTTTTATATATAAATAACACATTTTTCTTAAATATATACATGCATGTGTGTGTATTTATATATACAAATTTAATTATACACAGTACACACACATATATTATTAAAAACAAACTTTTATTTTGGATGCGATTAATCGCGATTAATCTTTTGACAGCCCTAAAATTAAGTCAATATTTATAAAAAATATATATATTTATGAGGGTAAATTTCCATTGTCACACTCTTTATGGAATATAAATATAAAATATGTTTTAATATGTAACAATAAAAATTGGTTGTTTATTGCATCCTCTGAGAATTAAGAATCAAGAAAGCATTACATGACATAAAGTAAATACTTATACAAAAATATATATTTATGAGGGTAAATTTACATTGTCACACTCTTTATATGGAATATAAATATATCAAATGTTTTAATATGTATCAATTAAAATGGGTTGTTTATTGCATCCTCAGAGTTAAAGAATTAAGAATCAAGAAAGCATTACATGACATACTCAATATAAGATACATTTTTTTTTTAGAAATAATTCCTACTCATTTCTTTTCTGTATTCATATGTTGTAAAAAAAAAAAAAAAACGTATGAATTTTCTTTCTATACACTATATAGACCAAACTTAGGACTATAAATAAACTGAGAAAGCATCAGACAGTTTAACAAGCTGCATTATGCCCATCATGTGATATTATAGTAGTATCATTACAACTTTAAATATCATTTATAACACGTTTATGCACACACTAGATTATTAAATTAGATTGTGTGTTACATGCTCAGTATGCGAGTGTTATTTTAGCATGCAGTGTTAGCTATCACATGCATGCTTTGATTTAATGAGTGTTCAAATGTTGTCAAGTGTTATTATTGTTGATGAGTTTGCCTGTGATAACGTGGCCCTATTTTTTATTTTTTTAGAGGAGGTCTGTGAGCCTGCGTACAGAAAACAGGAAGTAGAAACCTTGTCACCAAGCGATCATCGCTCTGACAACCCGTCCAGTCCCCACAGGACTAACCATTTCCTGGTGTGTGTTTTCTCTTAATGTCCACATAAAGGGATGTGACTCTGGCCAGTGTTTGATTTCAGAGTTTCTCTGCAACACTTTGTTCAAACACAAGGAAATGCACCATGTTGTTGTTTTTTCTTCTTCTTTCTTTCTCAGTTATTGTGCAAATGCAGATTTGCTTGTGATGTAATTGTTCTGAAAGGACTTCTCTGACCGTGACCCCTGACCCTCAAGCCTTTATATTGTGTTCTCATCGTTAACCGCCTGTAAGCACTGACAAACCCTAATAGCTGAGTTTGCAGTGCTTTGCTAGTTATCCACAGTTCACTCGAAGGGTTAAGTTGTGAGAAATGTGCGAAAAAGATGTAGTTCTCTCTCTTCACAGTTTGATATCATTTTTCATCGCTATCTGTCCATAGTGAGAATGTTTCTCTAATTGAATCCAGTGTGATAATTCTTCTCAATTGTTTTAATCGCACACACGTTTATAACCCACAGGGGGCAGTAGAGCATAACACTTTCATTCGCTCGACCAGATCTCTAACCAGCGTAGCACAGGCACCGAGAATTGAGTTCTCTCTTATGAAAGGAGGTGTCACTTTTCTTAGATGACTGTTACTGAAAGATATAGACATAACAGTTTGAAATGGCAACTTTCTCCTTTTCCTGAACTTAATCTTGGGTAGATAATGGCCTCCATTCAAAATCTATAGTGAGCCTAACCTGTAAATGCAACAAAGTATGTTATTCTGTAGCAAATTCACTCAAAGGTGCCATAATTAAGGGAGTTGGTCGTTTTTTTTGTGAAATTGAACGGACTTTTTAATGGACTTTTAAAAGTATTTTCCGCTGGGTGAATCATACGAACCCCTTTAGATTCAGACATGATTTTCACAACAATTAAGCACATTTTCACACCAGTTCTCATTACCGTAATGCAAAAATATTTTATTTTATTTATTGTTACAAATTCGTTGTGCTGCCTTTTATTTGTGCTTGTTTAAAAAAAAAAATATATATATATATATATATATATATATATATATATATATATATATATGTGCAATAAAGTAAAATATTAATGGAAACGGAAAGTGCAAGAAAATCAGAAGAAAAATGCATTATAATAATGAGAATTTGAGCATGTTGGAGAGAGTGTGTGATGAAACTGTAATGAAATTAATGTCACAATAGAAAAGTCTTAATGATCTTAAAAATATTATTTCTATTATTATTATTATTTTTATTCATCCAGCTGAGCTCTATAGTTTTCAGTACAGCTTGTTCATGCATTTAGAGAAAAAAATGTGAAATATGTTTGTGATATTTTTGATTGTGCAAATACTGTACACACTCTAGCCATATTTTATCTCTTCTCTTTGTTTTTGTGCAGATAAACGAACCCACAGAGTATTCTGGGATGCTTCCCCATCCAATATCTGCTCCCGGCGAAATGAAGAGGTAGATGAATCATATCACTTTACAAAATATTAAAATTTTAATGAAGGATTTTGCACTTCAGTCCCTTAGGCACCCAGTCTAAAAGGTTCAAACTTGAACTAAAACAACTGATTAACAACTCTGTTAAGTTTGTTTATTGGTATTATCAGGTCAGTATTGTTCTTGCAGAATATATCTTGTCTAATATCTGAATAACATTCAAACTGATCCAAAAACAACACCCCTGATACACAGTGCTCATGAAATACTAATGCCGTTCAGTTGATGTGGCTTCAGTTATGAACAAGGGGAGGTGAACATGTCTGTATATTCTTAAATGTCATGTTGAATGACATTCAGAAGTGGGGCGGTTATACTTTATGGGTTAAGGCTTGTTTGAGTTCACTTAAAGTTAAGTCATATGTCTTATGCTTATGTCACCAAAAGTGAAAAGTGTGTCCCAGATACTTAAAATATGGTGGTAAAATGCCCCCGTTATGAAAGTTTTAATACGTTTAATGTGGTCTCCAACATTGCAGTCATGTAGAAAATGCACTGAATTGCTCACAATATGCACATTATACACATAATGCACACATTATAAATCTAATGTTTCTTGTCTTGGATGCTGATTGGTCAATACAGTGTTCCAGCTTTACACCACATAGAAACGTATAGAAACCAACAGTTAACTTTAAATTACATGTCAGGACCATAGACTGTAAAAAAATAGGTCAGGACTTGATATTCTAGCAGAAAGATGGCACTTGATGCTAAATAAAATGACTTTTTAGTGATAAATTATTACATTTTATGAGGAACTGCTATGTTGAAAGCAATAAGGCACTCAAAGCTTTTATATTGTATGCATTTTTTATATAGTTAGTTATTGAAGTTATTTACTTAGCTAGTTACTGAGTTTGGTTATTTACTTAGTTTTGTTGTTTATTTACTTAGTTTGGTTATTTAGTTAGTTTGGTTATTTAGTTAGTTTGGTTGTTTATTTACTTAGTTTGGTTGTTTATTTACTTAGTTTGGTTGGTTACTTAGTTTGTTTGTTTATTTACTTAGTTTGGTTATTTAGTTAGTTTAGTTATTTACTTAGTTTGGTTATTTACTTAGTTTAGTTATTTACTTAGTTTGGTTGTTTATTTACTTAGTTTGGTTA
Source organism: Squalius cephalus (assembly GCF_949319135.1). Taxonomy (NCBI): domain Eukaryota; kingdom Metazoa; phylum Chordata; class Actinopteri; order Cypriniformes; family Leuciscidae; genus Squalius; species Squalius cephalus. The sequence continues at coordinate 3,964,975 of NC_137130.1, forward strand.
TTTACTTAGTTTAGTTATTTACTTAGTTTGGTTATTTACTTAGTTTGGTTATTTACATAGTTTGTTTATTTACTTAGTTTAGTTATTTACATAGTTTGTTTATTTACTTAGTTTGGTTATTTACTTAGTTTGGTTATTTACATAGTTTGTTTATTTACTTAGTTTAGTTATTTACATAGTTTGTTTATTTACTTAGTTTAGTTATTTACATAGTTTGTTTATTTACTTAGTTTGGTTATTTACTTAGTTTAGTTATTTACATAGTTGAGTTAGGTTATTTACTTAGTTTGGTTATTTACTTAGTTTGCTTATTTGCTTAATTAGTTATTTACTTTAGTTAGTTATTTAATTTAGTTATTTACATAGTTTGGATGTGTACTTAGTTTGGTTATTTATTTATTTACATTAGTTTGCTTATATAATTAGTTTAGCTATTAACTTAGCTAGTTACTTAGTTCAGTTATTTACTTAGTCCAGTTATTTACTTAGTTTAGTTATTTACTTAGTTTAGTTATTTACATAGTTGAGTTTGGTTATTTAGTTAGTTTGGTTATTTAGTTAGTTTGTTTATTTACTTAGTCCAGTTATTTACTTAGTTTAGTTATGTACTTAATATAAATATATAACTAAGTTTTATGCCATTCATATTTTAATATATTTAAATGAAGTAAAACGGTTTCCAAAAAGTTCCTTTTAAAGTGTGAGAAAATAGATATTCTGGATAAAGTTATTTGTTTTTCTAATCTTAACACTGGTTTTGTTTTTTTATTAGCATTATTATTTTGAAGGAGCCCAGCCAGACATTTGACTTTTCTCTTTCTCTTTCGATTAGTGCGAATTTTCTGGACACTTGGCAGGAAATCCAGGGGACTTTCCAGAGGATTCAGACTCTAACCAGAAGGCAGAAAGATCACCTGAAGAGAATACACAAAGGAAATGACACCACTAATGGTAAAATAATGTTTTAGAACCTAATTTGAAATTTCTGGACTAATATCCTTTATTAAATTATAGCTGTTATACCACCTAACCCAAGTGCGTTTCTTCCCATTCTAATTAAATTAGGTCAAATGAAAACGGTGGAGTTACATTTACTTTAGAAATGTCACAACAAATTAGTAATTACATAGCTAGTAGTGTAATGCTAGTAATTACATTGCTTGTTCTTTCACGCAATTAAAAGCAGAAATACTCCACGCAAAGCCATGGTGTAAGGGCTTTTTGCTCCGATGACCTCTGACCTCCATGCAGATGAGCGTGTTGAATTATCACTTTGATAAATGTTGTTTTGAAGCAGCACACTGTTACACAATTACTTGTCCTCTGTGAAATCTCTTGGAAAACAATACGCCAGTGAGATGTATTTTTGGACGTGGTTGCATGACGGAAAGCATGCAGAAAGGACGGTGTGTTTTTGCCCCATGGAACGTCCATACGTATATTAAACGCAATTAGGAGTGTTTGCTAAGGCAAGCGTTACTAATAGCTGATACTATTGCTCATACTCATGGTTAGGGCTTCTGGAAAACCATACTGTAAATATATCAGTAAAAAAAACATTTAAGGACCAAATAGCTACATCTTGGCAACCGTTTTTAAAACCAGAATTATGCAACACCAAAGTCTTATTTGGTCACATCACAGACCAGAACAGTAGAGATAACAGTACATTTATTGGCATCACTGTGGATATGTTGCCATGTTAATTGTTGAGGGATTATGGAAATAACTTTTGAGGTCAAATAAACATTCTACTCAACTAGATCCTATTTAAAAATTAATATATGCTTTTATTTCAAGATTATATAGTTCACCCAGAATTGAAATGTTATTATGATTTATTCACCCTAGTGTTCTTGACCTTTGCATTTTATTTGAAGTCAAATGAGATGTTATGCTGAATGTGTGAGCTGCTGTTTTCTATTCAGTGATAGTGGGTGATTTACAAATTCAAGGTCCGTCTTTGAATATATTGCTAGATTTTATGTCTTCTGAAACCATATGATTTTTTCCTCTTTATTAGCTCTCAAATTTAACTTGCGGTTGTGCACGTTTAAAATGAATGCATTCCCATGCGAGAGTTAATTCTGTTTGTAGTCCAATCCAATCCAACTTTATTTGTTAAGCACTTTAAAACAACCAAAGTTAACCAAAGTGCTGTACAGGAAAATAAATAAGAAATCATAAAAAAAACAAAAAAAAAACAACAAACATAACAGCTCATATGAGGCGCAAAATTACATATAAAATACAATAAAATGAAACGACATAAACATGAGTACAAATAATAGCCACGCAATAAAAGCAATCCAAATTGCTAAAATAAAGTAAATAAAGTCGACATCTTACTAGGTGCCAAAGGCCACAGAGAAAAGATGGGTTTTAAGACGGGTTTTAAAAAGAGTCAATGATGCTTTTGAATTGAACACAAATGTGAGAGTTCAGCATGTCAGAGTTCATTAACTTTGGGTCTGTTCCTCACATAAAACCATCATATGAATATAGTGCATAAATCATATAATATACTGTTTTGATACTTGAAATGTGCCCTTTTTGGGGCTTTACAGTATAAATCTGCACTTTTTGTTTAATGAAAAGAGCAGCTCAAACATTCGTGTTCGTTTCACTGAAGAACGGAAAACAAAATTTCAAAATAGTAGTCATAAATAATAATAATACTTTTTCTCACAATGATCTCAGACTTGCTGCCTTTTTAAATAAAATGCCTCCATCGGTTTACGAGGAGGTTGAAAGCCATGCTTTGATGATCGTGATTTCATAATATGTCACATTACTATCTCCACGTGCCTTCTCAGTGTGATCACAGGCTTTGATCAGGACGCATTGGAGGTGAATTTGGAGCTCTGAGTCTGTAGTTGATTTTAATTGCTCTTGCAGTGGCAGCGGCTGACGCAGTTGTTATGGTAGAGCAATTCTCACTGCATTGTTTGGTGCTAAAATTGACAGAGTACCTCATTAATAGTCAGCGTTGCATGGTGTACATATCACTGCTGTGCTTTCTCTGCATCTGCATACTAATGCACTCGTATCTATATGAGCGAGAGAGAGATTGACGAGAGAAAAATGCTCGATTCAGAGCTGTTCCTTGATGCTAAAGCACAATCAGTTTAATGTAATTACACGAGGCTTGTCCGTTTCCATTTGTGTTGCTCTTAATGCTTGATTAATAGATGTTAATAGATGTTTATTTTGTTCTTTTAGCAAACACTTCTATGCAAAGTGAGCTTAAATTCAAAAATCATTTTTAATTGTAATTTGGACCAAAAACTTCTTTCTGATGCTGGAAATACATAACACATGTACCACAAGTACTGATTATTTCACAAGACTCTTTCAAAGATTTGATGCCACTCTCCTGGAAAACTTCTTCCTCTCAATACATTTACATAATTGCATTTAGGAAACTATTTTATCCTGAGTGACTTATAAAAATGCACCTATAATAGACATTATGATGTGTAAATGTGGTAAATAGGACCATTGTACATTTGATAATATAAATGCATTAGCTAACATGAACTAACAACGAGCAATATATATTATCTTTTTACAGTGGACCTATTATGCCCTTTTTGATTTTGTTTTTAGGCTCTACTAGAATAGGTTTTCATTCTTGAATATTCGAATGCCAACTATGGGTGCAAGTTCCATCGTTATTAGCGTAGTTCAACGAGTCAGTGTTTCTAGAACCCATCGTTCCAACAAACGTTCACAAACAGCATCGCAAAGTTGTGTGTTTGGAGCGACAGCTCTCGATCTGTGGCTAGAAGCAGAGTTTCTTGTTTGCATGACATGTGGACTCAATAAATCCTTACCTTGAGCAAAATAAGCAAGCTGACATCCAATACAATCTATATGTTTTTATTTTGAATGTATATAAATGTCATTTACGTGTTTTAGTTGGTCAAGAGATTTAAAGCACCGTTTTTGAAGAGTGCGCCTGTGTGAACGTGCTCTAGTGCGTAAGAACGAGTCTATGAATGAATCAGGAAATAAAGCAAAATAACTGAGAAAAATAAGAATTGGCCCTCAGATGTCATGTCCATGTCCATTATAGCAAAAAATCTGGCATTAATTCGATCTCAAACAGATTAATTAAAAGAAGTTATAATTACTCCACCACCTGCGTGACATCATTAACCAACGTGGTTGAATGACAAATTTGCAACAATACGGTTTCAGGAATGTCATGATTCCTGTCTTGTGTTCCCCTTGTTATTTCCTGTTCTGTGCCATGTTTTGTAGTCCTTTGTAGTTTTTCTTGTTTATTAGTCTTCCCAGGTGTTTCTAATTAGCCACGCCCCCTTGTTATCTTGTTTAGCTTGTTTGCCTGTGTATTTAAGCCCTGTGTCTAGTCTCAGTCTTTGTGAGTTCTTGTTATTGTATGTTGGCTGTTTGGTTCCTGTGTCCTGATTCCCTAGTCTGAGTTTGTCTAGTTTTGGGTTTATTTAATAAAGTTTGCTGCACGTGGATCCTGCTTCCTCCTATCATTCAACCACAACGTTACAGAAGAACTCAACGACTAGACACAGGGCTTAAATACACAGGCAAACAAGCTAAACAAGATAACAAGGAGACGTGGCTAATTAGAAACACCTGGGAAGACTAATAAACAAGAAAAACTACAAAGGACTACAAAACATGGCACAGAACAGGAAATAACAAGAGTCCACACAAGACAAGGAGAACACAAGACAGGAATCATGACAAGGAAACAGTCGTGACTAGCTAGTTGATTTCTTCCATGATGCATTGTACTATGGTAGTTAGGAAGCGAGTTACATCGTTGTACGGGAAACGCACCTCTGTTTAGTTCCTGTCTCTATGAAGCCCCGCCTTCTGAAAAGCACACTGTGCTCTGATTGGTCGGCTGGATCAGTGTGTTGTGATTGGTCAAGCGCTTCGAGTGTGTTTGGGAAATGTCCCGCCTCTTAACATAACCACCATTTTCAACACAATACTAACTAACTCAACCAGGCTCCGCCCCTTTATTCAGCGTATGAATTATTTAAATGAGGGATATTTTGACGTGTTCGTTCCCGGAAGAAACTCAAGACTACAATGGAGGCGTTTCAGGGAGTATCAGGAGTTTCAGCAGAGAATAACTCCCGCTGGAGGGACTTTCAGAGCTTTTTCATGCTCAAACTGCAACATTACTCACTAAAGAAAGATGAACATGGAGACAAAAAAATAAAAAAGCATCATAGGACCCCTTAAATAAAAATACAATTGTTCATGTTAGTTTAAAGGGCATTTACTAATGTTAACAGATAGAACATTTTTATTTTAATAATGTTAATGTTATTTTCAACATTTACTAAGAATAATGAACACTATCGAAGTATTGTTCTTTGCTAGTTCACATTAAAGGGTTAGTTCACCCAAAAATGAAAATTATGTCATTAATGACTCACCCTCATGTCGTTCCAAGCCCGTAAGACCTCCGGTCATCTTCGAAACACAGTTTAAGATATTTTAGATTTAGTCCGAGAGCTTTCTGTCCCTCCATTGAAAATGTATGTACGGTATACTGTCCATGTCCAGAAAGGTAATAAAAACATCATCAAAGTAGTCCATGTGACATCAGTGGGTTAGTTAGAATTTTTTGAAGCATCGAAAATACATTTTGGTCCAAAAATAACAAAAACTACGACTTTATTCAGCATTGTATTCTCTTCCGGGTCTGTTGTCAATCCGCGTTCACGACTCTGCAGTGACGCTGCTGACGTGTCATCTGGTGCGCCCGAGCTTCGTTTACAGTCTGAGGGAGACGCACGCTGTATTCAAGCTATTCTACATTGTTTGTATTTTGGTATTGCTATATTTTTTAAAATGGTGCGTAAGTGTGCATGTCGGGCGCACCAGATAACACGTCAGCAGCGTCACTGCGGAGTCATGAACGCGGATTGACAACAGACCCGGAAGAGAATACAATGCTGAATAAAGTCGTAGTTTTTGTTATTTTTGGACCAAAATGTATTTTCCATGCTTCAAAAAATTCTAACTAACCCACTGATGTCACATGGACTACTTTGATGATGTCTTTATTACCTTTCTGGACATGGACAGTATACCGTACATACATTTTCAATGGAGGGACAGAAAGCTCTCGGACTAAATCTAAAATATCTTAAACTGTGTTTCGAAGATGAACGGAGGTCTTGCGGGCTTGGAACGACATGAGGGTGAGTCATTAATGACATAATTTTCATTTTTGGGTGAACTAACCCTTTAACTAATGTTAAAAATGTTAGCATGTTTTTCATGATATGAGCATAACATAAATGTTTTGTTGATTTCCTATCTGATTCCAGTGCAGTTTTCCATGCCCATCCAGTGCACGGACGACACGGCAGAACAAGCCGAGGTGTCGTTTTCCTCACCGCTGAGGTCAGAGGTCGACGAACCCTCGAACTCCGCGTCCCTCGCGTCACGTGGCGCAGTTCCAGTCAACTCCTCTTTTGACCACCTTTCCCTAAGCGGCCTGAGTGTGAAGTTTCCCCCAAACACAGATGACGAGTACGACTTTCTCAACAGTACTCCGGATAAACGGGTGGACCTGCCTCTGCACAGGCTGGACCTGGGAGACCAATTGCACACAATGAGGGAGGAGTCTTGTTCATCATACTCCGCCCCCTCTTCGTCAGCTCACACGTCTGCATCCGCATCTTCTGCCTCACACGAAAATGTACGAGGACCACAACAGGTAAGATGGACATTCACACCCAGGATGCCTTGAAAGTTTGCCGATATTAAAGGAACACACCACCGTTTTTTCATATTAAACTATGTTATTCCCTTAACTAAGACGAGTTGATACATACCTCTCTCGTCTCAGTGCGTGCACTCAATCGCTCTGGCGTGCGGCGACACTTGATAGCACTTATCTTAGCCCAGTTCATTCATTAGGATCCAGACAGAGATGAAGTTAGAAGCGACCAAACACCTCCACGTTTTCCCTATTTAAATACAGTTACAGTTCCTTTAATTAACTGAAAAACGAAGTGTGAAATGTTGGACACTTCATGCACTCGACTGTCGCAGCTTTAATTACGTAGCAGAGGGGGAGGAGCTAACAGACTGATGTTGAATGACAAAATAAGCGGTTACACTTTACAATAAGGTTCATTATTTGACATTAGTTAACTACCTTAATTAACATGAACTAAGAATGAACAATACTTCTTCAGCATTTATTAATCTTAGTTAATAATAATTTCAACATACGTTATTAAAATCAAAGGTTGTATTTGTTAACATTAGTTAATGCACTGTGAACGAACAATGAACATCTGGATTTTTTATTAACTAACGTTAACAAAGATTAATATATGAAGACTTCAGATGCAAAAGCTTCTAAGTGACATCTAAAATTTTCTTCTAAAATTAGTATTTTTTATCAAGCTTGTATATTTAAGTTCAGTAATTTCACTTTAATGACAATTAATAGGTCATTTTCATTGCCATTAAAGTGAAATAAGTGAACATAAACATACAAGCTTGATAAAAATGATCATTCTAGAAGGAAATTTCAGATGGCACTAAGAGGCTTTTGCATCTGAACTCTTCATATATTAATCTATGTTAACGTTAGTTAATAAAAAATCCAGATGTTCATTGTTTGTTCACAGTGCATTAACTAAAGTTAACAAATACAACCTTTGATTTTAATAACGTATGAGTAAATGTTGAAATTAATATTCTGAAGTCTTCATATACTGTAACAAATGTATTGCTCATTGTTAGTTCATGCTAGTAAATACATTAAATATAGTTAACTAATGAACCTTATTGTAAAGTGTTACCAAATAACCTTATAAATTTCGGTTGTGTACGTATTGCATAAGTACATCATGCAATACGACATAAGTATTGTACATTAGTACATAAGTATTGCATAGTGTTGTTTTAAGTACGTAGTGTATAGTGCAACATTAAGGACACATCTTAAGTGATGTGAGAGACATACTTAAGAAAACATCTATAACAGCACTCGTTTTTTAAGATTATTCACAACCCAGTTTAGATTAAATTTGGAAACATTGCATTGTATTTGGCTAATATCACTCAAAAAAGATGATTTTTATGTCATTATAGTGTTCTGTTCCAAAACCTAGTGAGCTGCCTTCATGTATACTGACCACAAAGGGAGAAACCAAACTGCAATGCAGAGAAGTGATTCAATCCAAATCTCTTGATCTAAGAATTTGGTTCATTAGCATAGAAATACACAGAATACACATTCTTTTTATTTAGAATGTATTTCATTCAATAGGTATTGTTTTTTATGACCTTTCTCTCGACTTAGAACCCTTGAAAAGGTTTTTAATCAAGTTAATCCAAATTAAGTTTTTTTCCAAATTCTTAGGAAAAAAATGGATCTAATAATAACTCAAGTATGGTTTTCACTATTAAAATAAGCAAAGAAGCAAACCAGGGTTATTATCATTAACTAAAACTAAAACCATAAAAAAAATGTTCTTCCTTGAAACAAAATAAATGTTAACTGAAATAAAATATTAAAAAGGTAACACTTTATTTTCGATGGTCCACTTTAGACATTCTACTAACTATAAGTGGACCATTGAAATAAAGTGTAACCTAACCTTTTTTTTTTTTGCTTTTTACTTATACTGAACTCATCACAATGCATTTTGGGATTGCCTGCAAAGAATACATGCAATGCTGCCACTAAACAGGATATTGTAGAAGGGATTAGATTCAAAATGTTTTTCATTTTGGTTCTTTCTGAGCAGAAATGCTCATTTTGCATTTCTGGTCTTTCTAAATGGCAGAATGAAATAAAAGAGCGGTAAATAATGTTCTTTTTAAAATGCATGTACAGTCTTTGCACTGCAGTCGGCACTGGACATGTGAAATCTTTCCCTCATAACTGTGCGTGGGAAATTAACAGGATCATGCAACAGGAAGTGGTGTAAATCGGAAAGTTTACTTGGACAAAATTCTTTAGTCATTGGTTTTTAGGGAAAATTCCAGCTTTCCGTTACGTTCTGCAAAAACAATCAAAGAACGATTTGTTTTTAGTTTTTGTTCCTTGAATCATTTCTTATCTTTGTATAAAAAGTAGTATAATATGTCACCAATTATTCTGAGCAGCATTCGTGTCTATGATGCCTTTAAATGCCGCCTAGCTAGCAAGCTCCCTATGCATTAACATAAAGCATAATGTCTTTGCTTTGCATGTGCTAAACGCTTATTCTAAAGCCTGACGTCAAAAACATAATGTAAGCATGAGGTTGTTTTTTTATATTTTGACATCTAATGAATGATACCCATTCTTTTTGATATATTGATATCATGCTACACTTAATCTAAATACATAGGCAGCATTTTAAGGCATCATTTAAGGTGCTCTAAAAGCAAAGAAGACTAAGGTACAGGTAAACATCATGATTATGATGCCTGTTAGCATAAACCTATTTTCAGGCAATGCATGTATTCTTTGTAGAATGGGCAAATCCCATAATGCATTGTGATGATGAGCATTGTGTTAATGCATTAAATGCATTTCATTCCTGAAGTGTTCAGACTTCAGTCTACTTCTATTTTACCCAGTATTTTTGTATGCTACTGTATTTATTTTTATGCTTATTCTATGGCTAATAATATTGTGTTGTTAGCTTAGCAACATGCTAACAGCAAACTATTGAAGTAAATTGAATTAAGTCATCTGTGCTCTTCATGTGAAAAGCCATATGCCTATATAGGCAGATACAACTCACTAGGTTTTAGAACAACGTGTATATTATGTAAACTAGACAAATCTACACGTTATATTTTAAAAAGCACGTTATACTACACAAAATTCATAAGCTTTGATTTGATTTATTTATTTATTTCGAATCAAAGCTTATGAATTTTGTGTAGTATAACATGCTTTTTAAAATATAATGTGTAGATTTGTCTAGTTTACATAATTATAAACTAAATTAAAAGCTAAATATTAAATACAGTTTTTCTCGTAGGTTTACATGCCCATTACAGAATATAGGGATCATATTTTTTTTAGATTATAAAAATCTTTAATATTTTAATACTAATGCTCAAGGAGGCAACACATGATATAATATGTAAACCAAATTATCATGTTCAAATAAAAAAATAGTCTTGTGGAATATATGTAAATATCTGTTATACAGCTTGTGCAAATGCTAAACATCTTACAGATTCTGGAAGGGGTGTGTAAAGTTGCATATTTACAACTGTATATATTTGCAGCTTGTGAAATTGCAAAGGAAATCTAATTAAACGCATATAAAGAAGAGCCCTATTGCTTTTACCTGTCCATATGGAGAGCCGCGAAACTCGCACCTATTATGTAAGGCTCACATCTGCACAGGAATTGGGTGCTATTCCATTTAGGATGTCAATTAGGATGTGCTAAGACCACAGAGAGCTGTGAATCACATATTACCTCGTCTTCTGTGCTGTCGTACTATTACACTTGTTTCCGGACTGTTCTTTTTGCTCTCTTTGAGCTCAAAAGCATAGCAGATACCTGGGCTCATCTGGTTTAAGAGCATGAAAAAAAAAAATAGTGTTGTTGGCAAAACAGACATTTTGAACGGAATGGCTAAATTATGAAGTGTAAATCTGGTGTCATCCAAAAAAGAGCATTTTTTTTCATCATGGCATTTAAAAAAAAAAAACAGTGCTGTTTGCAAATGGGCAGATCTTAATATAGGTGATAACAGATTGATTATGAAGTCAGTTGTTTTGGTAATCATCATATGACTGCGTCCAGAATGTGAGACAAGTTAAAAAAAATGCTTTTCTCACTAGCAGAAAATCTAAATGAAATGCAAAAGCTGTATATATATATATATATTAGAGGTGGGCATAGATTAATTTTTTTAATCTAGATTAATCTAGATTAATTTTGAAATTAATCTAGATTAATCTAGATTAAAATGGCTCATTTAAATTCTGCAGAAGGCATTCAGAATATGTGTGTTATCCAAATAATGACTATAAAAGTAAGTCTTTGAGATTGGGTTTCTCAAGCCAGGTGGCGCATTAGACCAGGGGCTCATCTCCTGTTTCCAAAATGCATCACAAACTGCTTGAGAAAGCTGTTCTACTCATAGACTGTAAAAGGTTACTACTGTACTGTTACCGTCCGTAGGCAACATTAGGTAGGCCTATGTTATTATCAACTACTATAGGCTATCAATTAGGGATGGGCGATATGGCCTAAAATCCATATTGTGATATACATTGCAGCCTCTTGCGATAACGATATTATAATAAAACCATTTCAGAACAGGTTACACAGACCCTGCTAAACAACTGCTAAATGTTTTTTTTTTTTTTTTTTTTGAAAGGGTGTATGTAGTTTTGAGAACATATATTGTGCAAAACTGTAAGTATACAACATAATTTTGCAGATAAATAAAATTTAAGTACACTAGCTGCAGAGACTTAAGTAGGTCTAATGTTTATTATGGCTTGGAGCTTATGAAACCCCAAATTTAAAATTAGAATATTGTCTAACTGATGTCTTTTCAGTTAAAAAGAAACACAAGAACGATTCTTAAAATCGGGCGCTTTTAATAAAAAGAGATTATGTGCTACACCACTCACTAAGATATATTGGGAATAATACGCGCGCGCTGGTATTCAGTGATATGTTTCGTTTTGAATTTGAGGTGGTAGAACGGATTAGTCGTGTGTTAACTTACCGACCTGTTACACCACACAGTCTACATCGGACGGCTTAAATACAAACCAAGTCCAAATAATGGATGTTGCACGGATCTTTTACACCAGCTTTCACTTTCAGCCGTGTTTACTTAAGATGACGACGAATATGATGCGTTGCAGCCGGGTGTTCCTCGCGGCCGCGGGTAGATTGCGTCATCATAGCTTGTGTAGTTTGAGCCAGCTCCCAACGCTCCCAACCCAATTTGGAGAATAGATTAACGGCGATATTTTTTTTATCGCGCGATAAGAGTCTCGCGTTAACGCAGCGCGTTAACGCCGATAACGGCCCACCACTAATATATATATATATATATATATAATCTAATTGATTACAAGATTTGGCTGAGAAAATTGCCCCCAAAAGATGAATTAAAGGGGTGGTTGATTATGATTTGACTTTCCTAACTTTAGTTAGTGTGTAATGTTGCTGTTTGAGCATAAACAACATCTGCAAAGTTACAACGCTCAAAGTTCAAAGCAAAGGGAGATATTTGCTTTTAAAGAAATCGCTTTTTAAGGACTACAACAAACGGCTGGTAGAGACTACACCACATTCCTCCCGGGTTAGTGACATCACCAGCCCTAAAATTTACATAAACCCCGCCCCCTGAACACGATTTATAGATTATCAAGACAGAATATGCTAACCAATGACTAGAAGATAACTACACATCAGCTTCATAAACTCGTCAACCAACCATTCAGAAATGTCCTGTTGCTTCTACATGTTGTCACTTCTTCTCGAGTCTCTCCATCATTGTCTGACTCCGGTTTGAACATAAAAGGAAGAACAGTTTCTGACATTTTAGTGCGTGTCTGTAATCGAAGCTGCTGACACACACAAGCTCTTGAAGCTCCGCCCTCTGTGCCGGGAGCAGCAGCTCATTTGCATTTAAAGGAACAGACACAAAACAACACGTTTTTGCTCACCCTCAAAAAGTGACAACTTTAACATGCTATATAAAAATATCTGTGGGGTATTTTGAGCTAAAACTTCACACACACACTCTGGGGACATCAGAGACTTATTTTACATATTGTAAAAAGGGGCATTATACCCCCCCCCCCCCCCCCCCCCCCCCCTTTAAAGTCATTACTGTGTTAAATGAGAAAAGCATCAAATAAGCATCACAAAAAGTAGCTTTAGAAGGAAATATAATATTTGAAATATTCAGATTTATTACACATAAACTTTTAGGCTTCAACGGCCATGAGGGTGAATAAATGATGACTGAATAAAATATTTTGGGCGAACTATATCTTTAATGGGTTTTTTTATTAATATTTAAATTTTTTATTTAAATTTTAATGAAATGATACTCTAAATAAGAAACTGTACATGTCTAAATGAGTAAGTCATTGAGTCATGCAATCATTAAATTTGTTCAAATTGCTGATTCATTCAGGAATTAAGTAAATGTCTCTCTTTATGAATGGGTCATTGAATCATTGGTTCACCCGATATTATACAATATTAACTTATTTATTGAACTGTTGTATAAAATCAATATCACGTTTACACTCGTACTATTCGGGACAAAAACAGCACTCGTTTGATATTGCGCTTGTTACTCGTGTGATGTCGCTTAACTATATCAGTATAAATATGTAATATTGTCTCTATATTAAATAAATATGATATATATATATATATATATATATATATACACACTGTAAAAATGGTAGGCAATAGGCAATCTAATACAATAGCCATATGTATATATATATATATATATATATATATATATATGTGTGAGTGTTATTGTTTTTGTTAGTGTTATTATTACACAACCATGTCACATAAAGGCCTTAGCTTTTGCATTTCACTTGCATAATACTTCGTATTAATGAAGTAATGCAATACTTCAGTGCATTTTACCCTGCAGCATGAGCAGTTCGAGCTACAGATGAATGTTGAGTAGTTTAATCTTGGCTTTTATTAATCCATCATTATCTGATGCCAGCTTAACAAATGAATAATTTGCCAGTATGATTGCCCTCATTGCTGTCTAATGTCCTTTGTCTATGTCCAGCTTTTTTGGACTCCAGACCTCCCGGACTTGTCGGCCCAGGCGTCGGGGACAGACGCTCAGCAGATGAACAGCCGAGAGAAGTGTGCCTTTTGTGAGGATGATGTACACCCAAATCACATGTATAGCCACCTCAATTCACACTTCAAGAACAAAGCTGGCGATTGACACACGCGGGCAAGGGGTCGCCCGCCGGACTGAAACGGCCTTTATTCATGGCTTTAAGTAGCACACTTCCCTTCTGAACACATTTGCTCACGTCCGTCAGCGACACGATGAAGAGAGCGGAACCTTCCGCGGTCATTTATTTAATTAGGAGAACTTTAAACGGTGGTTATGTCTTAATTAATCTTTTTAGCTGCATTTTTAGTTGGAGGCGTTCCGATGACTGGCAGTTTAACTGTAGAATAAAGGCAAAAAATCATTTAATTTGATATGGCAACATCAAAGATATCCGCATCTCGGAGGGTGAGTTGTCTCACCGTTGTACTTTTATTCAAATGCATCCCAACCTAAAGAACAAGCTCTTACCTGTGCTATGCATATATCAATTAAAACAAAATATCAGTTTCTAGGGATGGTCCCAAGCCTTTTATATGAATATATAACATTTGTGAATGTAAACCGTCATATCTTGGTAATTATGCGTTTGTTTTTGTTTTTTTAAGTCATAAATCCAATTACACAAATGCTTGTTTTCTCTAGCAATGGTTTTGTTTGTTGGTTTCAAACGTACTTTCTTAAAGTAGAATTATTTTTGTGCATCCTTTCCTCCTAGCTAAATTGCAATATCATATTTTTGTAATATCTTTTTTTTTTTAAAGTGAACACAATAAAACCACACTGACATACATTAAGGCAAGAGTCACTAATTTAAAACAGGCAAATTTGAACCGTGTCCTCGGGACAAGAGCGTCAGGTCGGGGCAAGTTGTAGTTTAGCACTCTTGTTTTAACTTCAGCAACACGGCTGGTAAATTTAGACATTTTTTTCCATTGAAATGTTGTGGAAGTAATAACTCCTAATTGCTTTAATTTGATAACTTAATTTTAATGTGTACCACCTGTATGAGGGAATCTGTTCATAATGAGAAATAATTCCAGGATAATCATTTCAACGATAAACACCATCTGGTTTACGAAAGCACTTCTGCACAGGTATATCAGGTTAATTAAAACTGTGTTTCTACACTGAGTATCCAATACAAGCTCAATTTGTGATTTCATGCACAATTATCCTATGAATTATACTGCATTATTTTGTGGCCTACTTGCTATTGGGCCTGTTTTAGATGTCTGCGGTTCATCCACATGACTGAACCCGAGCAAAAAGCACTGAGAAATATTAACCGAGCGTTTTCTAGATTGCATATCATGTGAATTATCTGCTCAAATACCAAAACAATCTTCCATTTGGTTTTCATACGATCGCATTATACCTCTAAACTGCACTGTGCTCTCACTGTGTGTACAGAAGCGCTTGTGTTTTTATTGGAATATCTTAAACCATGTCCTTGATGCTGCATTGGACTGTGTGTGTGTGTGTGTGGATAATTAGCAGCGTCGTAAACAAACGTAATCATTTTCAGTAATTCAGTGACGACGCGTTGAGCAGATAGTCAGATGTGTGTAGTGGCACACGTGTGTGTGTGTGTGTGCAGCGAAGACCTCGCAGCGCCCCGGATTACAGCCTGCTAACACACACACACACACACTCCATAGATGAGCTGGTGTGAAGAAGAGGAGCTAGTTTTGTGGTTGTTTTTCACACTGGCAGACTGGCGCTGCACATTGGGACTTTTGCAATGTTTCGCTGATTCGCTGAAGAAAAGATCCCCTAAAATATTGATTTAAGGGATAATGTACAACCAGCCGGTCATTATCGCAAAATAAACACTGATAGGGTTATTCAACAACTCAAAGCGGGCGTTTGTTTTGACCAGCTAACTGTGTGTAATCCTGGTTGTTCAGTTTGTGGTTTTAAAACCTAAAAGAGAATCAGCATTTTCAAGTCATAGCTTCCCTCTGAAGATTCCTATCGGTTTGTTATGTGTTGGTAAATGAGGTCTACAGTGCAACATAAATTATACACAGCTATATGTGAATTTTAAAGCTACTATGTAATGTAACTTGCTAACAAGTTTCTAAATGAGGACTGAAACACAAGAATGTGAGTTTGCATGCTTGGCGAATCTGAAAACTGTTGTAGTCCTTGTTTAGCCAAGTTTTATTCTGAAAACCCAATGGAAAATCCCTTGGGAGCCCATGATGACTGATCCGGGTCAACCTACAAACGGATGTAATGACTGAACAGCTCTATTTACTGTATACTTACCAAATAAATAAGTACATTTACTTGAAATATCAATTGATTTTTGAGTTGATCATGTCCATACTGTCAGTGTTTCTCAACTAAAGGGCTGACGCAGACTTCTATGTATATACACACACATATGTATAATATATATAAATATAATAATATATACACATATATTATATAAATGTAAACTTTTATGTTAGATGCAATTATTCGCGATTAATTGATTTGACAGCACTATTATATATGTATATGTGTGTGTGTACACACATATGTGTGTGTATATATGTATACACACACACATATGTATAATATATATAAATATAATAATATATATATACACATATATCATATAAATGCAAACTTTTATGTTAGATGCAATTAATCGCGATTGATTTGACAGCACTATTATATATGTATATGTGTGTGTACACACACAAGCCTGTATATAGGCCTATGTACATACACACACACACACACACACACACACATTTATTAGATAAACAAACTTAATATGTTAGATGTGGTTAATCAATTTGATAGCACTAGTTTAATTACATAATTACTTGGCTTTGACATATTTTTGCTCTCATTAAAACATAATTTCATTAAGAAAATTCATGACGCGGCATTCTATTAGAATATATCTGACGTAACATAAGGTTGCTATGCAACAAAAATTAATATCGCTACTGGCGCACAGCGATATAGTGAATTAGGAATAGCATACTACCTTATATTACTGTTTTTCCACATCTTTATATTTAAAAAATAGTAAGAATATGCTACTCTGTGAACTTTTTGCTTCGAGTGGTTTGAACGCTTTACTGACCAATCAGCAGTCAGCATCGATCTTTTTAAGGTGTGGGCTATAATATAGGAAGTCATGCTAAAAGACAACAGAATATTTTCACCCATATTCCCTCCCAAATCCTCGTGTTTTAATGAAGCATAATTTCTCAATGTCTCGCGCCACACATTGCTGTTTTGCTCCAGCAAAAACAACACAACAACTGAGGCACACGACATGCTTTTGCTCTATTTGCAATGCTGAATATTGCATGTCGAAAGCACACAATGTGTTGCGCATAATACACGACCCAACTTGGATAAACAGAGCGTTCAAATTCTCATCTCTCACATCAAAGCATGAATTTATTCTAAAAGGCAGCAAATATGAACTCTCTCCCTAATGATCTCTCTCTCTCTCTCTCTCTCTCTCTCTCTCTCTCTCTCTCTCTCTCTCTCTCTCTCTCTCTCTCTCTCTCTCTCTGGAGTCGTGGACAGATGCTTGTACATAATTACGTTGTCAGTGCTCGTTATTTGGAAGAGGAAAGCTGTACTGACAGTTTCTGGGTCCATGTGTTTTCTTTTTTGTCTTATTTTTTTTTTTTTTTTTTTTTTTGTCCTTGCTGTTGACTCAAATTTGACAGCATAATGCCGAAAGTGTAAGACAGAAATATGACTGATTAGATATTCTAAAGGTCTATAGACCTCCACTCCTCGGTAAAGCAGGCCTTCCATTCATTCATCTGCGCACTTTCTTGCAATATATTTGGATTAAAGTCCCCAAAAAAAAGAGGAGGAGGAAGACGAGGGTTATAGATTGAGAAGGAGAAGCAGCAGGCTGATTACGAGGTGTCAAAATTGCCAGGAGCAAAAAGGTGAAAGCAATCAGGGGTGAGAAGAGTGCAGCATTCGTGAGGGGCAACTAATTATCCAATTCATTTGTGGAGAGCAGCATTTGAGTCTGAACGCTGACAGATTGGTGCGGAGGAGAGGGGAGGTGTTGGAACAATGGAACCCGGTTCACCCTCATTACTGCCGCATGCTAATCAGACGCTCCGCGCTGACGCTCCGCGCCGCACAGTTCAGCGGAAAACAGCTTCATTCCAACGCGAAGAAACCCGCTGGAGAGAGAGAGAGAGAGAGAGAGAGAGAGAGAGAGAGAGAGAGAGCGCGAGAGAGAGAGAGAGAGATTTAACAAGCACTTTATTATTCTATGAACCTTACATCACGTTACTGGCAGTTATTAAAAATTAATAAAAATAAAATAAATTACTTTATAATAAAAAATGTTTAAAATTTAAAAATACTTTTTATTTCAAATATAAGAGAGAGAGAGAGGGGGAGAGAGAGACCTGCACAGAACTGTGTTGGCTCAAATTCCACCAACGCATAAACGAGCCAAAAGGTTCCTTCAAGCAAAAGGAGTTGCATTGCTTGAATTGCCTACTAATATAAATTAGGCTATGTCTTATTTTAACAATCTGTCCTATAATAATCTATAGGTAACCTATACTGTAAAAAATGGTAGGCAATAGGCAATCTAATACAATAGCCATAGCCTATATATACTGTCAAATCGATTAAACGCATCTAACATAAAAGTTTGTTTATTATATTATTATATGTATGTTATATGTCTCTATGTGTATTTATATAAATATAATATGTATATATATATATATATATATATATATATATATATATATATATATATATATACACACACACACATTCTCACTATAAAAAAGTAGGCTATATGATCAATAAGTTATGACAGCATGTTTTCTTTGATTTAACTCATCAAAATAATTTCAATTTCAACTTTTTTATAAATGATAAAAGATTCAACTAATTTTTAAGTCAGTTTCGAGTAATTTATGTTGAAATTACTCAAAAATCCAAGTTTACTGTAGGCCTACTTAATTTAAGGCAGCAACTTCGTTTTACAGTATAGCCTACAAATAATAATACACACACACACACACACACACACACACACACACACACACACACACACACACACACACACACACATATTATGTAAACACAAACTTTTATGTTATGCACTTAATCGATTTGACAGCACTATACATTTTTACCTTATGTATATATATATATATACATACATACAGAGAGAGTCAACCTGCTCCTCTATCTTTTTGTCGCCCTCTTGTAATGCGTTTATGTAGCCTATATAAATTATTTTATTTAAATATATCAAGGCTATATTCTGTATTAATAACATAAACTACGAAGTCACGTTGGAAATTAAGCTTCCTAATTGAATTAATATACTTGCCGTCAAGAAATGGGACACGGATAATTACATTAAATTAGCATCATTTGAAACATCTGTTGCTATTTCATTTGTGTCTAATCCTTCCTCAATTAATGTTTCCTTATGTCTTATAACTGCACAACATCGTTCATGAGAGTTTCCCGCGAGATGTGGATTATATAGACCACATGAATTATACTATAAAAATTAGGCCAATTATTATAGCCTAATTATTATTATGTTTTGAGAATCATGAAGAATTATTTTTTCGGAAATCATTTCTACATTTATTTTACCTTGCTATATTCACTTCATTTTTTCCCAGAGGATTAATCTTGCAGTTTTATTTATTTATTTATTTAAATGTAGGCTAACTTTAAACTATTGAAATGTTTTACACGCAAACGGAAATTACAAATCATGTCTGGAAGAAAAACATTCACTCGTTTCGTTTACAGCTGCAAATGAACTAACTAGTTGAGAGTCACTGGACGACTTTATTATATTGCGGCATCATAATTTTTCTACCTGAATCGCAGTCATTATGAAATCACAGAGAATGTCCTGAATGTATCGAAATCTAATTAGCTATTGCTATGACGTGATTAATAAATGGGTAGTCTATCAAAAAAAAAAAAAAAAAAAAAAAAAATTTCGTTCAAGCAGATTGTGCGTAAAGTGTTTTCTTAATTTCTTGACCAGTCCGTAGCTAAAATAAATAAATAAATATATGAACTTAATAATTATAATATTTAGTACATCAGAAACTCCCTCTCGTTTACACATTAAGAAAAATAATAGGCTACTTATCAACATGATCTTATTTCTTTTTGTACAGCCAAATAAACCACAATCTGAGTAACCAAGCTGACTATTGCCAAATCACAGTCTGGGAGAGGAGAGGGGGGAAAAGATGGAGGAATTAATATGTAGTGTTAATTAACAGGAAGTCAGAGACAGTCTCAGCATCACTGAGAAAGTTTGATCAGAGGAAGTATATTCCCACAGTATTATGTGCGGTGTTTATAACGACAGCTCAGTTCTAGCGAACACCTGAGATCTGAGGACACAATAATCTCAAATTAAACAAATTATGTTTGTTGTGAAATCTAGAGTCCGGTTTGACTGTCATTCTCTTGTCACGTGTCTTTTTCCGCCCCTGCAATTATGCTATTTTATTTAGCAATTTGTCAAGCGTTTCTAGACCCAATATTAGATACATGTCCCCCGCCAAAAAAAAAAAGACAATATCTCATCTTAGTATTTATTTAGGATATCTATTTTGAGAATTGTCTATTATTTGTGCATGCACCTTTGTTGTTCCCCCTAGCAGGTGTTTTAGGTCAGTTGGCCGGTATTTTCTATCCTCCCGATGGCTCGATGGCCATCTCTCCATATCAAAGTCGTGCAGACAATCAACAACTTCCTACATAAACACATGCGAATATATGGGATGCAGACCAAATGTAAGGGCAAGAGAGGAGAGGGCCACCCCGCAGTTTACATGTTACCCAACAAGCAACGCGACGGTCCCTCTCGGTTCAGGATGCGACGCGATTCCTCCTCGTGTCAGGCGAAATGTGTTGAAGCGAAAGGCTCCTTCCGTAGGTCTCTGAGCAGTCCTGTCTGCTGTGTGTGTTTGTTTCGAGAACCCCGATTCTGGAGCACGGATTTGGCAGTCACAGCAAGTGATGACAGAGGCATTGGTGAGATCGCACCCGGAGCCCCAGAGGACGATACCGTTTCTGAGGAGAGGAAGGCCTCTTAGACCGGCACAGGCTTCGCTTCAAGATGCTTAAAGTCGTGCGTTTTGCTGGTTCCTCTTCGAAATAAATGTTCCAAACGCGGGGTTTCGCAGCGATGCTATCATAGAAGAATTCTTTTTTTTTTGATTCCACCAAAAGTTCCATTCAGTGAACCGTTCGTAAAAGAAACATTTTTGGTAACGCTTTATTTTAAGGTGATGTTGTTACTGTATATGTATGCAAAATTACAATTAACTAACCCTAAACCAAGCCCTAACCCTAACTGGAACTTTCTATGGTTACACTTTATTTTAAGGTGTCGTTGTTACAGTATAATTATATATTTAAGTAGTAATATTATGTAGAGTTATAGGATTAGGGTTTGGTTGAGGGTTAGTGTAATTATGCATAATTTACTGTTATTTCTATGGTAAGTACATGTAACAAGGACACTGTAAAATAAAGTGTTACCCTTTCTATTAATATAGTTAATTAATAGTATTACTCAGTACGTATTTGAGTAAGTACAATGTAATAACGCCATCTTAAAATAAAGGGTTACACTTTATTTTAAGGTTTCTTTGTTACACTGTATTTATTTAAGTACTGAGTAATGTTAAGTAATTTAGTATTTACTAAAGGATATGGGTTTGGTTTGGTTTAGTTGCATTATGCATAATTAGTTATTACTATCATAACTACATCTAACACATAACAATGACACTGTAAAATAAATTGGAACCATATTTTTCTTAGTAGGCTACATTTAACAAAACAGAACATTTAAAAAAAAAATAATAATCTAAAGAACCTTTTTCTTTATTTCCGTGGATTTTCCCAGCTCAGCTAACAAAAATCTGAACGTTGCTGAAATATTATTTTCTGAAGATAATTTTTCAAACACACCTGAATGTTATAAATATAACATGAATATAAATGCTTTCCAGGAACAATGTATAATAACATTTTTGTGCTAAAATTTTAAATTACATTATTAAAAATCAGATAATGCTGAACGAATGCTCACTTGTAGAACATTGGACCCATAGGCTATAGATGCCAATAAAGAATCTTTATTTTTAGGGTTCTATTTTCACTAGGCCTATTTCTGCTCACTAATCAAGGGCTTTGCCATGTATCCATCCATCCATCTCAAAAAAAAATATTTTTTTCCCCATGCAAATTTATTCATAACACCCTTGCAAGCTACAATTGTAACACCGCTGACCTTTCAGAAGCAATAATGAAATAATGATGCACGGTGTTTCACGTTGCATTCATATCTACCTATACATATGCCCCCCCCCCCCCCCCCCCCTTTTGCTTTAGATGGTTAAAAAAGAAGGAAGGGAGAGATTGCAGTGCGCCGCAAGGGTTAAGGCAGCATGAGAGAATCCATTCTCGGCTTAATGACCTCTCCTAGCTGGGCGAGGACGGCAGGGAACACGCTCTTGACTTGTACCGAATTTGCCAATTAACACCTCGGATAACAGGCAGCCTCGGAACATCAGGCGCGTTGGGAGGAGACGCTCACATGCACTTTGTTTTTTATTCTTGGCCTGCTTCCTATGGCTGGCATGCGTGCGTTTCAGCATCTTAAGGGCTTCGGGACGACGCTTCACTCATTCACATCGCGTTCAACACAAAGATCGCTCGAAGCAGCGATTAGCGTTTAGCGATTCAGGAAACGTGTTCGTTTTGTCCCTACAGCTGGAGAGAGAATTGGCTCCGAATGCATAGTCATATCTTAGATATTCTTCGACTTCTCTTTTTTTCCCCCTCCCTTCGTATTTCTCCGTTACTGATAGCGTTTGCTATTTTCACACTAGCCCATATGGCCGCTTGCAGCCTCAATTAGATCCACAACTCTGGTTTCCAAGACGCTCTCGTCTCTCTCTCTCTCTTTCTCTCTCGCTCATGCCTGGCTCACTCTCCCTCTTCCTCTCTATTGTTGCTCCTATTGAACAAATGAAGACTAACAGACTGATATCGTCTTGATCACAAAGTTAATTATTCAAAAATCTCGATCTTGACTCTGGTCTCCTTGGTTGAAGCACCCACTCCTCTCCAGCCTATTATTTTCTCACATGTTTATCAGACGCCTAAACAACACCTTGGGCGGGTGTGAATTTTCAAGCCCCCAGTGAAATTCTCACCGGGCTCCGTCACTGTTTTTCCTCCGAGTCCATTTACAGGTAGGAGAGAGAGAAACACCGCTGCCAGGTCCTAATGACTGGAAGCCCGCACGAAACACCTTTCGGCCCGTGTCGCGCGCTCGTCCTCACATCAAGCTGCGGAAATTGAATACGTTTACGCGCGATGTTTTCACCGTTCCACACGTCGCTTCGCAATTCATTAGCAGCTATTCTAACGGAATGCGATCATCAAAGGAAAGATACATAATTGATAGAGGTTCACACCGCAGACAAAGGTGATGCAATCTGTCTAACAATGTTCGCAAATGTGTGCCTTATACATCTAGGAGGATAACACTTCCTTTAAGCGGCCGCGGGCCTTCCCGCGCGGCGCGTCACAGCGCGCGTTCCGCTCACCTCCGAGGTTGCGAGATCGTAGCTCGCCTCGTCTTAAAGACGAGCAGGGAGAATGTGATCCGTGCTATGGAGGTCCACACACCCGCATTCATTTATTTATGCAGTGTGAAGAAACCATCTGGCCGTGGAGAAATTGAAAGTGGATGTAATCTGGCAGGCGCAGAGTGTATGACTGACACCTCATGCGGTATTAGTGGGAGGACAAAATCATTAATGCTCCTTCTGAACCGGCACAAGACATTAAATGACTGACTAGTAGAAACCTTATATTCCTTGAAAGTCTCCCAGACAATGATGATTCACTTAGCCTACATTCACAAAATAGTAGCCCTGGTCAAATTTACTCTCAGTGAGTCATTTTTTTTTTTTTGGGATATTGAATTTAGCATTTTATTTGAATCCCTACAGCTGTTGTTTTTTTGGCCCAATTTTTAATTTTTCACTGGGTTTACATGGAGAAAAAACGCTGCATCACATTGTAAAATATTCTTAAACCCTGCTCAATTGTGGCCAAACTGTTCAGATCAGATTCAGGAATCAAAGTAAACTTCAGCTGCTCACTTTTATTGTAAGTCCTTCAGGAATAATAGTATCTTTCGACTTATGGTGATCACATGTGCTAATGTATTCACCTGTCTGATGTCAGTGACACGCACAATGTTCAGAATGGCTCATTTTTGGAGTTTCTTTGCAGCAAAATTCTCCTTTTTTTCCAGTTACAATGAAGTATATCTGAACAGATAAAGGAGGTTTTTATTCCTCATGATATGAGCCCTTTACTTTGTATTCTTTTATTATATTTATATAAAGGGATTGTATTGGTGAACTTTAGTGCTAAACACCCTAAATGTGGCAAGTGACACTTTTACCTCAGAAGTGTTTAAAAACAAAAACAACTGAAAAGCAAATAATTAGCTTGGTTATGTTGGGGTCACTCAATAAAGCAATATGGCAAGAAAGTCTGCGTTAATGTGTCACAAGTGTTTCATACAATACAGCCTCAAGTGCTTTCATATAGCAATTACTACAAAAATATATATATATAACATTGACTTTTTATGGGTGGTGATGGCGCAGTGGATAAGACACAAGCCTTTGGTGTGAGAGACCCGGGTTCGAATCCACTGTGAGACACCAATGTGTCCCTGAGCAAGACACTTAACCCCTAGTTGCTCCAGAGGCGTGCGACCTCTGACATGTATAGCAATTGTAAGTCGCTTTGGATAAAAGCGTCAGCTAAATGAATAAATGTAAATGTAAATGTAAAGAGTTTGAGCAACAGATACACTGATTATATAGACTGAATACATTTGACTTTTTCTTTTTCTAAGGTCTTTTAATTTAGTGCAAAACAAATGTGTTGCCTACTCTGATCACACACTCCTCCATCTGGGGATGAGCTAGTGCAATTCTCCGCTGGCTTTTCTGTGACAACAACCTGCAAAGTGCTCCCAAAACCCTAATCTGCACGTCAGGGACCCCACACCTCCTGAGCACCGACGGCTTCTGTTGTTGTCCTGTGAGTCCTGCTTTTCTTCTATTGTCTTTGCATCCTGTAGGTCATGTCAAATTCATTGGATGTGTTCACAATAGAGCGAATGGAAATGAGAGTTGTGTTCATTTCACTTGTTGTGGTGATGAAACAACTCCAGACATAAATGCCAAGTTTGGATTTAAAGCTGAGAAGCAGTAATGAGAAATCCATTATTTCTCTCTCGAAGTTCTTTTTAAGGACCTTTGATTTCTGTAAATGTAAATTAGCACTTGTCCTCTTCCTCTAAAGCACAGAGCTGGCAGTGCCAAGCTTGTGGGTTCAATTTCCAGGCAACAAAAATACTGCGCAAAATATACATTAAAGGGATAGTTCACCCAAAAATGAAAATTCTGTCATCATTTACTTACCCCTCATGTCATTCCAAATGTGTAAGACTTTCGTTTATCCTCGGAAAATCTTTTTAATGAAATCTGAGAGATTTCTGTCCCTCCATTGACAGATACGCAACTACCACTTTGACTCTTCAAAAAGGTGATAAAGAGATCGTAAAACTAATCTATATGAATCCAAATTTTCTGTAGTGATTCGATCGCTTTATATGATGAACAGATTTAACAGATTTAGGCTTTTATTAACATATAAACATTGATCTGCAAACAAGCTCAACCGAACCTGCTTTGATGCTCGAGCAACAAACCTCTAACAGAAGTTCAAACGTGCTGCGTAACATGAGAATGAACCTCATTGGTTCTTGCTGAAGCTCAAACGTGATGCGTAACACGAGAATGAACCTCATTGGTTCTTGCTGAAGCTCAAACGTGCTGCGTAACACGAGAATGAACCTCATTGGTTCTTGCAGAAGTTCAAACGTGCTGCGTAACACGAGAATGAACCTCATTGGTTCTTACAGAAGTTCAAACATGTTGCGTAACACGAGAATGAACCTCATTGGTTCTTGCAGAAGCTCAAACGTGATGCGTAACACAAGAATGAACCTCATTGGTTCTTACAGAAGTTCAAACATGTTGCGTAACACGAGAATGAACCTCATTGGTTCTTGCAGAAGCTCAAACGAGATGCGTAACACGAGAATGAACCTCATTGGTTCTTGCTGAAGCTCAAACGTGCTGCGTAACACGAGAATGAACCTCATTGGTTCTTGCTAAAGCTCAAACGTGATGCGTAACACGAGAATGAACCTCATTGGTTCTTACAGAAGTTGAAACATGCTGCGTAACACGAGAATGAACCTCATTGGTTCTTGCAGAAGCTCAAACGTGATGCGTAACACGAGAATGAACCTCATTGGTTCTTGCAGAAGTTCAAACATGCTGCGTAACACGAGAATGAACCTCATTGGTTCTTGCTGAAGCTCAAACATGCTGCGTAACACGAGAATGAACCTCATTGGTTCTTACAGAAGTTCAAACGTGCTGCGTAACACGAGAATGAACCTCATTGGTTCTTGCTGAAGCTCAAACGTGCTGCGTAACACGAGAATGAACCTCATTGGTTCTTACAGAAGTTCAAACATGCTGCGTAACACGAGAATGAACCTCATTGGTTCTTACAGAAGTTCAAATTCAAACATGTTGCGTAACACGAGAATGAACCTCATTGGTTCTTACAGAAGTTCAAACATGCTGCGTAACACGAGAATGAACCTCATTGGTTCTTACAGAAGTTCAAACATGCTGCGTAACACGAGAATGAACCTCATTGGTTCTTGCAGAAGCTCAAACATGCCTAGTAACACGAGAATGAACCTCATTGGTTCTTGCAGAAGCTCAAACATGCCTAGTAACACGAGAATGAACCTCATTGGTTCTTACAGAAGTTCAAACATGCTGCGTAACACGAGAATGAACCTCATTGGTTCTTACAGAAGTTCAAACATGCTGTGTAACACGAGAATGAACCTCATTGGTTCTTACAGAAGTTCAAATTCAAACATGTTGCGTAACACGAGAATGAACCTCATTGGTTCTTACAGAAGTTCAAACATGCTGCGTAACACGAGAATGAACCTCATTGGTTCTTACAGAAGTTCAAACATGCTGTGTAACACGAGAATGAACCTCATTGGTTCTTGCAGAAGCTCAAACATGCCTAGTAACACGAGAATGAACCTCATTGGTTCTTGCAGAAGCTCAAACATGCCTAGTAACACGAGAATGAACCTCATTGGTTCTTACAGAAGTTCAAACATGCTGCGTAACACGAGAATGAACCTCATTGGTTCTTACAGAAGTTCAAACATGCTGTGTAACACGAGAATGAACCTCATTGGTTCTTGCAGAAGTTCAAACATGCTGCGTAACACGAGAATGAACCTCATTGGTTCTTGCTGAAGCTCAAACGTGTTGCGTAACACGAGAATGAACCTCATTGGTTCTTGCTGAAGATCAAACATGTTGCGTAACACGAGAATGAACCTCATTGGTTCTTACAGAAGTTCAAATGTGATGCGTAACACGAGAATGAACCTCATTGGTTCTTGCAGAAGCTCAAACATGTTGCGTAACACGAGAATGAACCTCATTGGTTCTTGCAGAAGTTCAAACATGTTGCGTAACACGAGAATGAACCTCATTGGTTCTTGCAGAAGCTCAAACATGCCTAGTAACACGAGAATGAACCTCATTGGTTCTTACAGAAGTTCAAATGTGATGCGTAACACGAGAATGAACCTCATTGGTTCTTGCAGAAGCTCAAACATGTTGCGTAACACGAGAATGAACCTCATTGGTTCTTGCAGAAGTTCAAACATGCTGCGTAACACGAGAATGAACCTCATTGGTTCTTGCAGAAGCTCAAACATGTTGCGTAACACGAGAATGAACCTCACTGGTTCTTGCAGAAGTTCAAACATGATGCGTAACACGAGAATGAACCTCATTGGTTCTTGCAGAAGCTCAAACATGTTGCGTAACACGAGAATGAACCTCATTGGTTCTTGCAGAAGTTCAAACATGTTGCATAACACGAGAATGAACCTCATTGGTTCTTGCAGAAGCTCAAACATGTTGCGTAACACGCGAATGAACCTCATTGGTTCTTGCAGAAGTTCAAACATGTTGCGTAACACGCGAATGAACCTCATTGGTTCTTGCAGAAGCTCAAACATGCCTAGTAACACGAGAATGAACCTCATTGGTTCTTGCAGAAGTTCAAACATGCTGCGTAACACGAGAATGAACCTCATTGGTTCTTGCAGAAGCTCAAACATGCCTAGTAACACGAGAATGAACCTCATTGGTTCTTGCAGAAGTTCAAACATGTTGCGTAACACGAGAATGAACCTCATTGGTTCTTGCAGAAGCTCAAACATGCTGCGTAACACGAGAATGAACCTCATTGGTTCTTGCAGAAGTTCAAACATGCTGCGTAACACGAGAATGAACCTCATTGGTTCTTGCAGAAGCTCAAACATGTTGCGTAACACGAGAATGAACCTCATTGGTTCTTGCAGAAGCTCAAACATGCTGCGTAACACGAGAATGAACCTCATTGGTTCTTGCAGAAGTTCAAACATGTTGCATAACACGAGAATGAACCTCATTGGTTCTTGCAGAAGCTCAAACATGTTGCGTAACACGCGAATGAACCTCATTGGTTCTTGCAGAAGTTCAAACATGTGGCATAACATGCGAATGAACCTCATTGGTTCTTGCAGAAGCTCAAACATGCCTAGTAACACGAGAATGAACCTCATTGGTTCTTGCAGAAGTTCAAACATGCTGCGTAACACGAGAATGAACCTCATTGGTTTTTGCAGAAGCTCAAACATGCTGCGTAACACGAGAATGAACCTCATTGGTTCTTGCAGAAGTTCAAACATGCTGCGTAACACGAGAATGAACCTCATTGGTTCTTGCAGAAGTTCAAACATGTTGCGTAACACGAGAATGAACCTCATTGGTTCTTGCAGAAGCTCAAACATGTTGCGTAACACGAGAATGAACCTCATTGGTTCTTGCAGAAGTTCAAACATGTTGCGTAACACGAGAATGAACCTCATTGGTTCTTGCAGAAGCTCAAACATGTTGCGTAACACGAGAATGAACCTCATTGGTTCTTGCAGAAGTTCAAACGTGCTGCGTAACACGAGAATGAACCTCATTGGTTCTTGCAGAAGTTCAAACATGCTGCGTAACACGAGAATGAACCTCATTGGTTCTTGCAGAAGCTCAAACATGCTGCGTAACACGAGAATGAACCTCATTGGTTCTTGCAGAAGTTCAAACATGTTGCGTAACACGAGAATGAACCTCATTGGTTCTTGCAGAAGTTCAAACATGCTGCGTAACACGAGAATGAACCTCATTGGTTCTTGCAGAAGCTCAAACATGTTGCGTAACACGAGAATGAACCTCATTGGTTCTTGCAGAAGCTCAAACATGCTGCGTAACACGAGAATGAACCTCATTGGTTCTTGCAGAAGTTCAAACATGTTGCGTAACACGAGAATGAACCTCATTGGTTCTTGCAGAAGCTCAAACATGCTGCGTAACACGAGAATGAGCCTCATTGGTTCTTGCAGAAGCTCAAACATGCTGCGTAACACGAGAATGAACCTCATTGGTTCTTGCAGAAGCTCAAACATGCTGCGTAACACGAGAATGAACCTCATTGGTTCTTGCTAAAGCTCAAACGTGCTGCGTAACACGAGAATGAACCTCATTGGTTCTTGCTAAAGCTCAAACGTGCTGCGTAACACGAGAATGAACCTCATTGGTTCTTGCAGAAGCTCAAACATGTTGCGTAACATGAGAATGAACCTCATTGGTTCTTGCAGAAGCTCAAACATGCCTAGTAACACGAGAATGAACCTCATTGGTTCTTGCAGAAGTTCAAACGTGATGCGTAACACGAGAATGAACCTCATTGGTTCTTGCAGAAGCTCAAACGTGATGTGTAACACGAGAATGAACCTCACTGGTTCACGTCAAGTAAGCATGCTTGAGCTTACCTTTACCAAATCTGATTTGTATGTTGATGAATGTTTAAATGTGAATAAAAGCCTAAATTCAATATGTTCATCATATAAAGCGATCAAGTCTCTACAGAATATTTGGACTAAACCACTCAATTAAAATGGATTCGTTTTATGATTTCTTTATGTTCTTTTTGAAGAGTCAAAGTAGTAGTTGTGTAGCTGTCAACGGAGGGACATAAATCTCTCAGATTTCATTAAATAGATCGGTGTTCCGAAGATGAACGAAATTCTTATGGGTTTGGAACGACATGAGGGTGAGTAAATGATGACAGAATTTTGTTTTTTTGTGGGAAAAGAAGCCTTTAAATATATACTCTAATAAGGTTGTACACATTCACTATTGAATTGAGTATGCTGAAATAATACGGTTTATGCGTAACAAACTTCCATATTCTGTAAAACAGGTTGCATCACTTCCAGCCCAGATCTTTTGTATGCGAGAATGAACACGAGAATGAACTTTCTGTTTTTCTTTTGTTGTTTGATTCATATTAACAGCATAAATAACAGTAACTGTATATTACACTGCTTTCACTTTAATACACAGATCTAATAAACGCATGTGATTTCTTTGCCTGCTGTTTACGTTCACAAACATAACTGACTGTGTTTATGTGAACTTTGTGTGTTTTTGACATAACCTTGTGTGTATTTGACAGTTTAAGGCAAGTCAAGGCAAGTTTATTTATATAGCACATTTCATACACTATGGCAATTCAAAGTGCTTTACATAGAGAGGAATAAAAATCATCACAAAATAAAAGCAGTTTAAGCGCAATAAGATGTGAAAGAGAACTTAGTTTAATACTCACGGGACGCGCTGTCTGACATCCAGCTTTCTGTGTGCGCGCTCAGAAAACCATATATCAGAAGTTTATACTGATATGGCTAAAAATATGGCTTTAAAATGCATGCAGATAATAAACTTTAATGATGATGAAGAATTGCAATGTCACGTAAGCGGGGCAGTGATAGAGATTATAATCAAAACCAAACAGATGTTTTAGTTTTTGGCAGAGTATCAGAGGCAGGAGCTGTAAAGGCTCCGCCCTCTCCTGGATAGGAGGCGGAGCAGCAGCTCATTTGCATTTAAAGACACATGCATGAAAACAGGTTTTTCCTTCCTTTCAAAAATGGGCATTTACAACATGGTATAATAAATGATCTGTGAGGTGTTCTGAAACTTCACAGACACATTCTGGGGACACGTGAGACTTATCTTATATTACAACTTGTAAAAAGGTGCATAATAGGTCCCCTTTAAAAGGCAATAGATATCCCGTCAGTTTGTGCTGCCGTTAACACTTTCTCCGACAAGCGGATGCGATGAGACCTGTTTTTTGTTAATGTGATGTTCAGCATAAATGCTGCATTCATGCTTTGTCATAATTACATAAAAACACATGACATTCTACTTGTAGCTGTTTAAGTCCTCGGACTGGGAATTAGACATTTCTATCAACACCTAAATGAATCTGCAGCAGTCAGTCAGTCATCATGTGGTACAAGTAGGAGCTCTCAGAAAATTCCCGGATAACAAGTTGTAATCACGAGTTCTGAGGACGTGAATGCTCTTTACATGATGAGATCTTGAAATTACGAAGGTAACTGAATGCAGAATTGCATTTTGAATTTGAATGCAAGGAATTAAAATGAACTTATATTCAAATAAATTCATTGAACTCTAATTTCCGGTTCAAATTCCTGAGTGTTGTGGCCAGCTTAATTCATATTTACACTCATTAACTGAAAGGGAGCAAATTCTTTAATTCTGAATTTTGCATGACTTTGAATGCATTGTCAATTCCATTCATCGTGTGCATAATGTGTCAGACTGCAATGCAATGCAAGTGTGCTCAGTTTTCTCTTTCAGTTCTTCTACTGTCGTGGGAGAGCAACAGTTTGAAGAGTATTTTGCTGAGCAGGTGTGTTGAAGTCACATTTTCTATAACAACTTCTAATGATCTGATTTAATGGCACAGACATTTAGAGGTAAATCTGATGCCTGAATGTACAACAGGACCGTGTGCTTGCATTTCTTCTTGGCGAACATTCACGTATGCATTAATGCACTTGAATGAAGTTTATGATCCAAGTCACTTTAGATAAAAGCATCTGCCAAATGCATTAATGTAAATACAGTATATGGTATATAACTATTCCACACTTTAACTTAATAATGTAGCATGCATACTAGTGGCATTCAAGTGCAACTGACATAAAATATATACAAGCAAAACAAATGCAATAGAGTTGATCTTAAAATGTTTGTGCCTGCTTTATATTTTTAGGTTCGCATGATTGCAGATATCTGAACGGCACACAGGCGCTGGACAGCTATCAAACACGGCTTATGTTAGTGCCATCCAGAAATCTCAGCTCCTCAGCCATGATGGCAGAGAGAGAGAGAGAGAGAGAGAGAGAGAGAGAGAGAGAGAGAGAGAGAGAGAGAGAGAGAGAGAGAGAGAGAGAGAGAGAGAGAGAGAGAGAGAGAGAGAGAGAGAGAGAGAGAGAGAGAGAGAGAGATGTGTGCTGGCAGCCTCTTCCATCTGCATTACTAAATCATACACTGTCTCTCTGCAGGACAAATAAAAACCTCAGTGCTGAATATTTCAGCAATGGCTTGGATTTCATCATGGTAGGCCTGACAATATTGATAGAGGAGCCAAAAAGATGCTAAACCTAAAGCCAGTGACATGAGACTTGTTTAGTAGCATCAGTATTAGTAATGCAAGAGCAGTTTTTAATCATTCATTTATTTTTACTCTTGCGTGGAAGCACTGAATTGATATTTCTCAAAACAATTCAGCCAAAATTGCTAGATCCAAACTTGATTTTGATACAAACATAATGGTAAACTTGATCATTTCTGAACAATCTAAGATTAAAGTTTGAAAGTCTCCTGTTGACTCACACATGTTCCCCATTCAAAATGAAAATGCTTGTGATTGGAATTGTGATTAGTCTACTTTAAAATGTTTACAATATGGTTACATGGTTAAACAGATGAGATCGGGTTGGGTAAAAAAAAAAAGTCAAGATCAATCAAAATTAGATAGGATGAAAATGTTATGTCCTTAATATGACATTTCTTATATGACACCATTTTTCCAAATCAATAAACATGTCATAATAAAGTATAAGTATAATGAGTATAATAAAAAAGTCATTTGAACTGAAATTGTATTACATTGATTACAAATATTGAGTTGAATCTCATATAACTTTTTAAATAAAAAAATATTTTGATGAGTTAAAGTGATGTTAGAATATAAGTTTCAATGACTTCCTGATCACTGATATTTTTTTTAATGAAAAATACATATTTTCAAAATGTTGCAGAAACATTTGTCACATTCATCTTTAAAAGTAAAGTATTACCAATAACATAAAATGAGAAAGGAATGAAGATTATATGGTGTCTTTTTGTATTTCTTCATAACTAATTTGCCATTCATACTGATATACAGGCTGACTTTTGGAGAGAAATAAAAAGACTGGCATAAATCAGATTAACACACTGTTAATAATTGTAATTTAAGTTCTCTGTTTGGAGCGTCTCAGAGCAACGTTCAGCACTGACATCTGCCAGACTCGGATCTCGCTGAGACGGAAAGTGTACGAGCTGTGGAGGTTATTGATCGATCTGCCTCTGAAGGCCCTGTCATGTCACCTCTGCGTTCTGGTGATAACTTGTTGTGGTGAGATTTGGCTCCTGTAAGATGAATGTTGTCTCTATGACATATATGTCACCTGAACCCATGTCTGCTCCTGCAGGTGCTGGCCTCATGCTGAAATGCAAGTCTTTGGGGCTGTTTTCACACTTGGTTCGATTGCTTGGTCCGGACCTGAGTTCGATTCCACCCCTGACCAAGCGCACACTGGATTTTTGGGGGGATATTTTGTTAAAGTTAAAAATATAACCTGTAGTGATATCTACATTTACTTCTTTTCTTTTCTTTCTTACATAACCATAAACTGCATTGTAAAAACTAGTTGTGGCATTGCATGGTGAGGTCATGGGTTTGATCCACAGGGATGCATGAACTGGTAAAGCATTTAGCTTGAAGTCGCTTTAGATACTGTCTTGCAAATGCATCAATGGAAATGCATGCATACATGCATGTGCTTTTATGTGCATATTTGCATGCATATTTGCTCACCTCACATGGTTTTTGGGCTTGTACGTGCTTGTGCACCATAGATTATCAGCGTTTTAGCATGTTAGCACGTCTGTATGCGTGTGCTTGGGCATATACGAGCTTAAGAACAGGAACAGAGCGAACTCTAATCTGTTCAAGCACCTCAACAGTTCAACTGTGCCCTTCAACAGTTGTCATTTGCTTCTTCAAATACCTTTGTCATCGAAGAGAGATTAAAAAAAGCCTCAAATGAATGCGAACAAAGGCGCAGCAGAGGAGCAACGCAGTGCAAATTGCCTGATGATGAGGTGGCTAATCCCACTGCTAGTTTAATTGATACTTAAAGGCCTGCTATCCGCTCTGAAGTGCTGAGAGGCTACAAACCGCCTCGGCCAAGGTGTGGTAACAGGGTGAGGAACTGCAAGCGACTTCTCTGTCTCTCTCTCTTGCCTTCCTCTGCAGTCTCAACTCGCTCTTGCACGTTTGCACTCGTGCATTTTAGGTGCCACTTTAATCACTGTCTATTGTTTTGGGCTTTGTTTTCGCACCCCTGTGATACCTCAGACCTTGTCTGCCCGCTTTATACCAGTTGTCTCAGTCGGTGTCTTCTCATTCGCAGGGTGGCATGAGTCCAGAGTGTTGTTGTGTGTTGACAGGCAGAGCTGGGCACTGTTACCTGTGGATATGTGCATGCACTAATGAGCACAACGCTTTCGGACACTGACAAAATCATTCTGGAAGCAATGCAGTTTGATCAAGGTAAGTTTTGTGGTTCTTATATCGTGCTTAAAGATATTTCATCTGCAATTGTAATGCCACTTGCAGCACCAAACTGAATGACTGTTGACTTTTTTGCAACCATTTTGCAATATTTGGCTAATGTCAGATTGCTCAAATAAACCCAAAGATACTGTAATTCCGCTTGGTGCCACTAGTGGCACAATAATTGCATGCTCGCTAAAATAACTGAATAATGTGTACAAAATGCATCATCAGAGCAATTATATTCTTTTGGCTGCAAAATAATCATCACGAATCGTCATATGGCGTTCGGTCGCCAGAGCGGAAGTTGCATCCAGTTTGACAAATGTTTGTTTGTATTTGAACTTGTTGCAATGCATTCTTCAGTATTTGATCTAGTTGCAAGGTTACACAGCATGCCAAGCTCATGGGTTCGGTTAGCAGGAAATGAATGAAATGATCAAGTATGTACCTTGAATGCAATGCATTCTTGCAAATGGATACATGTAAACGTACGTAAACATGCATGTGTGCATTTGCTCCATATGTGCATGTAGTATAGCCAAACATACTGTAATAATGTTCGGCTAATGTCAGATTGCTCAAATAAACCTAAACAGACTGCAATTCCGCTTGGTGCCACTAGCTGAGCAATAATTGCATGCTTGTCTTTGTGCATAACGTGGACAAAATGCATCACCAAAGCAATTACATACAAAATAATCATCACAACGTCCTCGTATGGCGTTCGGTGGCCGGAGCGGAAGTGGCGTCCAATTTGACGAGTGTTTGTTTGAAGGTAAGTCTCTGAAAGAAGCACTCGATTCTTCCTTCCCCTTCCCCCACTCTCTCAACTTCAAGAAGACTTTCTCCCACTAGAATTCTGGAATGATCATTAACCTTTCCTTCTGCCCCCCCTCCCTCCTCCTTGCCAGGCTGTATCTCCTGTTCTGTTTGGTTCCTGGCCCCATATGCCACTTTCCTATTTCCTGGCTGTAGACAGCAGGGAGTAGCTCTATTATCACCTCCACTGAGCTGTCTTTGAATGTGAGAGGCAATTCCATTTCACTTTGCCACGGGGAGGAGGAGGCAGGCGTACTACCCAGCTCACAGAAATTGGCTAAGGGTTCATTTTTATAGACCGAGCGCAAGGACACAGCTTTTCCTCTGGTGTTATAGAGGATTTCGAATGTACTACACTAATGCCATGATTGCTATTGTGAAAATTGCTCAATATGGGTTTTGACAGGTGCACAGATCGAGACTGTTTGTTTGTTTCAGAGAGGTGTCGTTGCATTTGAATATTGCACATCCAGACATTTACTCATATATTTATGTTATATATGTATTTGATTGATGCACAAACCGTTTTTGAATTTTAGCTTTGGTTTGTTTGAATCTAAACATGCTTTATGCTTTATTTAAACTTGTTACACAGACTTGATTTTGTGCATTGCAGAGGATTTTGCATGTCCTATACACTAATCACATGATTGTGAAAACTGATTAGTTTTGACAGGTGCACGGATCATGACTATTTGTTTGCTTCAGAGAGGTGTCATTTCGAGCCATGATTGATCTATATGATTAATGCATGCACCATTTTTGAATTTTTATTATTCCATTGTTTTCTTTACATCAAAACGTGCTTTAAGCAAGTATTTGAAGTAGATACGCAGTCTTGATTTTGCGCATTGTTGCATTTCTGAAATGTCAGACCAACTGAAGTACACGTTGCTTTCTCGCCATTGCCATTAGCCCAAGGTGTCTTTTTGTACTGCCAATTTTATCTTTCAGAGCAACAGTTTGAATTTTAATCTAGTTCGTTAATATGTTCAAATCTGTCAATATGTTTATATTATATTATAGCATGGTTAAATAATAACAGACATTTAAAGGATTATGCATCATGCATTTGAGCACTGAAGCTTGGTGCAAACTACAGTAATGCAAGAATGCACATGAAGCTTGTACAACAAAGATTGCATGCTTGTAATGCTTTGGCTAAACATTTGCGTACTAATGTTTTTGGCCCAAGTGTCTAAGATTCTTTCAACCTGGTGCTTTCCAATGGGGTTTTCAGTGTGTTTTTTTGTGATGCAACAATGCTATTGTATGCATAATGTATATTGAACTGGAATTGTGCAAATGTATAATCTTTGCCAGCCATTTATTGTTACGTTTCGTTAACATGTTTAGCCACACATTTTTTATATTATGTGCAGTTCTGACAACCGAAAATCAAAACCTGCACAGCTAAAACTAGATATATATATAGGGATCTGTTTCTTGCTGGGAAAAATCAGCACAACACAGAGGCTAGAAAGGTTTTTCTATCGTTTAGGGTCTGGGCAAATATGTTGAAATCCTCTAAGGAGGCTGATGAAAAATGCACCCTCTTCGAGCCATCGCTAGTCTTAAGCTAAAATTGATGTTTTATAAATAATTTCGACCCCACAAACATCAAAGGCCACAATCACAGCGACTCAGTGATATTCATTTGGCATAAGTCAGTTTCATTTTTCCGAGCTTTTCATCAGAAATGGCTTAAAAAGTATCCTTGCTCTGAATCTTTCATGACTTGGGGCTTGCAGAGGACAGTGGCTGATGTTCTTCACTTGTAGACGTCTGACAGCGCTCGGCAGCATCAACAACAAAATGCTCACAAACCCCCGTTGCACTTCCTGGGTCATGCGGCCTAATAAATATTTCAAGGGACTAGCGACACACTGAGCGGCTGATAACAGGTCAGTTGCAGGTGATAAAAGTCGGTTTTAGTTGGGACATTAGGCCTTTTCTTCAGTGTGTGATATTATATCTTCACCTTCGTTTAGCCCTGTATTACACATCAGTGATTTAGCTTTGCATCGCCTGAACAGTGATATCAAACCGCTGATCTGGCCAACAGCAGTCATGTTTGAGTTGTGTCATCATGCTAAACGGGCGAATCACTTCATTGTAAAAATTAAATGAACATTTATAAAATTTTACAGTAGTGAGTTGTTGCAACTCCTCACATGAAGCACATTAGAGACTACAATAGCAATTTATTTCAGTAGATTGGCATTACCATGATGCTAAACTAATGACGTAATAATCGAATAAACAGTACACACTTATGAAAAGCCTGTGAAAATATGGTTATATGCAGAAATATTGATTTGGAATATAAATATTGCAGTATTTATTATTAATGATTTATCCGTGCACATTATTATTTTTTTCTAAATCATGTGTCTTTAATCAAAATAACTTCCCCTCCCTCTTTCAGCGAAGTATCATCCACCAATAGCAAACCACACCCATCCAATGAATTCCCCACAGGTAAAAATTAAGCCCCGCCCTACATTTGTTCTTGTTTGAGAAGCCATTTTACTCTGATATACTTCACAATAGGGAAGAAAAAAGACTATCACAACTTTAAAGGAAATGTCTGTAAACTTCTAGCAGAAAAATACTATATGCATTATTAATCTCTCTACAGATACAGTGTAAAATACATAACACAAAAGTTGAAATAGACACTATTGCCAGGGTTATGTTTGTTTTTGATCCGTCTGAGTTTCACATGTTCCTTTGTTCAGTTTCCCGCCTTTGTTCAGTTTCCATGGTTACGTCATTATTAGTTCATTAGTTTCAGCTGTGTGTCATTAGCTCATTTCAGTTTGTTATTTAAGCCTCATCCTTGCCTTCACTCTTAGTCCAGTGTCTGTTATGTTGAGATGTGTTTGCACTGCCTGTTTGCTTGCTTTTTGAGTAAGAATTAAACTTATTAGTGTTTTGTGAGAACTTGAGTCTTCGGTCTTCCGTCTGCATGCATCGTTACAACTATATAAATATATAGCATATTATATCAGAGTACAGTGCTTTTAATTTGATTAGATTTTTTATTTTACTTTTTAATTCTCTAGAAGTGAGAGGACAGACCTGATAGAAACCAATCCGATGTTTGGTTTTAAAAATCTTTTATTCAGTATTTTTGAATTAGTTTTTTGTGTGTGATATTTTTGTCTTGTTTTTAAGTAAGAAACTAACAACATTTAAGTGAGGTTTATGTTTAAAACAAGAAAAAAAAAAATTGCTAATGGAGAATGAAATATAAAAATGATATTTAAGAGAACAAGTCAAAATATTTAGCAATTTTATACGAAGTAAATCTTGTTTTAACGATGTTTAAACAAGTAAAAGAGTAAAACAAGACAAAAATACAGATTAAACAAAATATTTATTGGCACGTGCTGGAAGCATGATGCCTTAAAATGCTGCCTATTTAGGTGCTCACTATATCCGGTTAAGGCGAACGAAAAATATTCATGTTGACTCAATTAAAAAAAATTTGGTAAATCAAATTTTTTTTAAATTACATTGATTACATTTAATGAAATTAAGCTGGAATCATTTCTATGAAGGGTTGTGTCGTATATGCTCATTTTAATTAATGAAATTGAACAAAGAGCTAAAATAATTTTTTTGAGTGTACAGAGCCAGGGTGAATCTATTCACTATTAAAATAGAGTAAATGCATACAGAAGATTATTCATGTAAAAATGTCATTACCTGAGATGTTTGCAGCTGGGAAAAGTTAGGGAGATCATTGTTCTGTTCTTCTTTATAGTGCATCATCTCTGGAGCAATTGCCACAGGGAAGCTAAAAGTAGAACAAGCCAATGCTGAAAGTAACAGATATTTTTTTATAGGTGTATTTTATTACAATTCTTAATTAAAATGCTAATTAATTGGGTGTCCATTGGTCTGTTATTGCTGATTATACGGACACCATAATTAGACCAGGTTCAAGTTCAGCAACGCTATACATGGCGCAAAGTGAACCAAACAGACCCTTTCCTACCTGAAAGGCCAGCGTCCTCATTAGCCTTGCTTTTGTGGTGTCAGGTGTGGAAAATAAAGCCAATAAATTGCTCTAATTTACTCTCTCCAATGCACCTTTGCATAAAATAACTTATTGATTAACTTTTATTAGGTGCATATCTTCAATTAACACCTCTTAAAAACTTAAGCAACTTAATGCGTGGCAAAACAAGTAAAATAATAGAATAATAATAATATCGTACACTGACTTGAGTCAACCATGAAACGAGGGCACAGATAATTGGTCCGATATGGGCACCTGATATGTCAGGCATCATTTCAAGAGAGAAGGCGTATTTAGAGGGTCAGCACGTATATGCAGGTAAATCTGGCTCCTTTACTAGGCTGACAAGGAGAACATCAGTGACACCTGAGCAGGAGAGACCTAAAAGGACATCAATAATGAGAGGTGTGGGAGTGCATCTCAGGGGACGACATGGGCCCGGAGTCGTCTGCACAGAGGCTAATAAGGGTTTAAAAGCCACAACTGTCCACAGCCCACGCCAGCACACCAGCCGTCTTTCTTTTCCAAAGAGCTGCCTGATGCTTTGTGACAGGCCTCAGCTGCAACCGCGGGGGACCGGGGCGGTCAGTGGTTATGTCAGCATCAAACAATACAGCCCGCCCCTATTAGAGAGCCGAGGCGTTGATTAGAAGAACGAGCTCTCTGAATACCCTCCCAATTCGACAAAGAAAGTCGTCATATTTCGGCTTGACTTCTTCGTATGAATTTCATCTGGCATCTGGCAAACAACTTATAAATAACTCAAGGGCCATCTTAAATGCATTCCCATGAAATTTTTAGTGACACTGTAATGTAAGCCACTACCTGTCATGAATCGCAAATAACCTCGGCCTCTCGCCGTGTTTACTCTGTTGTCCATCAGCTCGCGCGCCTTCCTCATATATTCACCACAGAAAGCAATCTCCTCTGACTGTAGTGGGACGGCCTTCCCTTGTCCCCGTATCCAGGCTGGCAATAATTTCGTTGTCATTTGCTGTGCGGTGACCACATCATTGATGTGACAGTGCCGGGCATTAGGTAAAGTCCCCAGACTAGTGCTCACTTACAGAAGCTGCCTCGATCTGTCATTGACAGTGATTAGATTAGACCTGGCTGGCAAACACGTTCCTTAGCGACAGGACTTCTTGATGTGTGCGGTCCTTAACCAACCTCTGAAAATGTAAATGTGCAAAAAATTTTTTTTAACTTAACATTTGAGACTTTAATCCAAATCGACTTTGCATTTAAGGTGTAAAGTTTATCAGTTCATGCATGCCCTGGGAATCGAACCCATGACCTTGGTGTTGCTCTACCGTTTCAGATACAGGAATGCATTAATTTGTCGAATTAATTGGTAATAATATTTCACCCATGGCATTGATTTGATTTAGATCACATCGGATGCATTGCGTTTCAATCTGCTGTTTGGCTTCTTCATCTAGGCAGTTGTTGGCTTTGCACGACTAATGAAGAATCAGCGGTCCGACCTCCAGGTTGATGTCATTTATACAAGCTGTTTTCGCAGGTGTTCCTTGGCGACAGGGCTTCTTGATTTTGTGTGGACCTTAACCAACCTCTGAAAACTTTAATATGCAATTTTTGGTTACACTTTATTTGAAGGTGTCATTGTTATATTTTTAAGTACAGAGTAATATTAAGCAACTACATGTACTTACTATAGGGTTAGGGTAGGATTAGAATTTGGTTGAGGTTTAGTTGCATGTAATTATGCATAATTTACTGTTATTACTTTGGGAATTACATGTAACATATGTAACAAGGACACTGTAAAAGAAAGTGTAACCCAATTTTACATTTATATATTTGAGACACTTTTATCCGAATCGACTTGCATTTAAGGTGAAAAGTTTATCAGTTCATGCATGCCCTGGGAATCGAACCCATGACCTTGGTGTTGCTCTACCGTTTCAGATACAGAAATTCATTTTTAGATAATAATATTTCATCCATAGGTCACATCGGATGCACTGCTGTTTGGCTTCTTCATCTAGGCAGTTGTTGGCTTTGCACGACTAATGAAGAATCAGCGGTCCGACCTCCAGGTTGATGTCATTTCTACAAGCTGTTTTCGCAGGTGTTCTTTAACAACAGGACTTCTTGATTTGTGTGGACCTTAACCAACCTTCAAAAACTTTCATTTGTGATTTTCAGGTAATAATATTTCGTCCTTGGGTTGCATCAGATGCATTGTCTTTCGATCTGATGTTTGGCTTGCACATCTAGGCGGTTGTTGGCTTTGCATAACTAACGAATGCCGTAGTGGAGAATCTGCGAGAACTTTAAAATGTGATTTTTCGGGTAATAATGTTCCGTCCTTGGCATTGTCTTGATTGCGTTTCAATCTGATGTTTGTCTTGTTGCTGTTGTTGGCTTTGCACGACTAATGAAGAATCTGCAATCTGACCTCTAGGTTGATGTCGTCTACACAAGCTGTTTCACATGCAGGTGAGGCTTTATTAGAGGTTCTTTCAATATCATCTCCTTCATTAATACAATACAGATTGTTTCAAACAGTAATCAATGATGCAAACTTCTGATGTAAAGTGTCATTGTTCGGCTAAAGTCAGTTCAGTGTAAAATTCATTATAATGGGAAAGCATTTAGTGAAATTAGTTAGAGAGGCAACGCAAACACCAGCTGCTGGCGTGGGTCAGCGCAGTGTGTTTGTACCCACCTGATGATGGAAAAGCTCTCCATCCAACACAATGACTCCCTGAGGGAGCGGCTGGTCTTACCATTCCTAATCACGGCGGCCCCTCGGCGATTGTGGCCACTGACTGCGCTAATAAGTGCAAAGTACAGGGGGCTAATACACAACAAAAGGAGAGCAGAAAAAACAAGTAGGGGGAGAAAAACAAACTCTTCGGGTTGGCGCACACACGGTTAATTCAACAATAAGGCCTCGGAGCAAAGCCTGTCGGCAGCCTATTAAAGAGAGGAGAAAGGGAGGAAAGGCAAATAATCCGGTAATGAGGATGAGAAGATGGCCGCTCACCCTGCTGGTAGGCTTCAGGCAAGCCCGTGCATGCATGTTTCAGGAGAATAGATTACTGGACCCCATTGCCCTGTTATAATGACCCTTCTTGTTAGCCTCAGAGATGGAAGCCTCTTCATTAGGACTCACAACAACTCACCTCTGCCTGCATCCCTTTCCAGAACACAGGAGCTGTTTGCACCCATAAACACACGTTTTCTTTGGCTTGCGAATCAGTTGGGACATTATGAGGTGTGCTGAGGTCTCAACTGTGTGGCTAAATATCATATGCAATATCGCAATATCTAAAATACACACTCTCTATAAATCATGTTTTATGTAGCCTATGTACTAGTGTATATGCAGATATGCTGGAGAAAAAACATATATATATATATATATATATATATATGCACACACACACCCACACTTCATCATATTTAATACTTAATCATTGAATGTTTCTAGACCCCTAAACAGAAGAAGGTAGTGGGTTGCAACAGCAGGGAATAAACATGCTAAATGCAAACACTAAACATAGAATTGTGGGTTGTACGTTATTTAACAGTACATGTACTTACAGTGTACCTAAGAAAGTACTGGTTAATATAAGGTAACTACATGGGTTAAGGTTAGGTTCAGATTTAGTTATTACCAAGTTATTGTATAATCAGTACTATAATTTATTACTATTACTATAATAAGTACATAGTATGTACATGGGGAACACAACTGCGAAATAAAGTGCTAGTTAGGATGGCAAAATGAATAGTCTTATCAGCCTTTCTAAGAGAGAAGAAAATATTTCCCATTTCTTTTGTTGTTTATGTCACCCAATCAAACTGGTATTTTGGCGCAAAGTCATCTGTCACTTGGTAATACGGCTAATACTAAAACAATATTTGGCCCAGTGTTTGATTCTATGTGTTATGCTGTTAAATCACACTTATGGTGTTATGCATTCACAAAATAGTCAGTTTTCTTATTTAGTCTATGTCAGATTGTTGGGCTAGTGCAGTTCAAGGTAGTATTAATCAATTTCAGTGTTTGATTAAAAAAATAAATAAAATCAAACTTAGTTGAGAACCACTAATTATTTTTAATTAATAATTTTCTTTCTATCTATCTATCTATCTATCTATCTATCTATCTATCTATCTATCTATCTATCTATCTATCTATCTATCTATCTATCTATCTATCTATATACGGATATACGGATTTTATATATATTATAATCCGTTCTAATAAAGTTTTGAACATGATACCGCAATGTTAAGTGTGTTCCCCCCTTATTTAAAGGGCCAGAACATGAGAGAGTATCTCAGACACTCATCAAAGAGTTCAGCGGTGTTTTCTAATCGGTCGTGTGGAGAGGCAGTTGTGGCAGTGAGACAGGTGAGATGAACTGATAAGAGGAGCCTATTGCAGGCTGGTGATGGAGAGGTCGATGTGACTCTTATTTCAGATGTTGACATGCGGCGTGTTACTAGAACAGGCACGAGCAAGGAAAAACTTCGAAAACTAACTGTAATACGCTATTTGATTTATGAGAATAACAAATACACGCGAGTAGCCGTCGCTTGTTTGAAAAACGTGCATTGACTAAAATACAATAAACAATCGCAAAATCATTTCCCCTATTACTAACTCTGCAATGCATTACCCCCCCCCCCCCCCTTTACTTTACTTTACTTTACTTTACTTTACTTTATTTCATTAGAATGCATTGGATAATTGTAATAATATCCAGATTCAATTTGCATTTACACGCGAGTAGCCATCGCTTGTTTGAAAAACGTGCAATGACTAAAATACAATAAACAATCGCAAAATCATTTCCCCTATTAC
Organism: Squalius cephalus; assembly: GCF_949319135.1. Taxonomy (NCBI): domain Eukaryota; kingdom Metazoa; phylum Chordata; class Actinopteri; order Cypriniformes; family Leuciscidae; genus Squalius; species Squalius cephalus. The sequence continues at coordinate 4,009,526 of NC_137130.1, forward strand.
TAACTCTGCAATGCATTACCCCCCCCCCCTCCCTTTACTTTACTTTACTTTACTTTACTTTATTTCATTAGAATGCATTGGATAATTGGATAATAATATCCAGATTCAATTTGCATGCCTTTTAGTGTTATTTATAAGATGCGAATTAGACCTTGCCTGTTTGAATTTTTTTATTATTATTATTAAAATTACAAATCCTTTCAAGATATAGCCTATTATTAAAAACACATTTCGACAAACACAATGCATTTTTTTTGGTTTTCAAAATGTGGTTGGTTGGATTGACTCTGATTTGATTGTTTCAGGCATGTTTTGAAGCGTTGAATGCATAACTTGGAGTAGTCCACTCATATAAAATATTTATATGCCTTGGGACCAGTAAACAGATCTTCAAGAGAAGCCAATATTTCACGCTATAACGCAAACATTTTAGGTAGGGCGCGAGGCGTGTCATTTCAAGCGTTTTAAATAATAAATAATGAAGTTTTCGTGGTAAACCGAGTGACTTCTGCCGCATAGAAATGTATTCAGCACACAATGACCTCGAATGGAAGACAATAGGGTTTATTTGCACTACTTAGTGGGCTACTGAAGATTCACACGAGCCTCAATTTTCACAGACTACAGTATACAAACATGGATGACCAGCAGAAGTGAATACACTGTGGCGTGTAAGCCTCCTTGATTACACTAATTAAGTTCTGTCTAATTAAATTACCGTCACGTGTTAACCAATAGCAAAAGTTGATTCATTAAGCATGCAGACCGAGGACTGAAAAGCAAAGCCTTTCCTGATTGCAGGCTAGTGTCAATTGGCTAATTTGCTGTCTTGCACAAAGTAGCTCGAGCCGCAGGAAGGCGTTAGTTTTCTCTCGCGCTCGCGTTAATTGCTATTTGTCATCGAGCGATGCAGCTCGAGCGTTGCATCTCGCCAGCTCTCGCGCGCTCCAAGAAATGTATGATTGTGGGCAGTGGCTACCCAAACTCACACGCATCTGAGTTCGCCTTGCAGGACTACCCTATTATATCTGTCGGCGACAACCTGGAGAGAAGTTCACCTCTGAAAAAAAACTCCGCTGGGATGACGAATCAGTCAGAGGCAGACAATTTCTCCGACTCGAAGGACTCATCGGGGGACGTCCAGCGAGGCAAACTCTCTCCTGATCTTGACGGAGTCGCCGACAGTCGTCACACTTTCGATGGATCTGCAGGAGAAAGGTATCTCCTGTCTCAGTCCAGTCAAGTTCAGCCGAGTCCCACCAGCATGTTTCCCTACCCGAGTCAGCATGGACCGACGCACCCGGCGTTTTCCATCGGCAGCCCGAGCCGCTACATGGCGCACCACCCGGTCATCACGAACGGAGCCTACAACAGTCTCTTGAGCAACTCTTCTCCGCAAGGCTACCCGACCGCGGGCTACCCGTACGCGCAACAGTACGGACACGCGTACCAAGGCACGGCTTTCTACCAGTTTTCCTCCGCTCAGGCCGGGCTTGTGCCCGGTAAAGCGCAGGTTTACCTCTGCAACCGGGCCCTGTGGCTTAAATTTCACAGGCATCAAACGGAGATGATTATTACCAAGCAGGGGCGGTAGGTGTTTTGGGATTACTGTCCGTTCTAGACGCTATATTTTCCGCACATTGATGTTTTCGTTTTCGCAAATATCTATAGAACAAATTAAGGTAATGAGTCGTGGGAAAATTACATGGACCACAGCATTTGTTTTGTTTTGTTTTCATTCCGAAAAATCTTTAAGCTTTTTTCTTTTCTTTTAGTCTGCATTATCCAAAAACAAAAATCCATTGATTTAGGTCAACCTATTCTTTATTTCCAGCCTATTGCTAAGCATTATTTGTATCTTCATATTCTTTGGATTTGTTTTCCAAACATTTAAACCCATTTATTATTTAGGCTATATCCTTTGCCTTTATTTATCGAATGCATTTGTTTTTCGATTTGATTTTCAAAGATATTTAGGCTACATTTGTTTTGTACTGATCCTTTTCGGATTTTTTTTCTTTAATCCAAAGTTCATATATATATAGGCCTATATATATATATATATATATATATATATATATATATATATATATATATATATATATATATATATATAGCGCCTATAAATATAATAACATTTTTTTTTTAAAGATTGCAAACGTTGGTTTGGCTACATGTAGGCTACTACAGAATTATGCATTGAAACTTGAAATTGTATATACCCCCAGGCGTATGTTCCCGTTTTTGAGTTTCAATATATCTGGTCTTGATCCAACGGCGCATTACAATATCTTTGTGGACGTGATTCTTGCGGATCCGAATCACTGGCGCTTTCAAGGAGGAAAATGGGTCCCGTGCGGCAAAGCGGACACGAATGTAACAGGTAAACAAAATATGCCTCCCCCCAATTTATTTAGTTTAATTTATAATAATAAAGCAATAATGTTTGCATTATTATTTTTATTATTATGATTATTATTATTAGCCTATTATAACTGTTTAAAATACCGTCGATTTGAATAAGACGCAGAGGAATTTATATATTATTTATTATTAGTAGTAGTATTATTATTTATGTTGTGCTACCTCAGCACTGACATTCCAATCATGATATTTGTGAACAGGAAACAGAGTGTACATGCACCCGGATTCGCCAAACACCGGTGCGCACTGGATGCGTCAAGAGATATCCTTTGGAAAACTCAAACTAACCAACAATAAAGGAGCAACTAACAACACGGGACAGGTCAGTTATTGATCGTTAGATTTGTTTATTTCATTATTTTTAATTCCACTACTGTGTCATGCATTCAGACTGCTTTATGAATATAAAAAATGTTGTGCATTTCTGTGTGTAGAGAATATTAAATTATATTGGATAGCATTTTACAAGCAGCTCCTCAAAATATGAGTTTCGTTAGGTTTATTAATATTTTTGTAAATTTAAAATTACACTATCTTTTGTGGTAAGATCATTTTACTGAACATTTGTGAAATTATGAAAATATGCTACATTAACATATACGTTCGTTGTTGTAACCATGCACATTTTTCCTAGCCATAACAAAATTGTATTTAAAAAATAAATATATAAACCAGATATTTTACAAATGAGCTGATAAAACATTTAGTAGAATTTAGCTAAATTAGTTCAATGTTGGAACAATGCGTGCGTAAAAACGCGTGAGGAGATGCTCTCTGACTGTCGTTTTTTCGCTTGAATTCCTGCAGATGGTGGTCCTGCAGTCTCTGCATAAATACCAGCCTCGACTGCATGTGGTGCAGGTGAACGAGGACGGAACCGAGGACACGAGCCAACCCGGACGGGTGCAGACCTTCACTTTCCCGGAGACGCAGTTTATCGCGGTCACTGCGTATCAAAATACTGATGTAAGAAAAAAAAAAGGATTTCTAAAAAAATCGATGGACTTATGGGAGAGTTTTAAAGTGTGTAATTTGTTGTTGTTGTTGATTGCAGATCACGCAGCTAAAAATCGACCACAATCCATTTGCAAAAGGATTCCGTGACAATTATGACACGTAAGTTTTAATTTTTTTTCTTGTGTAAATGCATGGTCTGATAGTTTCTATGTAGTCAGGGTTAATTATGTTAAATATTATTGATTGAAACAAATTAATTTAGATGCACATGAAGTAAAAAAAATATTTTTTGCTTTAGCCTGAGCTTAACCAAACCATATCATGTATTTGTGCGTGCGCATGTCTATTTCTCAGACTTAAAGACCACAGAACAATAACAAGTGCTCATATGTGGCATATTAATATTATAGCAAAATTAGGAGTCTTGTGTGCACTTGTTTTATTTTTATTTTAATCTGTGCATGTGGATAAGAGTGCTTTTTTTTATTTAAAGTGTCAGTCAAATCACAAAGAAAGGTTTTATTGACTCTGAATTCCCATTGGCCGATGTATTAATCAGATGTGTGCGTTTCTTATTTGGCCTGGCTAATCTCAAGACAAATATATCTTAATTTCCATTCACAGCATCTAAACAGAAACACATTTAAGTTATTTTACTAATTGTAATATTTATAAACTATCACTCTAAAAAATGCTGGGTTGTTTCAACCCATATTTGGGTCAAATAAGGACAAATCCAACCGTTGGTTTAAAAAAATAATGATTGAAGCTTTAAACCCAACGGTTGGTTTTCTTCCATATTTGACCCCCCCCCCAAAAAAAATAAAAAAAAATAAAATAAAAATAAATCAACAAATTTCAATTTCTAACCCTTGGTATTTTAAATGAACTTTAAAACCAACAGTTGGTTTTGTCCATTTGAGACAAACATGGGTTTAAACAACCCAGCATTTTTAAAGTGTATTAGTAGGCTACAATGTGCATTTTGATTGTCCGTGAGCAGTGCTTATTTGTTAATTTGCGCAATTACGCACAGAATGGAAAATTTATATGTGAGCAGCATCGTTTGCACATTCGCAACGCTTTATTTACGGTTAGCTACGCATCTCATATGCAACATTAACGTGTTTGTCCATCATCTTTCTCCAGTGTCTACACAGGGTGCGACATCGATCGGTTGACGCCGTCCCCGGGTGACTCTCCACGCTCTCAGATCATGCCTGGCGCAAGATATGCCATGACTGGTTCTTTCCTGCAGGACCAATTTGTCAGCTCGTATGCCAAGTCCCGCTTTCACCCTGGCGTCGGAGGCGCTCCTGGCACGGACCGCAGCGTCCCACTTAGTAACAGCTTGCTCTCCCCGCAACAAACCGAGGACACCACGGTGGCCTCCCCGCAGCGATGGTTTGTCACCCCTGCCAACAACCGACTGGACTTTGCCGCCTCGGCATACGATGCTGCCGCGGCTGCTGATTTCGCCGGTAACGCGGCCACCCTTCTGTCGTACGCAGCTGCCGGAGTTAAAGCGCTGCCCCTGCCCGGGGCCGGGTGCTCCAACAGACCCCTGGGGTATTACGGCGAGCCGCCGGGGTGGGGCACCCGCACACCACCGCAATATTGCAGCAAGTCCAGCTCTGTCCTGTCCTGCTGGCCGTCTAACTCCGTAGGGAGCAGAACGAGCTCCTCCAGTTACCTGGTCCCTGGCCTCGACGACGGAGACGCCATCGCGCCCGAGAGGTCACCGCTAGGCGGGGCGGATGAGTCCAAACCCAAAGACCTGTCCGAATCCAGCTGGATAGAAACCCCGTCCTCAATTAAGTCGATCGATTCGAGCGATTCTGGGATTTTTGAGCAAGCCAAGCGGAGGAGGATTTCGCCATCTGCCACGCCGGTTTCAGAGACATCGTCTCCATTAAAATCTGAAATGTTGACGCCGAGGGAATGCGAGAAAAACTGCTCCAAGGACATCGGCTACTACAGCTTTTACCCCCACAGTTAGAAACTCGGAACAACTAATGCATGGCTCGTGTGTTCATAAGGATTCACAAGTGACTTACAATCTATTTATGTGCTTTATTTATTTGTTTATTTATTTATTCATATATCTGGCCGATCTCGGTCGCCTCGTTCCAATGACGTCATCAATCGCGTCGCGTTTTTAACGAAAAAAACTTTGACACGAAAGCTTGATGTTTTAGTTTCCAAATGACATTTTAAGGTTCTAACTGTCAAACCTATTGTAAGTATGAAAGTAATGTACATAACTGTATTTATCTATCCATTTGTGATTTTTCTCGTTGAACGTTGATGTACAATATAGAAAACCGGATTAGGTTTAGCCTATATGTTTAATGTACTTAGAACTGTTCGTTCCTTCGAATAGCTACTTATATTAAATATTTTGATGTTTGAAAAAAATAAGAATACAACTTATGTAGGTTCCCGGTTATGACAGAAACGATGGATCTGGCTGAATTGGAAGTATAGCTGCTTACCAGTTGAAGAGCCCGCCAAAAAGAGTTCCTCTGACAGGAAACAAATATGGCGGACACGTGTCTTTCAGAGGTCGTTTTTCATGTGAGCTTATATTGATGTTGCTTTTTAGAGTCGCGTCGTCTGTTCGTAAATATCATAGTCCGTAGTTTCATTTTGTGAATGTTGTTGTAAAGTTATCAGAACGTATGTTTTTAACTGCACCAGCGTAAATCCCATTACCTTTTTTGTAGAGTCAAAAATATAGACTATCACTTCACGTATTACAACTGAACTAACCCAGACATTTTCATTTGTATTTCATGGGCTGTTTTCTCATGAGAAAATACGCGAGTTAGGCCTGCTAATGTGTAAAGGTAATGTAATTGTGGTGTGCTTAATTGCAATAAATATGACAGAATGTGAAACCCGGGTGAAATACACAGGATTCCAACTAAGCTGATTTCAAAACCAAATATTTCTGTTCTATTTTCCTCTACCTGTCTTAGAGCAGTATATATAATGATAATACCAGTCACAATGTGAATTTTGTTGCCTGTGCGATGCATTTTCATAATAAAATGTAGTCATGCAATGCGACAAATAAGCAAATCGCCCAGAACAACCTTTTTGGTAGTTTTCTATTGGTTTCTTGTTTAATTCGACTGTCATTTTAGATGGGGAAAAAATGCTGTTGGCTACTATTTACAGTAGCCCCAAAGGTAAACACATAAGAGCTTAATGTAGCCTATCAGTGTCACCGCATTTAACAAAATATCAAATCAAGTGGCATGCATACCGAAAAATACCACAAAAAAGGATTTCAGATTATATACTGTAAGACATTCAAAGATAAGATGGTAGTATATGGACACTTTCTGATTGTCAGATCAGATGTTAGTAGTCAAGTACACCTATAGTTACTCTCAAGGATATCAGGGCCAGAAATTAATCAGTTCTCATGAAATTTGGATTTCTCATGGATTTTATTTAAAAATGGGGGTTGTAAATTTTTTATTCTAGGCTTGTAGACACTTAAGTGACTTTTTCAGTTAACTGATTCATTTGAAGTAGGCTATTTGATTTAAATGGACAGCACACCCTCATAAAGCTATAAACTGCCCCTAAAATTAATGTTGACATCCATGATCAACCTTGGCACCATTTAGGTAAAATTCATTGCAAAAAACCCCCCAGGAAATTGTTAGTTAGTTTAGTTGATGTTGATAAAGTTATTTTGATATTTTATATAATGCAACTTACATTCAGATGTTTTTAAGTGCGACTTGCATCCAAATACCTTTTACATTTACATTTATGCATTTGGCAGACGCTTTTATCCAAAGCGACTTACATTGCATTTCAAGGTACACATTTACATTCACATTCTTATCAGTTCTTGCTTTCCCTGGGAATCGAACCCATGACCTTTTGGGGCTACTGTAGTATATGTTGCACAAAATCTAAGACATGACAACATTAACAGATAATAATAGGCTTATACAAATATTTAATTTGCATATTTATGCATATAATATGCATATTTATATTCGTCCATATATGCATATCTATGAATGTAAATAGGCACTTGACTATTGCCAAAAGCAGACTTTGTACACTTCTCTGGGACATACATTTGAGACCATTTTACAATTTCAGCTTAGATTAAGATCTATCAAATGTCCATGTTATAAAACACTACACCATTGGCTCTTAATCCTGGTCCTCAAGTAGCCCGGTATTCTGCACATTTATTTATTTACATGTGAATAAATCATCAACTGATTAGTGGCCTATACAAGACCTGGACTGAATGGTCCAGAAAAGGGAGATGTTCAAAATGTGCTGTATTCGGGGGGTATTGCACATTTGGATATCTCCTTTATTTAATTTTGATTATTGTCAGAGACAAGGGAGTAATGCAAAATGTGCAGTGTTGTGGGCTGACCCTAACGAATCATTTGGCTGAATTCAGAATTGCATATCAATTTCATACTACTCTTACTTTTACCCTGCCTTTCAAAAACAGAAACACAGTAGTGTTTTATCCTATTCTGAACTCATACAGTATGCTTTTTGATAGTTTGCTGCCTCCCTGTGGTTCAGTTATAGGCTGCCTAGTAAATAAAGCAACCTTTTAAAATGAGTTATTTTAGAGTTCCGATATATAATTGTGAGATTAACGTAATATTCATTATTTGTTTCAAAAATCTGATGTCCGAGGAGAAAGCCAGTATATTTTACTACTAATCAAATCAGTCGCTGTGAACCCTGAAACCTGTATCACACAATTGCGAACACCAGATGGCGACAACGTCGTAAAGATGAAACAATAGACACTTCAATTGTTATTTAGTGTGTAATTATATTATAGCGTGATGTGATTAAACATTATGCTACGATATAATTATATACATTTATAGGCTATACAATACATTATTATTAAATATAAGAATAGAATATAAAAGTTTTAACCTACTTAAATGTAAAAAGCAGCTTAAACATGGTCCAGGAAGTTTATTTATTTATTTATTTTTATAACGTCAGCTTCATCCAAATAAATAAGTTCACCCAGAGTGCAGTCCTGGTACAGATGGCAGGTTTAAAAGGGCAGCTGGAACTTTTTGGCTCTTAATATACAGTAAAACCACTGCACTGATCATGACTGTAAACTGTTTCCAAGCAAATCAGACCGAGTCACTGTAACAAAGAAAGCATTAGGTGAATTAGCCACATAAATGTAATAATATGACAGAACTTGCTATATATATGTATATATATATATATATATATATATATATATATATATATATATATATATATATATATATATATATATATATATATATATAGGAGAGATATGGGCTAGTTGAGACACTTTCAGCAAAAACCTATCAAGAAAGATTATTTTCACCATTACAGGAAAATGGGATCTATGGGATCTTGCCATTAAATAGGCTACTAAATGTATACTAAATACTAAATAGGCTACAAGTTGACCTTTGCATGAATATCACATCTAAATCTCACAAGACATTTCTCAGAACAAGGGTTACCATCTAGCCACCCACCAAACTATAGATGCAAACCAAATATTCTACAGAAAACTGTCATCATTTGCCAAACCTGTATTGCTTTCTTTCCTCTGTGAAACACACACAAAAAATATTCAAATACTTTCAAATGGACGAAAACACAGGCATTTTACAAAATATCATCTTTTGTGTTCCACAGTTGAAAAAAGTGAGCAAATGATTGATGACAAAATGTTTAGTTTTGGGTGAACTATTCCAACAAAGCATTTGTGTAACTGGACTTTTAAGACAAAAACCTCCTAGTTACGGCCCATTCCTGACAAATGTGACCAAGTCAAGTCACCTTTAATTATACAGTGCTTTATGCAATACAGATCGTTTCAAAGCAGCTTTACAGTGATGACAGGAATATGATGCATTTCGGCTGTTGTTCAGATAAAGTCAGTTCAGTATTATTATTATTTCTTTATTGAGTAATACTTTATTTTATAGCGTCCTTGTTAGATGTGTTACATGTTACTATATGTAATAACTGTAAATGATGCATATTTACATGCAACTAACCCTAAAACAAACCTAACCCTATAGTTAATTATTATTACTCAGTAAATGTATAATTACACTAACACGGACACCTTAAAATAAAGAGTAGGCTAACCCTTGATTCTTTCTTTCTTTTGGGGGTGGAACAAGGGGTCATATAAGCCAAGTCACCTTTATTTCGACTGCGCTTTATACAATACAGATTGTTTCAAAGCAGCTTTACAGCAATAAACAGAATCAAGGATGTAAAAATCAAATATAAGACAAATTCAAATTCTGCTGTAAAGCTCTAAACAGACAATAGGGTCATTATTCAGCTCAATTCAGTTCAGTAAAGTCAGTTCAGTGTTGATTCAGTTCCGATTATTAAATTAGTTCATTTAATCTATAAAGCAGTTATGTAAAAAATGATGTCAGTTCAGTTCTCATACAGTAGCATCAGTACAGTCAGATCAATAATATTGTTGAATATTAAATGTCCCCAAGCCAGAGGCGACAGTGGCAAAGAACCCAAACTCCATCAGGTGACTACTGTAAGTCCTGTGGTCTCCCACACTTTCCCTAGTTATTTGTTCCAAACGTCTGTAATCTGTGTTATAAGGCCCAGCAGTGAGGCACTTTAACATAATGCCCCCTCCCCTGTGGAGTTAAAGTCCTACTACCCACAACTGCGTCACACAGCAGCAACATGCGCCCTTATGAGTGAGCTCGTGGTAATAGCGCTGGACTAATATGTGAGCACATCATCTACACGCAGTACGCACTACACACTACACACACGCACTAGATCTGTTCCACAGGTACAGAAGATGGACGTGAAGGATCAAGGCGCACAAATGGAGCCTCTGCTGCCCGCGGTAAGACCAGCGAATCTGTCCGATCACTGATCGTATGCTGTGATTGAGTGGATGTGTGGCATAGACGGAATAGATGACTTGCGTTTGCTGCTCGTGAGAGTTTTGCGCATCTGCAGTCTGAAGGCGTCACGCGTGTTTCTCTGCATTGCATGTTGCAGATCAGGACGCATTTTTATTAACGCGCGAGGGTCTGTTCGCCACAGGTTCTCATCGTAGATTATATTAACATAAATGTGTATTTTTTTCCAAGACGTCTGGACAGGATGATTATCTTGATAAGAAAGTTGATTTGTTCCAGGAGTGAATTTGAGCAAACTCGCATATGGGGAAAAATATATAACATCTGCAGAAAGACATGATATTGTATAAAGAAAATTAAGCCTAAGTGAATTTTTTTTCTCATGACAATTAAGAATACTTTAATACTTGAAAAAAATGAATTAGCCTTATATTTATATACATCACACATATTTGTTAATTTTAATCATTTTTATTGCAGTAACTTTGTCATACAGTAGAACTATTTCTTTATTACAGTAATGAGAATCTATGAAATCATCATAATGTCATGCAATTTTGAATGGTCCTAAAATAGGATTAATTATCCAAAATATTATTTCTTTATTGAGTAATACTTTATTTTATAGCGTCCTTGTTAGATGTGTTACATGTAGTTACTATAGTAATAACTGTAAATTATGCATATTTACATGCAACTAACCCTAAAACAAACCTGACCCTATAGTTAATTATTATTACTTAATTACACTAATACGGCCACCTTAAAATAAAGAGTAACCCTTGATTCTTTTTGGGGGTGGAACAAGGGGTCATATAAGTCAAGTCACCTTTATTACGACTGCACTTTATACAATACAGATTGTTTCAAAGCAGCTTTATAGCAATAAACAGAATCAAGGATGTAAAAATCAAATATGAGACAAATTCATATTCTGCTGTAAAGCTCTAAAAAGACAATAGTGTCATTATTCAGCTCAATTCAGTTCAGTGTTGATTCAGTTCAGTTCAATAACTGTAAAACTACTATGAAACAAGTTCAATCCTGCTGTAAAGCAGCTCTGCTGAAGACAATAGTGGCATTATGTTGATTCAGTTTAGTTCAATAACTGTGTAAAGTTCATCAATGAAAGCGCTATAAGCAGCTAGTGTCTTTATTTAGCTCGTTTCATGTCTTCTCATTATAGATTGCAGTAGATGATAGTCTGTGTTTAATACAGGATCTAATGATTTCATCAGAGAGCAGTTTCGACAGCTGTCAGCAGCATTTTAATTCACAAATCAGTTGAGAGCCACTGTGACTGGAGATTATCTGTGACACTGGGGCAATAGATCAGGCAGTGAGGGATCACATGATCTATAGGGTTTTAATGAACATTCAGTTACATATCAAATATTTGATAAAAATGGCTCAAGGGCAATGGTGTCATAAAGGCATTTAACAGATGCTTTGTAATGATTCTCAACTGGTTTTGCTTCAGGACTCAGTTGGGCATCTAGTGGTGACTCAAACATTGATATTTATATTCATTTAAAGGGATAGTTCACCTAAATTGTACTTACTCACCCCCAAGTTGTTCCAAACCTGTATGAGTTTCTTTCTTCTGTTGAGCACAAAAGATGATATTTTAAATAATGTTGGTAATCAAACAGTTGACGGTAACCATTGACTTCGATAGTAGGGGGAAAAAATACTTTGGAAGTCAATGGCTACCATCAACTGTATGGTTACCAGCATTCTTCAAAATATCTTCTTTTGTGTTCAACATGAGAAAGTGAATAAGTAATAACAATTTTTATTTTTGGGTGAACTATCCCTTTAATATAGAGACCCACCAGTCGAGGACCACTGATCTAGATTGTAAGATCACCACTTCTCAGGTATAAATGGGGCAGATGTGCATATCTAAATGTAGAATATCAAAACATTATTCCTCTCTAGTTTCTGGGTTGACAAACGCTGCAAGCTTGACATTAACAGCGCAGATCTTTGCTCATAAAGCTGTGCTGTGCCTCATGCTGGCTGAAGTCTCAGACAGGCCTAGTTTGATCGAGCGTGGAGCTCATTTGCACTTGTCCAGCTGCAGAGGACTCTATTTTTGTTTGACGTGACGAATGGCAGTCCAAGCTTGGCTGTGGTTCATTTCTAGGAAGGGTTGGCGACTGAGTGAGCCTGATAAGTTTATGAAGATATATTTCAGGAAATATCATTTAAAGGGCTTAGATTACATAATGCAATGTAAATGTGATAAAAATCAGACCATTAAAGTGCAAGAATACACGGAAGAGAATACACTAAGGCCTTTAAATGATCAACATGATTATAACTTTGCTGAAAAAACCAGTTGCACAATCTACTACATGCCTTCTGTCGTCTGCTTTTTAGCAAGTAAAAGGCTTTTAGTATAATTGTAAAATCTTCCATCTTCAGCTCGTGGTTCACGTGTTTTTATGCTGTGAAATTGTTAATGATTTTTATTAAGTAAACAGAAGAATAACTTTAGATTTTAGTAATATTTCAAGATGAACACTTACTGGACTGAAGCAGCTTAGATTTATTTTGATTATCCATACTGTACATATTTTTTTATTATAGAAAAATCATGTTAAAATGTGATTTTTGAGGAAGGTTTATTTGTTCATCTCTCAATCATTGTTGTATTGCATTGCATTATATGTTTTACAAGTACTTAGCTTTGATCATAAAAAAAAGCATTTAAAAATCATCTTACTAAGATGCATTATGATATAGATTGTGACCGCTGATATTTATATGCGCTTTGCTATTCTGTTATAAAGATCTTATTGATTTAAATTACAAGCTATAGGAATTTCATCTCACTTTTTGGCCATGTAAATTTTATATTTTTGCTCAGTTTGGGCCTCTGAATAAAATTGAGGTGTTTTTTCTGTTTGAGGTATGAGCTCCATATTCTCACTATATCATCCTAAATGAGACATTAAAGCCTCAGCAAAAACTCATATGCAAACTTTTTATTTTTAGATTTCATCCAAAGGTACTGTACAGTAAACTGTTGCATTAAAAAAAAATAGCATTTTTTTTTCCTGACTATTATTTCAGATGCCAGGCTTTACAGGGTCAAAGTTAGTATACTATTATATATTGCTAAAGATTTATAAAATGTTGAAATTGGATTCAAAGTCCCTTTTAGACCAAACCCTGAGCCGCTGAGTGTATTGCCACATGCTGTACAAGTAAAAAGTGTATGTTTAATCATTCATGCAAGCAACTCTAATCACTTTGGAACAAATCACATTATTCATCCAGTGTTGGCAGAAAAGGAGCTTTTGAATGACCCTTAAAACAGTTCTGAGCAGGTTAGTGGTTTCAAGCACTTCAGCACATGTTTAATTAGGGATATCTGAGGTATCAGAGTTGTTTGTCACCTCATTCTCAGCACAAATGATTAAGGGTCAGTGATGTGATGCTAAGTCTGTCTAGAGCTTCTTCTATCATGACAACTCTCTGAGTGTTTGGATTGTGGATATGACAATGTTGATACTGCCAATACATACGTGACATGTTTTAGTATAGATTGCAGTAGATGATAGTCTGTGTTTAATACAGGATCTAATGATTTCATCAGAGAGCAGTTTCGACAGCTGTTAGTGGCATTTTAATTTACAAATTAGATGAGAGCCACTGTGACTGGAGATTATCTGTGACACTGGGGCAATAGATCAGGCAGTGAGGGATCACATGATCTATAGGGTTTTAATGAACATTCAGTTACATATCAAATATTTGATAAAAACGGCTCAAGGGCAATGGTGTCATAAATGTTTTTAACAGATGCTTTGTAATGATTCTCAACTGGTTTTGCTTCAGGACTCAGTTGGACATCTAGTGGTGACCCAAAATGTTCTTAAAGTCCCCCTGTAGTCAATCATTTGATCCCTAAAAACTCATATTTTCAATATAAACTCAAACTTTTATCACCAAAATGACATATTTAAGCGTTTTTTCTTTGAAAAAAAAATGTCTTCATGCTTTAAAATAGCTTGAATGTAACTCTACACCCTTGCCTCATTTAGTATGTACGCGGTTCTATGAATATGCAAATGAGCCCCGCCTCCACTCACTCACAGCAGCTCAGAGATCCACTGGTTGACGATCACGCGCTGACCTGATTGGTTACAAGGTAGTTTGTGATGTCAGAAACACCAGTGTTTTTGAAACATACCCTGCGTCTCAATGTTCATACTATCCATCCTAAACAGTATGTGAGATTAAAATAAGTGTGTCCCAAAGCATAGTATGTTGAAAAGAGTATGTCCAAAGTCCACAGATGGTCTACTATTTCCATTGGATTGTCGAAGTGTGGCTCACTATAACAGCTAAAATTGCCCACAACCCATTGCGGTTTGGAGGAGGAACTACAAACACAAGTAAAAAGTGTTTTTTAAAACTACAAAACATGGTGGATATGCGCGACCGACGGTGAGAGGTTTAGATAAAGGGGTTTAAGTGACTAATCAAAGTTTAACCTGATGAAAAATAGATTTATTTAATGTCATCCGTGTTATATTTCATCTGCAATAACAATGTGGACTTGTATAAAGATCCTTTTGGCCATTAACTTTTAAATGCATCATTATGCATTAATATAAGGAGAGTTCTCCACATGAAAGACTGCAGATCAACGTGCTGCTTCATTTCTCTCCAATACGATAGGAAATGAAATGAAATGAAACGTGGAGGACTTTAACTGTGACAAGATGACTAGCTGGATGCGACAGAGAGCAACTGTTAAAGACGCAATTGTATGACGTGATACTAGTATGTCCCAAAGCTTGTGTACTCTTTTGCTACACACTCAAAAGTATCTACTTTTTCTTCACAAAAAATACTTACTTTAGGGTGTAGCATAAGTCGGCGAATTGAGATGCAGACTGTCTTTGGTTCACTGCAGTTTTAAGGAGGAAATACTCAGCAATGGTGTTGACTAATGAATTTACACATGGTTTGTCTTAAAGCATATTAAAAACACCACATAGACATATAAACAACATTAAAAGCTGGATTTTCACCACAGAGGGGCGAAACATCAAACATTGATATTTATATTCATTTAAAGGGACAGTTCACCCAAAAATGAAAATTGTCATCATTTACTCACCCTCAAGTTGTTCCAAACCTGTATGAGTTTCTTTCTTCTGATGAACACACGAAAGAAGATGTTTTGAAGAATGTTGGTAACCAGACAGTTCATGTAACCATTGACTTCCATAGTCATTTTTTTTTCCCAACTATGAAAGTCAGTGTTTACGTCAACTGTCTGGTTACCAACATTCTTCAAAATATCTTCTTTTGTGTTCAACAGAAGAAAGAAACTCATACAGGTTTGGAACAACTTGAGGACCAATCAGCTGTGCCCTATAGAGAATTATGTGATTGCAAGCAGATTGAGTAAAGGACCTATCAGTCTGCACTAGAGAAACCACATGAGAAACCAAATTTGCCTTGATCTTTTGGTATATCAGAGGTCTTTGTACCATTAAAACTTCCTGCCAGTTTCATAGCTTAAGACGTCCTCCCCATTATAAACAAAGCATTTATTTAATCAAGCTCTAATTACAGCTCGTTGGGGATCCATGGTAAGAAGTGACGTCACGTTTGCATATGACCGCCTCCAGTGCAAGACATCTACGCCTTATTTTGCATCATCGTATCGTTGTGGGTCTGTTTACAAGAAGATTGCGATGCCATGCAGATGTGCTGTTCCTGGCTGAACAAAATGTTTGAATACGCTGCTGAACGATCCAGACGTCAGGGAAAAATGGATGTAGTTTATTTTTTACGGACGTCCCAGTCACGGCAGTGTTAATTTAAGCGTGTGTTCTCTACATTTCAAGGATGACTGTTTTGAGAACAAATCGCAGTATGATGCTGGCTTTGCCAGAAAACTTTTGCTTAAAGATCAGGCCGTGCCGACTATTCTGGGTCCCAACGACGCCACGCAAACACTAAGTAATGTATTTCATCTTAAACTACTTTTAGCCAATGATGTTAGCCAATCATAATAGTGGGCATTAACACTGAACTCTTAAAGGGGAAACACCCCCAAAACAGACTGTTTGAATCAGAGGATGAGAAACAGGGTGGGGAAAGGTCATAAATCACTAAAATGTAAAAGTTTTTTGTCCAAAAAACTATAGTAATACTATAATTGCACCTAAGGGACCATAATAAAACAAAAACAAAAACCATGTTATGACCCCTTTAAAGAAAAAAAGGCCTCACTAAAAGACTGAAATTCTGTGAAGTAGTTTGGTGTAATTAATTGTAGGAAAATAGCAGTAAAACAATTTTATATAATTTATAATATTATTAATATTAAAACCTTTGTCTGCTAAATCGAAGTCAGTTGTGTAACCACTATGCAGGATCACATTTTGGAGTCATGTGACAACCCCCACCCCCAATAAACAGGAAATGACATCATAAAAAGGACCCCTGAAGACTCTCATAATTGTGTGTTAAGGTCAGAGACTTTCTTTACAATACCATATATTTTGACCTTTTTCTGTCGTGGCAAGATTAGTTCCAATAATACGTTAGAGTAATGATATTCATGATTTAAAAAGGACATGATATCAAAAAAAACTTTTGATAAAGATGTGTAGACATCTATCTGTATTTTATTATTGAATGCTTACACTAAATATACGACGCTTGCATTTTGAAGTAGACATGTCTAAACTCAGCACACATGATGTTGTCTGGTATCACAGGACAATATAATGATGGCTTTTTCAAAGCTCTCTGCTAAGACAAAGCTAAGCTTTATTATTCAGATTACACTGAAAAACATTTTCCGCTCAGCGTGAGTCAAAGCTGCTTATTATTGCTTAATGGAAAATAAACAGTGAGCTGTACAGAGACTTACATCTGTTGATAGCGATTGTTAATGAACCAGGTAAATGTGCTTTCAAGGCGGTGATAGATGAGAGCCAATTATGTGTATTGTTTGGACTAATCTGTCTAGAGCTTGTAATCTCGATATGAATTCAGTGAATGTACTGATATGTATCAGAACAAAAATATGCTCTAAGTCTTCTCCCTCTGTTTTTGGATAATCCACTAGAGATGCTCATGTAATGGCCTTTAGCAGAGATTAAGCATGTACGGAAGGCTTCTGAGATTGTTTTAAAACTAATTGGTGCTTTTTGGATATCCAGGATTATTGTGTTTGAGAGGCAAGATATCCTGGTACCTCCTCCCTTTCGGGTGTAAAATTAGAGGAACATTTTCCCAGAAGAAATCCGCTCAATGCCGTCTAAAGCACCAGATGTGTGCAGCTTTAGTGCCTGTAAAGGTACAACAGTAGCTATATGTTACATGCACTAATTTCCATCAGTCGGAATGAATCAAATTCGATTTCAGAATCATTGTGTTTATATGAACCCTAAACGATTCACATGATCGCTTATTTATGTGTTACATGCATTCCGAACAAAACTGCCTTGATGACATGTACACTGTAAAAAAAAATCTGTTTACGGTAAAATACCGGCAGCTGTGGTTGGCAGAAATTTACCGTAAAAAATACGGTAGCAACATTTTAGATTTGACAGACTTTACTTAAATTTACAGTAATAAACCGTATTTAATTATCTGATATAATGTTAATTTACTGACCTATTGAAGTATTTATATCTGTTTTGTACCATTGTAATACACTGACAACCACCAATCACAGTGGTGATGAAAATCACATGATGAATTAAAGCTCATCACAAGCAGCTCTTTCACAAGAAAGTTAATACTAATATATAGAAGCTGCACAGTGTCATTCATACAAACACTAAACACCATCATGGTAACACACATGAAATTTAAAAAATGTAATAAACATTAATTTAACAACATTAAATGTAACATAAAACCCTAATGTCATAACTGATTAGAAAAAACTAAGAAAACTATGAAGAAACATAGTTATTTCAAGAGAAATACAACAAATGTGAAGTGTGGGAATGTACGTTTTTTCAGTGTAAATTATACAATGACTTGTTCTTTTTCACTTCCAAAAACTGTAAATTTAACGGTATTACCGTTATTATATTTACCGGTATTATACCGTTAGATCTATCACAGTTGTTTACCGTATATAGTAAGTAAACGTTCTCTTAACCAATAAACAGTTTTTCACTGTAGCATTTTTACAGTCTTTGACTGTTAAAATCACGATAATTTTTTACAGTGTATAAAAAGAAAGCTGATATTTGTGTCAGAAAATGTTTTTTTAGCAAATATTCAGTCTCATTCACTAACCAGTTCATAAGACATGAGACCTAAATAATCAGAAGCATGCTTTATGATGCAAAACATATGTAAACATATATGCATCATGGCACTGTGAATGTGCACGAGGTATTTTTGAATGCCATTGAGAAAATAGTCAGATTCAAGCATTTACATGCTTAATTTTTTTCAGGTCTACACAATCCGATCGAAGTTTCATTCAGATCGAGCTCAGTCGGATCGATTGAGGTGT
>NC_137130.1:4033353-4040853 GCF_949319135.1 Squalius cephalus
AGAAAGCCCAGGGATATGCAGAATTTGGACCTTTACAGCCGACTGGACTCTCAGGTATGACCGGGATGCTTGTTTTACTGTAGTTCAGCATCTTCTGCATGCAAAAGTTCTAAGATTAAGTAAATTAGTGGCCTTGGTTCTGTTATTGAAGTGATATTGTCAGGTAATATGCATTAAGCATACACTTTAGAGTGTTAAAACTGCTTTATTTATTGTGTGCATCTGCACTGTTGACAGTGTGCAGTAGTGCACTAGAGAGTTGTGTGTGTGTGTGTGTAATGCAGTGTTTTCTGCAGGCTGAATGTCATTGATCAGAGGGTTAGTGGTGTAAAGGAGGGGCGCTAAAAGCCTGTCGTTACAGTAAGAAGCTGGTTAGCGTTCTGCAGATGACCTCCCATGAGTCCAGCACACGTCTCTGACACTTCATCCCTCGCTTTCTTTCCAGGACTAGTTTAATGAATGTGATTATTAGTTGCACTTGCTTCACATTCTCAATTGTAAAGACACACTTGATCCTACCTAGACAACATTATCATGCATTATAGGTGCGTTCTGGACGTGCTCCAAAATGTCCTAAACCTAAAAAGCCTACTGAATCATATTTGATACACAAAGGCCTCTGAATGATCAACATGATCATAACTTTGCTGGTAAAAACTGTTGCACACAATCTACTACATGCCTTCTGTCGTCTGATCGATAGTTTAGTTCAAATATATATATTTTTTTACTTTACCTTCAGATATTCAGATTGCCATTAAATCAGATGTGTTATTTATTCAGCCAGCTATAAACATATTTAACGGCAGTTTAACTAACATGCTCTAGCAAGATTCTGTTCAACTTTATTTTTGGCTTGACATTAGTATAGATCTGTCTGAAGAAAATAGTTCAAATTCAGTATAGCGCCCCATTTTAGCAATGCTGATATTATTGCATACTTGCACATATTTTGGCATCAGACACACAACGGCTGCATCTGAAAGCGTAGGCATCCTCTTGTTGACTTGTTGCACCCTCCGAAGGCAGCATTTTTAAGCTTTCGGACGCAGCAAAAATCAGTCTTGCATATCTAAAAGTAGGGCTGCACGATATTGAAGAAAAATGCGATATGTGATAACTCATTAAATAATGTGATATTCGATATGCGATACGATAATGCTTAAAAAGTGTGTAAAGTAAACTTAAATTATCTTTAAAATATATATATAAAATGATATAACCTACATACTGTACGTGTTTCACATTCTTTTTGTGAGAATAAAAATCCCTACAGCTTCTGAAAGTGAACATCAGTGTTTTACTGTAGCATAAGAAGTGCTATTTTAACATCAGTGGGGTTTAGGGGTTCAGGTTATCCTACATTAGGTTTATTAAACAACAGAAACTGAATAATCAAATGTAAAAATAAAACACTTAGTTTTCACTGTATGAATTAAATGTATACTGATTCTTATTAAAGCTACAAAAGTTATTCAGCCAAGAGCAGTGAGTGATTTTCTCTTTGTCTTTTGTTCATGACCCCAGTTATTGCAAACCGTTGCGATATGCATATCGCGATATATACATTTGCGATATTTCGATATATTATCTAAAAGCTTGTCACAATGCATTGTGGTTCCTGAAGAGCAGGATGGATGATGGTGATCAGAAGAAAGCATGGCAGCTTTTGGAACAGAAGGTTTTGTCTTGACTGTGTATCTCATGTCAAACAGCTATATATTTAAGTATTATATGCATATTCACAGAATGAATTAACAAATTAATAATTGATAACGAGTTATACAACTACTGCAAGTATATCTAACCACCTGGATACATACAGTACACTCACGTCATGCATAATATATAGCAAATGTGATTGTTTATAACATAGCAAAATTGTAATTATATTATCTATAAAGTACCATACATATTGTATACTCGCATTAAACAAAATATACTAAAGCAAATCTCAAAGCATGGAGATATTAAGATATTATAAGCATCAACATTTCTGTAAAGCTGTTTTGAAACAATGTGTATTGATATAATTGATTTGACGTAGTAAAAGAGCTCATCT
This sequence comes from Squalius cephalus, assembly GCF_949319135.1. Classification (NCBI taxonomy): domain Eukaryota; kingdom Metazoa; phylum Chordata; class Actinopteri; order Cypriniformes; family Leuciscidae; genus Squalius; species Squalius cephalus. The sequence goes on from NC_137130.1 coordinate 4,035,416, forward strand.
GTGTGCAGTTACAGCGTTTACTGCACTGAACGGCCCTGTATGGATTTGTTCTGCTGCAGCTGATGGTGATATTCTCCTCCATCTGCCACTTTCAGGATGCTCAATATGATTATCTGCTTCATCCAATTAAATCAATGCGAATCATCACGGGACGCTCGCTAATCTCTCGCCTCTCTGACTGACCTCATGCTGCTTTAAAGAGATACTTCACCCAGAAATGAAAATATCATTTACTCAGTTATGCATTCTTATTTTGTGGAACATGTTTTGAAGAATGTTGGGGACTAAACGACATTGGACCCCATTGACTTCCACTGAAAAACAGAATTTTTCCAAAATAGCTTTTATCAGGTTGGAAAATATTTTTAACCCATGATGCATTGCAGTTGCAGGCACCTGTGTCCTTTACTCAGGGCATTTATTGTCTATATTGGCTACGTTTTATATAGTCGCTTTGGATAAAAGCTTCTGCTAAATGAATAAATGTAAATTTGATTGCATCACAGATGTGTTCCTGATAGCTAAAGGGATTGTTCACCTAATAAATTGCAATGGCAAATTTATTCACCCTCAATTTGTTCCAAACCTGTATGAATTTCTGAACACAAAAGAAGATTTTTTTATGGGTAAGCAAACAGGGAAAAGAAAAATACTATGGAAGTCAATGGGGTCAATCAACTGTTTGGTAACAAACATCCTGCAAAATATATTTTGTGTTCAGCAGAATTAAGAAATTCATAATTGTTTGGGACAACCTTCGGTAAATGATTACCGAATTTAAATTTTTGAGTGAACTGTCCCTTTAGAGCATAGATCGTCTAAGATTCAAAATGCCAAATTGTAACTCAACATTGTATGCATCTATTGTGGAGAAGGCTATCCCGTAATTCATTGCAAACAAAATATGTTGATTATAGACATGCTTTTTATTAATTCATTGCCAAAAAGCATCAATAGTACTTCAATCTATAGTTCAGTATAGTTAAAAGCAGAATATTTATCCAATATTTAGATGGACTGAGCATTTTTTTAAAATCATATTCTTAGAGTATTGAGCCATTATCAAAATCTAAACTCCATTGAAATCATCTAAAATTTGGTTGCTGAGTACGTAGGGTGATTAAAATCAGTCACTAATGATGTTGTGTTTCTATAATATAATATAAACGTCCACCCTATAGAATGCCACTATAGGTCTCTGCATCCCAGCATGCTTTGGGACAGTAATAAAGTCCTGTGCTGTGTTTTGGCAGGTCAGTGTTGCATGTTACTCGAAACTTTCCATCTTCTCTGAGTTTATCCTTTCGCAAGGTTTAAGTGCACAAAAGACTAAGAGGATTTCATGTCACTTTGTGTCCATTTTTTTGTAAACAAGCATTAAAATTAAGCTGATTGCTTTTTTGTTATTTGGGGGGGAAAATCCAAAGTTCTTTTTCCTTTGGGCATTTCCACAAAAGCGAGATTATATTCAGGAATAATGGACCTGTATTCTGAGAAAACAGGAGCTGTAATTATTCAAGTGTTATTTTTCAGATTCGTCTGCTTGCTAAAATTATACCAAAGCAGTCTCTTTCAGCCAGCTGGATCCTCTCTGATCCACAGGAGAATAGTGATGAGGAATAAGATGGTGACTTATCTTATCCTTCTGTTGCCAGAGTCTTGATTATCTGTCTTCATCTGGCCAAGAACTGAAACGTCTGTCTGACCGACATGCTAACTGGGCAATCACAGATTCTTTCGCTTTTTCGTGCAGTTTTAAACGCCTGGTGTCTTGTAAGCATGACTTTGCAGCGCATCGATCTGAATGTTCAGGCATCCTGAAGGATTGGGTCCGTTACATGGAAACTGCACTGTTTATTGATCGGACAGGAAAGCACTTGGAGCGGTCAGTCCATCTCAGGATGCAGGACATATAGAGCTGCTATATATAGCTGTCACACACTGGCCAGCTTTGCGAAACACACACATTTTATTGTTCTTTAAAAGCTCAGGAGTATTAAGAGTTTCTACTTTGTCTTAGACACACTTCCAATCAACAGTTTGGAGTCAGTAGGTTTTTATTTTTTTAAAGATAGTGCCCCATGCTATTTTAAAGGTTTCTTATTTTGTTGGGTATAACAGGTTTACATCCAAGGTCAAAAAACACTTTTTTCTCATAATGTGTGTGTGAGAGAGAGAGTGTGAGTGTGAGTGTGAGTGTGAGTGTGAGTGTGTGTGTGTGTGTGTGTGTGAAGGATGTAGGATGTGTGTAGTTCATCACACAGAAGGAAAGCATGTGGTGTTTGGTCATAAGAAGTGAGGATTCAGGATAAAGAGATTAGACCTGATTAGAATATCTGTTCCCTATCAGTCGGTCACTCTCGACGGACGTCACTTCTGCATGGATGCCGTCCACGAGACGTGCGTACGCCTTGAAGGGGAACCTGTTTGTCGAGTGGTGTTCTTCTCGCCGAGAGGACCCCCAAAGATGTTCGATAGGGTCCGTGCTTTCCTTCTTTTCAAGGGCTGGAGCGAAGGCTGTCTCCTTCCACACTCAAAGTACATGCTGCTGCTATTTCAGTATATCACGACCACATAGATGGCAAAACAGTAGGAAAGCACGACCTGGTCGTCAGGTTAACCCTCCTCGACCCCCCTTCATACCCTCTTGGGACCTTTCCCTGGTGTTCGAGCTCTTCAGGATGCTCCCTTTAAGCCCTTGCAGTCAGGAGACTTAAAGCTTCTGTCCATGAAGACTTTGCTGCTGATTGCACTGGCCTCTATCTAGAGGATAGGGGATCTGCAGACATTTTCGATCGACGAATCTAGCCTAGAGTTCGGGCCGGGTGACAACCATGTTGTACTGAGACCCCGGCCTGGCTATGTGCCCAAGCTTCCTACCACTCCCTTCAGAGATCAGGTGGTGAACCTGCAAGCGCTGCCCCTGGAGGAGGCAGACCCAGCCCTGGCTTTGCTCTGTCCCGTCTGCGCTCTGCGACTGTACGTGGACAGAACTCAAAGCCTCAGGAACTCAGACCAGCTCTTCGTCTGTTACGGAGGCCAGCAGAAGGGAAAGGTTGTCTCCAAGCAGAGGATGGCCCACTGGATAGTGGATGCCATCGCCTTGGCTTACCAAGCTCAAGGCGTGCCCTGCCCGCTCAGGTTGCATGCTCACTCCACGAGAGGCGTTGCATCCTCCTGGGTGCTGACCATAGACTGTAAAAAAATATAGACTTAGTGTTTGTGACATCACCCGTAGGTTTCTGAAGACCGTTTTTTGAAGCCTAAAGTGGGCGCGTCACTCCCGAATTTATTTATTTTTACACTCAGACAATGAGCTGAGGTAACGTGACGGCTAACAGACAGCAGACAAACGGCTAATGATGACTAATGACCACAGCAGTGGGAATCCACCTGTCACTCAAAAGTGGACACACCCTTAATTATGCAGAACTTTAAGGCTTAATATAATTTAAACGGATGAGTTATAAAAAAATTCACCCCCCTCACCATTGTCATGAAGGGCAACATTAGCTGTATTGACCAAAGCCACTTTTTGCTCCAGGCTGTAAACATGTTTTTTTCTGCTGTAAAGTTGGGCATTTCAACATGGGGGAGATACAGATTTGACTCACTTTTGCAGCCAGCCTCAAGCGGCCAGTCGATGAATTTCCATTTAATTCACTTCCGTGTTGGTTTCAAGAGAGAGACAGGGAGGTTGCCATTTGGCGCTGACAGGTGGCTCCTTACCAACAGCTATCTGTAGAGCTGCGGGCTGGGCGACACATAACATGTTCGCTAGATATTATAGCCTACGTGTAGAGCCGGTCTCCTCCCGTGTTCTCACCCTAAGCGGGTAGAAGCACTGAGAGGCCCGCTGCACCCTACTGTGCACCCTTATTACTCCAGTGTGAGTAATCTGTTGAGTCCTCCAACACCCTCGGCCCAGACGTGGCAGAGCATCCGGCGCCAGGCCTTTATCCGTTGAATCCTTAAGAACCGGGTCTAGGCTGGGTCCCATATGTGTATTTCTTCCACGGCTGCTCCTAAACGGAAGCCCGTGTCTTTCCCTTGGGCTAAGTCACCCAGTATTTCATATTCAGTACAACCTTCGGGTTAGTCCATATGTAAATCTCCACATTCCGCAGCGTTCTCCTTCCTAACAGTAAGGGCACGCTTTCCCAGTGTTATCCAATTATCTCACTGTATGGGTTATCACGGAACAACAGTGACAGATACACTCTGTGTAACATGTGACTGATAGGGAACGTCTTGGTTACAATTGGTAACCCATTGTTAAGGACGGTTACATCCCTGAAGGATACATCCCTGAAGGATGTAACCGAGATGAAACTTATCCTATTTTAATGAAATCAAAACTTTGTATTTACAAGCTTAGGGAATTATTTATAGTGTTTAATAAAGCAATAAGCTACAAGATGCCATTGCATCCACAACCACAATTTTTTTTAAAGCACACAACAGTTTCAAAATTCATATTTGAAGAATCACTACACAAAGTTATTTAGATCTGAATTTAATATCTATATTTTAGTTGTGTTTAACATGTCAATCCAAATGGATTACACAGTTTAAACATAAAATAATAAACTTAATGTGATGCATATTTGTCATACATAAATGTGTTTTAAATACACAATAACCAGATATATTAAATACATTATACTGTATATTATTATAAATAAATCTTATTACATTTTAACTAATTTAATCTGGCTTTTTCCTCATCTATTCATATTTTAACCTTGTTCACACTTTTAAACTGATTAAATGTAATTGTTTACACAATTAACAGATTAATGCTGATTCTAAGCATTTTCATTGCATTCATTTTGAAAATATGATTATTGAAATAAAATCAAACATATAGTTAATAATAAATAATGTCATGATTAATTGTTTGAGTTTATCTGTAATTTATGTTGAAGGAAAAACACACAAACGTCTCTTTAAATAATGTTGACCACAGTAAAAAATGTTTCGGAACAAACTGAATTCAATTCACAATACACATTGTTTCAAAGCAGCTTTACAGAAAATGCAGTATCAAAGCAATATCCATATGGCAGTGGTTTACAGCTACAATATGTTATGCATACCTGTCAACCCTCCCGTTTTTCCCGGGATTTTATCTTGCTATCCCGCTATCATCCCGTTTATCCCGTTTTCTCCCGTATTTTTAACAGCAGCATCCCGAGGATGGATGAACATGAGAGAGATGGCATTGGAGACTATGTATGTAATGTATTATGTATGTAATACAGAGATTATGTATTTATTTATGTTAATATATGCGCAATTAATGCCTGCCTCTGACATCCAGATCAGATCTCCCGTATTTTGGGAGATGTTATGTTATGTGGACAGTTAACATCTGTATTCAGTTAAACCGACGTAGTGAACATTTTAGGCAGCAGTTACAGATAATATACAATCAT
>NC_137130.1:4045853-4158353 GCF_949319135.1 Squalius cephalus
TTTCATATTAGAGTGATTTCTGAAGGATCATGTGACACTGAAGACTGGAGTAATGATGCTGAAAATTCAGCTTTGATCACAGGAATAAATGACATTTTACTATATATTCACATAGAAAACAGTTATTTTAAATTGTTATAATATTTCACAATATTACTGTTTTTACTAAAGACTTACTAAAAATTGTGCCAACCCCAAACTTGTACATTTGATCAGTTCATGCATGTTGTGGTATTTGATTTGGGGAATTTAATAGAAGATTATTTATTAATCATTACTAATGATGCATGAATCAATTATGAATGAGCAGTTTTTGCCTGTTTAATGTCTTTTGAATGTTAAATTGCTACAATTTCCCTTTTTTATCATTTAATATAGATTTTTATTATTATTTATACTATTATTTACATATTAAAGCTGCAGTCCGTAGTTTTTCCTCTTTGTCGCCATCTCTGTTTGAAATCTGCAATTGCAGTTATTCGCGGAATTATCAACTTTACGTGTGTTGTGCCTCGGCACGGCACAGCGTGGATGAATCCGATGTTTTGAGGAGAATGGCTGTCAATCACCGCGCCGGTGTGGATACTGTCATTCACAATCACTGATTCTGCTTTTTGGAAGTATGACCAACATAAGACTTTTCACCGGAAAATGTCGTCTGAACAAGTAAGTAACATCCACTTTTGTTCGGACCAACTAAGGGGAAAAAAGCATTGCAGTAAATCGCGCTGATTAAATCTAACGATCGCTCATCATATCACGTCAAACCGTGCAAATTATACTTTGTTCTCAAATTGTTAATGTTAACAGAATCACCATTACGTGACTACATTTGTGTATTAGGGCTACCTGTAGTTCAGTTCTCCATATGAATTAAGCGAACAAATGCGCTACTGTTACATAATTGAACCATTGAAATGTCTTCCCTGTCCAGCAGAAAAAAAGCCGTCTCTGTGTTCATTTTGAACCCCTTCAAAACACGGAGTTCACGCCACCTTTCAAAAGCCCTTCCGATATTTGTCCTTGTTTTCGCATGGGCCGGTTGCAGTCTCTTTTTTCTGTAGCCACTCCGAAGTCTTTTGCATTTTATGACGGGTGAATCTCCAGTTGTCACTGGTTGTCGTTTGAACCTTTCTGGATCCCCCATCAAATTGATAAGTTTAATTATAACAAGAGCTGTGAGAAAAGGCTATAAATCTCCACCTCCAACATCCTCACACTCATACTAGCCGAGACTCTTCTTTATGTGGACAGATGTGACGTAATGACGCAAAGAGATGCTCGAAAGCTACGGCAAGCAGAGAGTTTTGAACACTGGCTGGTTATGTACTTGCTCAAAATTTTATTTTGGATCATTTTTAACCCAAAAAAGTTACGGACTGCTGCTTTAATATGCATTTTATGGTGTATTTTGTACATGCTTATGTATATCAATAAATCCCTGGCATTTGTCCTGTGGTAATATTGAGACGTTACCCGTCCAGCACTGGGTCTTTTACACTGTAAGTAAAGGTAAATGTCAAAGGTCGCTGTCATGTTGTCATGTCGCTGTCAAGCTTTCAATATGACACAAAACTAAACATTGGTTTCTTTGTTGAAGAACATGGGTCAGTTCGATTTCGTGGAGAGGCTGCTGCTGTTGGCTAGATTAGTAACCATGGTAACCGTCTGGTGTTCGGACTGCACTTTCATTCCCATAAAAAGCAGAGAAATATATTGAGGAACTGGATGAAAATTCACCTGTGTTCTTCAAGCAATGCATGTGAACTGTCTTTCGTTTTTGCGCATGATTATTCACTCACTCTCATGTTATTTCAGACCTGTGTGGAGCTGAGCAAGAGTACAGCAGTGCCCTAGTTTCTCTGGAGGAAGACCTCGCAGTATTCTTCAAAACTATTGTTCATTATCCACTCAGATTTGCAGTCTTTGGACAGCGAGCATCAGATTGTGTGTGTGTGTGTGTGTGTGTGGTGAGAATCTGTCTCTGTTTGACATGCTGGGACAAATGTGTCTGTCAGTAAGAGACGCATCCATTACGCCCTGTCGCTCTGAGACAGACCTCCATACTGACACATACTCTCTCTCTCTCTCTCTCTCTCTCTATCTCTCTCTCTCTCTCTCTCTCTCTCTCTCTCTCTCTCTCTCTCTCTCTCTCTCTCTCTCTCTCACACACAGAGGAATGATGAGGAGGCTGTCGTGGACAGAGGAGGCACTCACTCCATGCTTAAAGCCGGATTGGAGAAGGAGGAGCTAGAAGGTAAAAACACACACACACACACACACACACACACACACACACACACACGCACGCACACACGCATACAGTTACACACACGCATACGCACACACACACACACACACACACACACACACACACACACACACACACACACACACACACACACACACACACACACACACACACACACACACACACACCTAAACACTCGGTCACACTCACTCTCACACACACACACACACTCACACAGTCACTCTCACACTTTGATCACAGGAATAAATTACATTTTAAAATATATTCAAATAGAAAACATTTATTTTGAATTGTAATAATACTCACAATATTATTACTGTATGTTTGATCAAATAAATGCAGCCTTGGTAAACAGAAAAAAATCATAATAATCTAGAGAACCCAAACTTTTGAAAGGTAGTGTATCTGTTGCAGACAATCCCAGAATGCTTTGTAATAACCCCAGTGGAAGAATTATCTCATAGATGGTGGATAAAGTGAGAAATATTTGCATATCCATCAAGTTCAGGTTCACTTTATTTGTATAGCACATTTACAACAGCCACTAGGCTGACCAAAGTGCTTTACAGAACAACCAGATTAAAATATAGTAAGACCTGCATAACAACAAATAAGAGCAGCAAAGCTAAGTGAAACCTTAAAACTGGAGTGACAAAACAGTATCAAACTCAAATATAAAATAGTAAAACATGAGTAAATCGTTTTCAGAGAGCTCTGATAACATATTCATGTATTGTTCAACCATGCAATAAAAATAGTTCAGTCTAATTCAAATGTACCACTGTGTGCTACGTATTTTAGGCTAACATCAAAATCTATTGGAATCAATTGCGAATTGAAAGGATTTTATTTCCAACAGATTCTTTCATAGTAGCAAACGAACTATGGGCCCTATCTTGCACCCAGCGCAATTGACTTTGTGGACCGACACATGTATCATTCCTATTTTGCACCCGCGCAAAGCGGACTTTTCCCTCCACGTCTGTAAATTAGGAAATGAACTTGCGCTCCCGGAGGCGGTTCAGCGAAAAGAGGAGGCGTGTTCCGGCGCAAACGTTCCCTGGTGCTATTTTGCAGTTTCAGAAAACAATTCCGCCACAGACCAGGAAAGATCTAGTCTAAAGTCAGTGGCGCGTTGCGCATGTTATTCATATGCTATTTTAAGGGCGCATGCTTGGCCATAATCAATGTAGCGTGTGTTGTGCACATACACTTTGCTTCTCTCATCTACACAGACGCAGCAGTTCTCATTTTTAGGAAACCATACATTATTACAAGGAAAAATATTAACACACGAGGGAAATCCTTGTGGTGTCCATGAAGATGTCAAAAAATAGGCATAAATCTAGCTTACACATTTACCCAAATTATTATACACCTATTTAACCGAAGCTAATTTGGGTGTGTTTCTCCATCCCCATACAATGTCACTTCTCTGTGTTTTACGGCCCTGACGAGAACGTCGATCTCCTCGGCTGTGAACCGCTCCTGGCGTGCGTCTGGCAAATCCGCCGGTATAATAGCAATCCGCCATGGAACAAGCGCGCCTGCTCTTAAAGGGAATGTGAGATGTCGCTCTGATTGGTTTATTTCACGTTACACCCAAACCACACCTGTGAATAATGAAGCTACTTCAGACCAACCCATTTTAGATTTGCGTCGGGCGCAAGAGTCATTTATCAACAGTATAATAGCAACAGCACGAGATCCGCCCACAAAGTTACTTGTGTTTCGCGTTTGATACTTCAGATCGTTAAAATAGGGCCCTATGTGTAGAAAGTGTAGAAAACGACAAGAGCACGACATCGGCCGCTCGCAGAAGTAAAGCTCATCTTGGAGCCGCTGTCATACACACATATACACAATAATAAGCGCTCAGAGAAGTTAATGCTAGTCTGAGAGGGAAGTCTGTGGGTGGCAAACCAAGAGCACGTCGCACCAGAGAGACCGGTGTGTGTGTGTGTGTGCCTCTGAAATGACATGAAGAGAAGAGAGCGGTGGGAGGATGGATGGCTGGTCTCTGAGAGCGTTTAACAGGGAAAAAGAACAGCTACTCGAAGCGTATTCTCTCAGGACTGCAGATGACGTCAGCCGCTCCTCTGCCCCTGGATCAGCTATTTTTACTTTCTGTCTGTGAAAAAGAGGCAGGAACGGAGAGAATAATTACAGTATCCAAATTATAATAATAAATGGGTCATCAGAATCTAAATAGAGCCTCTATATCCTACACAGCTCTGAAATGTAGCGCTAGACAACGATTCATTAAAGTTTGTGTTGTACATAATATATGTGTGTGTGCTGTGTATAATTATTTATATAATTATATATTTAAGAAATATTTGCATGTATAAATATTTATACATAATTTATATTATATATAAATATAATAATTTTATATATAAATAAATTTTTCTTAAATATATACATGCATGTGTGTATTCAGATATACAAAATAATTATACACAGCACACACACATATATTATGTAAACTCAAACTTTTATTTTGGATGCGATTAATCACGATTAATCTTTTCACAGCCCTATTTTGTATATATAAAAAAACACACACGTGCATGTACATAATTAAGAAATATCTGCATGTACTGTATAAATATATAATTTATATATATATATATATATATATATATATATATATATATATATATATATAATAACACATTTTTCTTAAATATATACATGCATGTGTGTGTATTCAGATATACAAAATAATTATACACAGTACACACACACATATTATGTAAACACAAACTTTTATTTTGGATGCGATTAATCTTTTCACAGCCCTATTTTGTATATATAAATACACACATATGCATGTATATATTTAAGAAATATTTGCATGTATATACTGTATAAATATTTATACATAATTTATATTATATATAAATATAAAAATCGTATATATAAATAAAATTTTCTTAAATATATTCATACATATGTGTGTATTTATATATACAAAATAATTATAAACAATACAACACAGCACAAAAAAATAAGTTCTCCTGCATTTCACTGAAAGGACAAGCTGGCATTATGTGGATATTACCCAGAATTCCATGCAATAATGAGCCGAATGTCAATATACTGTATATATTACACTGAGCTGCAAAAACACTGCTTGTGACAGCAAAAATATGACATTTCCTCCTCTCACTGCAGCTTGTAAATACATCTGCAGTTTCAGCTTTTGAATACATGTTATTTATTAACGTTTTATAACCCAGTGAACACTAGGCAGCTGTAAGATTCAATCTGGATTGACCCAGAGGCTCATATAATGGACACACTTTGCACATACTTTTATACTTGAGGATGTTTTGTGTATAAAGCTCCATTCTCTGAGGAACATGTGAGTGAATAACACTGTTCTGATATTTGGGTCTGGTGATTTTGATCACAGACGCTCCTCTGAATCTTGTGAGCATCTTGAGTTTTAAATGTCATGACTTTGTAAACACAAGTGGTCAACCTTATAAAGTCTAAAGCTTTAGAAATCGTTATAAGCCCGTGTCATTGAGACGTTTCCCATTGCAGGACGATGCATTCAGTCCTTCTCATAATGTTATGTAATTCAAACACAACTTTACAGCTTTAATGATGTAATTTAAGCCTCATTTTATCCAGCTTTCAGCTCCCTTTTAACTGCCAGGAAGAGGAAGATCTGTCTGTAGGTTAGCATTAGTCTATATATGTCGTGTGTGTGTGTGTGTGTGTAAGCACTAAGCAGACAGACAGATGTTCACAGCAATTAAACTCATGCTGCTGTCTCGACCTCTCAATCATTCAAATGCAATTAAAGTGAGTGATTACTGTTATTTAGCATTGTTCAGAAAAGAGAAGTAAATACGGGTTAAATATGTTTGGTAAACTGAATTTTTCTATTGCAAGGTCTCTACTTTACATTCCACTTTAAAACCTAATGACAGTCATTTTAGGGATCATGTGTTTAAGGAAGCATCCGTGCCAAACGGTAGGCAGCCGTATAATTATTGTATAATTGTATTTTCATAATTATGTAGGATAATCATTCCAAATGAGCCACAGCATAATTACGCTGCCTTCTAAAACACCTTCGTTTGGCTGAATACTGAAGCAGACCTGCAAGTATCTTTTATGGAAAAGACAAACCCATAATGCAATGCAATGGAGAAAGTGACAAGTAAAAACTAAGAGTATGAACTTTTAAGTTAATTATAAAAGTTGATTATGTTACAGATTTTGGTACTTTTTTCACAAGTAAGGTGTACATTTTCACATTTTAACCCAGCTGGTCATTCTTTCAAAACCTGATCCCATGCTTTCACTAGTAATACACATTTCAGTCGACATAATAATCATTCAAACACAAGATTATTGTAATATGTAATGAGAACATTTGGTTTAATCACCGAAACACAACAGTATGATCTTCTTTCAATTTAGTACTTTTAACAATCAATTCATTTAACAGCAAACAATGCAAGATACATGTTTCAAATTACCATTGTTGATGAAATAATTACAGTAATGCACATTAAAAATACACTTACATTATCTAACTTGTGTAATTGAATCCATAATGTTTGTAATGGTATCTATCTAGTGTGTTATCAAAAGGTATGAAGTTATGAAACGGCCATGAGGTTTTGTGCAAGAACAGAGTTTGCTGGAAATACAGTAAATGTTTTCACTGTGCCATATGACTGAATACTGTAGTTGATCTTTACAGATGAAGGGTGAGATACAGTAATGTGGCGGTCTCTACCATGGTAATCTGTTTACAGTATTACATGACATACATACTCTAATGTAAAAATGGCGTATTTGATGCCATCTGTCTCCCTTCTTCTGATGCATCTCTGACCCCCCCACTCACACACACACACACTCACACAGTATGATTTATAAGCTGTTTTCCTCATGGGGACCAAAAAAATGCCCCCACAAGGACAAGGATTTTGGATATTGCCATCTTTGTGGGGATATTTTGTGAGTTTACCAGACCACACACAAGCACACACTTTGAACATAGTGGTTCTAATCTAAGATAAATCGCTTATGATGGAAAAAGAATTTGTTACATTTGGTTATCAGTATCGGAATTGCAAATATCAATATTCAATTATTGAATATTCAATTATTCAATTGCAAAAATTGCAAACAAAGTATAAACTACATATATAGAATCTGTATCTATTGAAATCTATAGATGAACCAAATGATTCATTGATTAACTGTTAAGATCAGTATGATTAAATAATAGACAAATGTATTAAACTGAGTGAAAACAGATGAAAATCAAAAGTTTGATAGTAATGGCATTATGAGACAGTTATTGTGAATGAAACATTTCTGTTTCAAACATAGATTTGTACTAACTCAATTGAAAACATGCTGAAATGTTTGAAAAAATGCACTTTTGATGATCTGTTGTGATATTAGTACTATAATTTTTGAAAATGTACACTTTACTTGTGAAAATAGTACCAAAGCACATAAAAAACCTGTAAAATATTGATTATAAGTGTACTCGTATATTTCATTCGCTGCTGGAAAAAATTGCAAAAAGAAAAAGAAAAAATTTTTGCCCAGTATTTGTTTTTTTACATATCGTGTTTTATGCTCAATATAAGACCATTTAGTATGTTCCAATTGTATGACGTTTCATTTCAGTGAATGTTATCATTGTTGTTGAAAAAAATCCTAATTAACAAAGGGCCTCAGAACATGATCTAAAATGTGCATTTTTTTAAATTTAATATACAGGAGATTTTACATTCTCTGAGTCCCTGTCTGTTTGCTTTTGGTCAATAGGTCACAGGACTCTGTATATCGGTGTTCATGTTCCTCTGGGCAGAAGAACCCACCGACGCCATCGGCATCACGGACACCGGCACAGGAAGAGAAGCAAGGAGAGAGACTCAGGGGTCGAAGACGGACGAGAATCACCTTCATACAGTAACACTCCATCCTTTCTTCAATGCATGCAATTATTATCTTAGTATGCTTGTTTTTCAGTACAGATATCTAAATATTCTTAGATACATTTGTTTGAGATACAAAATGACTTAAGACATTCATTTTGTTTTCTAAAAAACTATCAATGGGGTAAGAACAAGATTTGTTTTCCTTGTTTTCAGCAAAAGCTCAGTTAAATTTTATACATATTTCATTTCTTATTTCCTTTTGCATCTCAAGCAAATCTATCTTGAATTAAGCATGTTTAGATGTCTGTCCTGTAAAACAAAACAAAGATACGGAAACACTTTACTTTAAGGTCATTAATGTATTAAAGGGATAGTTCACCCTAAAATGAAAATAAAGTCATAATTTACTCATCCTGGTGTTGTTCTAATGCAGTATGTTGTTCTTTTTTGGATCACAAAAGGAAATATGTAAAAAATATCCATCTTTCTGTTTTGGTCTCTCCATATAATGGCAGTGAATAGCGACCAGCGTCAAGCTTTAAAAAAGACTTAAAGAATTAGTTCACCTTCAAAAAATATTTTGCTGATAATTTACTCACCCCGATGTCATCCAAGATATCCATGTCTTTCTTTCTTCAGTCGAAAAGAAATTAAGGTTTTGGAGGAAAACATTCCAGGATTTTTCTACACAGAATGGACTTCAATGGCAAGCAACTATTCCAATGTTCAAAGAAGGTTCAAATGTCCGTCTCAATGCAGCTTCAAAGTCTCGACACGATCCCAGTCGAGAAATAAGGGTCTTATCTCGCGAAACGATCGGTCATTTTCTAAAAATATAAAATATATATATACTTTTTAACCACAAATGCTTGTCGTGTACCATCTCTGAGATGTGCCACGTATTACGTCATCACATTGGAAAGGTCACAAAAAAAAAGTATTATAAAAATAAATTAAAACAAAGATGTCGAACGATTTTGAAGTTGGAGGAGAAAATGAGATACCTCCCTACCTTTTTGAACCGGAGTACACTGACAAATAACTTAGATGACGTGACGCATGACCTTTCCAACGTGATGACGCAATACGTGGCACATCTCAGAGATGGTACACGACAAGCATTTGTGGTTAAAAAGTATATATGGGTCAATGACGTGACGGGTTATTTTTTTTGTCCAAAGGCCTTAATAATAATAAAAAAAACAAATATATAACATCCAAAGTATGTAAGGTAGTACAACTTGATCTCTTTTACTGAATCCAAAAGGTTTTAATTATATTTTACTACATATAAAGGTATTTGAAAGATTTTGAAGTGTCAAAAGGTCATTCGGTAAAACCGATATAGTAAATATTTAAATGGAATAATATTGTTTTTAATAACTAAAGGAACTACAATAGTACAAATATAAAGCAGATAAGGCTCTTTTTTTTTTTTACATTTTCCCTGTGCAATGTTTTACTTGAATATGTTGGAGTGTTTAGAGTAGTCCAATAAATGATTACATTTATGAGATCAGTGATAATTTTTTTAAATATTTCTTCTGTGGTACACACTATATACTATCTCAACATCAATGTCAAATCAGTTTTTAACTTTTAAATCAGTGGTTAAACCGAATGACTTTTTTGGTGACATTTTTTCCATCTTGTAAAAAATGACAAAAAACAGTGTTAATTGATTGTACAAACCACAAAATCTTATTGTTAACACCTAGGTAAACTAAAAAAATGATTTCAAATATAGTTATATCTCCATTCTATTTTTTTTTACACTTTTAAAAACCTTATTCGTCAATGACCCATATATATTTAATTTTTTTAGAAAATGACCGTTCGTTTCGTGGGATAAGACCCTTATTTCTCGCCTGGGATCGATTAGAGACTTTGAAGCTGCATTGAGACGGACATTTGAACCTTCTTTGAACATTGGAATAGTTGGTTGCCATTGAAGTCCATTCTGTGTAGAAAAATCCTGGAATGTTTTCCTCAAAAAACTTCATTTCTTTTCGACTGAAGAAAGAAAGACCATATCTTGGATGACATCGGGGTGAGTAAATTATCAGCAAAACATTTTTTGAAGGTGACCTAATCCTTTAAAAGTATCCTTGAATGGTCCCATGAAACCGTGTCGTATATTCCAAGTGTTCTGAGGGTGTACAAAATGAGACTTATTTCCCATTTTAGGGTGAACTAACATTTACTAACAATGGCCAACACATTTGTGCAGTAAATGACAGTATTTTAAAAAAATCATATATCCTTCTTTATTTTTTCTGTTTGATGTCGTCTTCTGTTCTTTCTGATTCCGTTTCATCGTTTCTTTTTCTCTTTGACAGTCTGTCCTATTTGATTATGTTTCTTTGATGTGCGCTGTCTTTCTGTTGTGGTCTCTGATCCGGACAGGCTCACAGTCGAATTGCTCGTTTAGCAGCTCATCATGACGACTCAACAGTGACGAGTCCAGATTATTTCCTGTGGTGTATTATTGTCAACATAACTTGTGTTGTTTTGGCTCTCTGATGCTTTTTTAGCTGATGTTGTATGACTATTTTAGCCATGACTATTTTTGGTTTATTAAAAACCCCTGAAATGATGTGTCACAGATACTCCTTCTCAGAGGGTTCAGTTCCTGCTGGGCACTGAGGATGATGATGAAGAGCACATACCACATGACCTCTTCACTGAGCTGGATGAGATCTGCCTCCGTGATGGAGAGGATGCTGAGTGGAGAGAAACCGCCAGGTACTGACCCATGTGACTTGAAAATAAAAGTTTGTGTCAAATCTGGATTCATGCTGCATTCACCGCATAATTATGAGATGACAACCCATGACGTTCTACTCAGAGCTGTTCTTGCCTTATGCATTTCTATTGCACTCTTCAGTAAAATTAATCTGCAGTGGTCAGGTGGTACGAGTTAGAGCTCTCAGAAAATTCCCAGCTTCTAAGTTTTATTTACGAGGACGTGAGTGCTCGTTACATGTTAGAATCTCGCAATTATGGTAAATCTGACATGGAGTGAATGCACATTTAGTCGTTTAATACGCATTTATGGGTCAACGACAAATCAGGATGTCTGAGAAGATGAAAAGTATTTTAAATAATCTAGTTTAGAATGCATGTGACAAGCTTTTAAAATATCATTTTTATAATCCTGATTTTATTCAATGATTTTATTATGCAAAATAGTGGCGTAATCATAGTAAACAGTAAACATGTATTAATATTTATGTCATAAAAGCATAAAAGTATTTTTTGTGATATCTGATTTTATTACAGATTTTTTTTAAGCTTAATGATCAAGATATCCCAGAAGTATTCCAGGTGTTAAGGAAAATATTTTATGACTTTTTACTTAATTATTGCACAGATCTAGAGTAATTTATTCCTTTTTTTTTTTGGTCAAAAATGATATAGATGTTTTTCAAAAATGCATGAAACCAACATGATGAATGCGAAAGATTACATTTCAAAGAACTTGACTTGCTTGTGCTTTCACCATCTACGACATCTTTATCTGTTTTTAGCCCACGAATAATTAATCAATATTTTTGGGGGGCTTTTGACATGATGTGTTGATGTTCAGCGTTTCTCAGAGATTGATTCTTGGCTGCTCTGATATGTTTTGAGAGCATGAGTGATGCATTAAATCTGTTGAGCTGCATTAGTCTAAGAGAGCTGAGGTTATATAAAGAACCATTGTTGTGTAATGTGTGTGTGTGTGTGTGTGTGATAAAACAGAAAGGCTAAATACAGCACTTAAAATGATGATGATGATGGTTTCTACATTGTCATATGGCATCACTTCTAAATGCAAGTGCACTCAGCACAGGCATTATTTTTATTTTGTCTTCATGAAGTAAAGACAACATGTAAATTGTAGTCCTTTATATCCAAAAAAATATGAAATATTCACATGAAACAGCACAAATCCTCATTTACTTATTCAGTTAGAGTTACAAAAATACCATAAAAAAAAAAAAAGATTAATTATTTTTTCACCTGCTTGTCATTGCAAACACTGAATGACACTTCATAGTGCTCTCAAGTTGTAAACGGGCATATTTGACATATGAAATAAAGGACGTAAGGCTTGTGCACGATATTCCGATTCTTCTGGATTAGTGCGAGAGCTTCATGTGAAGGTTCAGCTCTGACATGCATTGGTCATCTGGCTGCAGGTGTGACTGTTTTAACTGTGTCCAGGTGGCTGAAGTTTGAAGAGGACGTGGAGGACGGTGGTGAGCGCTGGAGTAAACCGTACGTGGCCACGCTCTCTCTGCACAGTCTCTTCGAGCTGCGCAGCTGCATCATCAACGGCACCGTCATGCTGGACATGAGGGCCAGCTCTCTGGAGGAGGTCGCAGGTACAGCTTTCTCTGCTTGTGCATTTATGCTTTTTATCCAAAGCGACTCACAAGAGAGGAACAAAGCAATTCGTCAAGGCTATAAAAACATGGTCAAATCTGTCACTTCTAGGTTACATTAAATCCAAATATCCATAAGGAAAGTGGAAATGATAAAGGAAAAATCAAGACTTTTTTGGATAAAGTTTGCATTGAATTACATTTCCCCAAATAATCCCCATTAATGCAACAAAGAAAATCCCATTCTGAGTCGGATAAAACTAGTTGTGAACTATTTATACAACATTTGTTGAACTTTTCTTTAATATACACTGATTAAAAGTTAGTTTAAATTCATTGTAGTACAACATTTTTACTTTAATACAGTATAAACAAGAGAGGAACAAAGCAATTCATCAAGGAGCCAACAATAGTCATAATATATAATGCCAGGTTTATTTGACAACTAGGTCCTGGAAAAGAGGAGGAATGTAGATACGATTTTTTTGTGTTTTATTTAAAGAAATGCAAAAAAAAAAAAAAAAAAAATCATAGAACTGATTCCATTAGGCTATAAAAACATGGTGAAATCTGTCACTTCTTTGTCACATTTAATCCAAATATCCATAAGAAAAATGGAAATGATAAATAAAAAAATCAAGACTTTTTGGGATAAAACATTGAATTACATTTCTCCAAATAATCCTCTTTAATGCAATAAAGAAAATCCAATTCTTTTTTGTGATCAACTTTTTATTGTCTTTAGAAATAACATCCATTCAAACAAACAGACAGGGAAGGGGGAGCAACAGACATATTATCCATACTTTAACAATATGAAAGAGTGAGAAAAAAAAGAAAAGAAAATCCAATTCTGAGTCGGATAAAACTAATTGTGAACTATTTATACAACATTTGTTGAACTTTTCTTTAATGTACACTGATTAAAAGTTACATTTTTACTTTAATACAGTAAAAATTACAGTAATGTAGAGTAAAGTGATTCTCATTATTGAGATTAATACAAATCTAGGAAAACGTAAAAGCAAAACATACGGATGCATTACTTAATGAGAGTTCGGGGAAAATGTAAAGGGAAAAAAGTGGTCTTAAAAATAGGTGTGCTGCCAATTGATTAAAAAAAGCAAACACTTTTCTGTAATTAATCGTGATTAATCGCACTTAACAAACATTTTGGTAACACTTTATTTAGATAGTCCTCTTTAGACATTCAAATAACTATAAGTAACTTTGTAACTACATGTCAACTAACTCTCATTATAGTATTAGTAGGCTATAGTACTGATTAGTACTGACTATAAGTAACTTTGCAATTACATGTAAACTTATTCTGCTAACCCAAAACTAACAGTCTACTAATACTCTAATGAGAGTTAGTTGACATGTAGTTGCAAAGTTACTAGTAGAATGTCTAAAGTGGACTATCGTAACCTAAATTTGTAACATTTTTTTGTATTGCATTGTTTTTATTATTGCTTTCATTGTTTTTGACCCATGTAACCTTGTATTTTACATGCAACATTTTACATACCACAACAAAAAAAAGCTTTATTTTCTTTTTGTAAAATATAATTGGTTGTTTCTCTCTTTTGATTGTGAGTCGAACTGTGACCTGAACATGTTTCCGTGAGATTCACTCTTTTATTCTTTCCGGTGAAATGTTTACCATCTTTGGTCAAATGAGCTTCCCTTGTCAAATTATCACATTGTAATAGGCTGTGGATGTGCCAGCGCTCGTATGCCTCTGGGGAACACCTTAAACTGAGTTCAACACTTTAATCTCTGTGGGATTGGTGTAAGACATGTACAGATTCTCAGTGTTTACAGCTCAGGTAATTGACATGTACCTGTATGTACAAAGATTTAGTGTTGAGCTTCTCACCATCAATATTTCATGAGTTGAGCCTGAGAAAGTGTTGCATATTCAGTAGGATATAGAAGAATATCAGTAGCAAAAATCCTGACATTATATTGGAGACTTATTTCTCTGAATATTTCTTAAAGGGATATTTCACCGCTGGAAAGATGAATGTGTATTTAAATTGGGTCATTTATGTAGTAGAAATGTGAAATTATTTTAGAAGTTGGTGCCTTCTAGACTGAGAAAAGCCAGAAAATGTATTTTTGGCTCATGTGGATGAAAGACAACAACTCCCAGAATGCACTTGCTTCGCTGCTCTACGAGGACACTCCCAAGCCACGCCTACCGGTTACAGAGGGCAGTGTCGGAAGAAATGATACAGCTAGGCTACTAGTCGACTCGAAACTGAAAAGACGGCGTTTTATGGTGAGATCCCCCTATGGGCGGGTTGATCACATGCGGAACGAGCTCCTCCTACTGGCTGTAGTCTCTCGCCTCTGGACAAAAGAGACTCTGATGACGATAAATGATGATTTTTGCATCATCAGAGGTTTTTTTCCAGACACACAATACAGAAATCTCTCGTCTCAGGGGGACATGAGGGAGGGAAGCACGGCCATTCCAAAATACTACCGGGTTTCTACTGATACAAAGCTTAATGCTAATCGGTGAAGTATCCCTTTAAGTAAATTTTCTGACACAACCCTTAAAGGGGTCATGAATTGAGAAATCAAAATTTCCTTGATATTTTGACATGTAAGAGGTCATTGTACCATTAAAAAATACCCTGTAAGTTTCAGAACTCAAAACTTCCTTGTTAGTCCCAAAATGTCTTTTATTGAAAACCAAACTTCCAAAATGACTCGTTTCGGATTTTGTCTCAGTATGACATCATAGTGCAGAATCAGATCAACGCCCACTTCTACATCACTGCCTCTTAAGCCCCGCCCACTGATTCATGCAAACACAGGATTACTCCAAAAACCATAGAGATGTTAAACTATGTAACAAGATAAACACCTTTCTGTAGCGTCTGCGTTTCAACACTAATAAAATACAATACTACCTCACAAAAATACATAAGGAATAAATATGAATAAAAGATTATTCATTTCCATGCTGTCGTAGACTGGATTATTTTTGAAAAATAATTTTTGGTATTTGAGGTGTAGGTTTGTTTTCTTCTGATTCAGAATCAGACTCTGGCTCAAACATGTATGGCTGAATTTCAACGGTTGCCATTTTTTCAGCATCGTAAGTTTTCAAAACAATTCCACACGTGTAGCGCGGACGTTGAAAATTATTTTAATATGAAAAACTGTTACCCAATCTTAGCAGTGGCCGTTTACTGTGTCAAAGAGGATAGAAATAGCCTATTACTTCTAATTTAGGATGATTTTTGATGTAAATATATTGATTACATTACAAGTGGACCTCAAAGAACATTATACAACTCTTAATAATGCAGTTCATGATCCTTTTAAAGTCTTGACTACAAAAAACTGATTCGACATTTCCACCTTTATTGCTCTTGGGGCATGTTGTCACAAAAATTCATCGTGTGTTGGATGATCTGTAAATTTTCACGTACTGTAGGTTCAGTGCGATAGAACAAGCATCAAGGGGTGACTGTGCTGTGGAAATGCATTGTCTTTATTGTTTAGTGTCAGTCATGAATTATACAGCGTTTGCACCTTCTCACTCTCTTAAGCATGTGAATTTTGCATTACTCAAAGCTGTTCTGCATCTTCAGATTCATGAGACGGGTCTCTGAGCAGCTTCTCCATCGGTTGACATCAGCATCAATGTCAGTTTCTGATGCAGAGTTCAAGGAACATCTGCAAAATAGGCACAGATGAGCTTTCTGCCAAACATTTAGCATAGATTAGCCATTTAAAGAGCAGATTAGCTCTGTATATCAAGACAGCACTGGTCAGACACATGCCTTGCGGGGAATTAATGCCTTTAGAAATTCATCACTCTATTTATTATTCAGGTTTGAAATGAATAATTAACACTTTGGTGGAGCATATGAAGTTGAATATACCATTTGACAGCTGTATAACACTGCAGATCACAATGACAATAAACATGTGTAAAGAAGATTTGATTGACATCAGATGATTGCGAAACTACTAATTTCGTTGTGATGTTAAGTTTGAGATATATATATATATATATATATATATATATATATATATTTGTATATGTAAACATATATATGGAGAGAGAGGGATTAATGATAGATAGAATGATAGATAGAACGATAGAACGATAGATAGATAGATAGATAGATAGATAGATAGATAGATAGATAGATAGATAGATAGATAGATAGATAGATAGATTTAAATAGTTTTTGTATGTATATATTTTTTTAATTTATTTATTATTTATTAATAAAAGGGAAAATAATAAGACTAATGCGTTTTTTAGTTCAATATTGCAATATTATCTTCTTATCTGCTGCTGATCATTTGTAATGTTGTGTGTTGAATTTCTTAGATATGGTTCTGGACCAACAGGAAGTGGCTGGGCATCTTGAAGACGATGTCAGGAGGAAGGTCAGAGAGGCTCTTTTGAAGCAGCATCATCATCAGAACCAGAAGAAACTGGCCAATCGGATTCCCATCGTCCGCTCCTTCGCTGATATCGGCAAGAGGCAGTCCGAGTCCAACTGCACCGACAAAAACGGTATTCATTTGTCTGAACACAGGAGGTCTGTGTTACTGCTCAAATGATACACACTACAGCTCAAAAGTTTGGGGTCAGATAATACGAAATGAGTGCGTTTCTTCAGCAAGGAGACATTACATTGATCAAAAGTGACATTAAACAGTGTCAGATTTCTATTTCAAGTAAATGCTGAACTTTTGAACTTCAGAATACTGAAAAAAAATACATTAAAGTTTCCACAAAAATATAAAGCAACTTTTTTCAACATTGATAATAACAATAAATGTTTCTTGAGCAGCAAATCATCATATTAGAATGATTTCTGAAGGATAATGATGCTGAAAATACATTTTTGCATCACAGGAATAAATTTCATTTTAAAACATATTACAATAGGAAACTATGCTAATTTAATATTTATTAATAATAGTTTTTACTGTATTTTTGATCAAATAAATGCAGCCTTGGCAAGCATTTAAAAAGCATTAAAAAGTCTTACCAGCCCCAAACTTTTCAAAACGATAGTGTATAACAATATGCACTGTTCAAACAACCTACAAATTTCTTTCTTATAATACACAGAGGTGTGTGAAATTTCTTCAAATGCAAAAACTCAAAAATACACACAATTTCTGTATTCTGTACACAAGTGGAGAGATATTTTAGGCTATTTACTTTCATTTAATTCATGGTGATTTGCTTAATTTGACTGTTTGTTGTCTCTGGTTTCATTAGAAATGTCAGATCAACCATCTCAGAGTTTCAGCGTCTGTGTTGTCGTGTGTGTGTGTGTGTGTGTTTGTGTGTGTCTGACAGGCGCTTCATCTCATCTCTTTAAGTCTTCTCTGTGGCGATCAGTTGTTTCAGATGGGAATGATGGGCAGGTCTCATCTTGTTCTCCATGTTGGCCTCTGTGCTGCTCGTCCAGTGTGTCCATCACTTCACCTCTCCCTCCTCCATCCTCCTCATCCACACACCCAAACAAGAACCCCACCGCCACCTTCAGCCCGGACCGAGAGGACGGCTTGGATCCAGGCAACTTTTAACTTCAGAGACTTTCCCTTCTGCTGTAGTGCTTCCTAAAACATAACATGTAAAGGTGGTTATCTCAGAGAATAGGTTGCACGTGGTAAAAAAACGTCTTAAATGGTGGAGGACATGTGCGGCACACTTGATTATTGACATTTGCAGTGTTTCGGGGGAGTGGGCGGCACAAAAGAGTTTTTTGGTGTGATTTGCTTGTTACGATTTTCTGGTGGAGATTTCTTTGCAGAATCATGGGGGATTTCGTTTCTCAACAGGAGTTTCGCTTTTAAACATGATTTTGTAAAAGTTAAGTTGAAATGCAGGCTGATGGCTTCAACGAAAGCAAATACCATCGATTAACGACCTCATATCTGACATTAAGTGTGTCTCATTCAAACCAATTCCCTTATGTGACCCTGGATCACAAAACCAGTCACATGTCACACGGATATATTTGTGGCAATAGCCAACAATACATTGTATGGTTTAAAATTATCGATTTTTCTTTTATGCCAAAAATCATTAGGATATTAAGTCAAGATCATGTTCTATGAAGATATTTAGTCAATTTCCTACCGTAAATATATAAAACATTTATTTTTGTGAGTGAATGCAGCACAATCGTGAACATAAATGGACAACTTTAAAGGAGATTTTCTCAATATTTCGATTTTTTTGCACCCTCAGATTCCAGATATTGTCCTATCCTAACAAACCATACATGAATGGAAAGCTTATTTATTCAGCTTTCAGATTATGTATAAATCTCAAGTTCAAAAAATGTACCCAAGTGACTGGTTTTGTGGTCCAGGGTCACATATGGAGAAAATGAATAGGATTGTTGCATTCTATTGGGTGAGAAAACAACATTTCCCATGATTCCCTGATTCACTGTGCAACTCACAAGAAGGATAAAAATGCGTTCCTTGTTGCACAAATGCTAAGAAAATCTTCAAAAAAGTATTCAAAATATCATAATTATATGATTGTAGTTGAGCAAGTGTTGAGCTACTTTTATGCGACTGGTAAAATATAGTTAATTTAGTAGCATTGCTTCTTTTAGTTGGTTACGCCCAGGGCTTGACATTAACACCTGCCAAATGCGGGTGTATTTCAGCGCCTACAAGCCACTTCGGGGGGTTGAATTTTATATATACAGTATTAAGTACATTTTTCAATTATAGTCTTTTAAAAGGCATCTGAAATAATCAACTAAGTGCAATGTAGTGTTGTCAAAAATATAGATTTTTTTATTTGATCAAACAGACGAAATTTGGTCAGACGAAAAGAGGTAGTCTCGGTCCGGATCAAACTGAACAAAGGTTTGGTTCGTTTCTAGTGTGAAAGCATTTTCTGTATGGTTCGGACTTTCAGACCATTTACAGGAAGTTCCGGTGGATCCATATAATACCATAATAATAAAAGTATAGTGGCAACGATATGCGTCTGTTCATTCATTCTTGTCAAAGTTACCCGCCGAATTGACAACACGCTGACGTCAGACGCACATCCGTTTACAAACCAATCAATGTCAAGATGCAAAAGTCTTAGGTATGTTAATACCCCCCCCCCCCCCCCCCCCCAAAAAAAATGGTTTTAAGTCAGTTATTTATATCTTTTGCTGTAGTGTGTCAGTGGGAAATATCAGTTTACATTTCCAAACGTTCTTTTTGCCATTAATTGTAATAATCCAGTGAGATTTGTGTCTGCACAAGGAGTCTGACAACAGCCGGTCTGATCTGATCTCACCATCATCGAGTCCGTCTGTGATTACATGAAGAAACAGAAGAAACTGAGACAGACTAAATCCAGAAGAACTGTGGGAACGTCTCCGAGACGCTTGAAGAAACCTTCCTGCAAAGCTCCCTGAGAAACTATGCGCAAGTGTACCTGGACAAAAGCCGTTTTAAACGCAAACACCATATATTGATTTGAATTAGTTAATAGAAGTTAAATCATAAATAAATTCAATTTGTGATTTTATTTTTGAAAGCATTCTCACTTTACAGCATTTTAACACAAGTGCCAGTGCTTTTAACAGTCCTGTAGCTTTGCAGGACGGTTTCTTCAAGCGTCTCGGAGACGTTCCCGCAGTTCTTCTGGATTTAGTCTGTCTCAGTTTCTTCTGTTTCTTCATGTAATCACAGACGGACTCGATGATGGTGAGATCAGATCATACCGGCTGTTGTCAGACTCCTTGTGCATACACAAATCTCACTGGATTATTACAATTAATGGCAAAAAGAATGTTTGGAAATGTGAACTGATATTTCCCACTGACACACTACAGCAAAAGATATAAATAACTGACTTAAAACCATTTATTTGGGGGGGGGGGTTTGATATTAAGACTTTTGCACAGTACTGTAGATGATGACGACAGGGGATGCAAGTACGTCATGTAAAGGTCTTTAGTGCGCTCGCATTAATTGCAATGAGAAACCAAACCAAAACTAACCGAATGTACAATGTATCAAAATATGAACTTTGGTTCGGACCTTGGTGCGGACTTTCAGGTGTGAAAACACTCTTAAAGTGACAGCGGCTTAATATACCTGATGCCAAATTATGAGATACTATAAAAAATATCTGTATGGCAGGTTTTCCCCATGGTATCGATGTCAAAATTGCCTTGTAACTTTAGAAAACCACTATTCACAGTGGCTGGTGAGCAAAAAAACTGATGCCCCAACACAGTAAGTGTGAATTTAGTATTGTACAATTCATACCAGTAGATAAGCTGTGTTTTTGCAGAGAAATGACTGTGAGGAAGGTGAAGGCTATTCTGAATATTCATCACCTTTATACAGGGCTTATGTTTAGGAAGTTTGCCAGCTTCCCACACGCTAATGCTAACACATGAAGTGCACCAGACCCCTCTGTTCTCCTCTGTTCGCATCATTAATACTCTAATTCATGCAGCGCTGAGCCTGAGCATTAAAACAGCAGCGAGCATGACTAATAAACACAAATCTGTTCATGCCATGTAGCGATGCTCTCTTAACCGAGGGGTTTGGTGCTTCTTCATGCGCTGAACGCTGTAGAGATGTTTCGCTTGCTTTCGCTGCCTTTAGAGTAGAGCGCAGTTGATTTGTTCATCGAGTTTGGATAAAGCGATGCTTGTTAGTGATTTATTTACATCCATTTTTGAAGGCTGCTGTAGTGAGCATACTTGTTAAATCATCTCTCGGCTCATTATGTCTCACTTTATGGATGTTTCATTCAATTTTGATGGTTAACATGTTTGAGATCATAACAGATCTTCATTAAAATCATTTTCCCTCCTATCAATTCATAAACTTCATTACGGTTTGCTACATTATAGAGCCGATGCTTATGCTGCGTTCCATTCATCGGTTGATTTGCATTGATTAGCATTGGCATTGTATTGATTGTATTGATTGATTGGGAGCTTATGTGTCTGCAGGTCAGATGATTTTACCCCCGTCTCAACCCATGAGCACAGAGGGCAAGAATGATGTGAGCCGTGAAAACAGTGCTGTGGACTTCAGCAAGGTAATGACGAAGAATGGTTTGCCAAATATAACTATTTCAATAATATACACTACCAAATAACCATATCAAATGTTTGGGGTCAGTAAGATTTTATTTTTTTAAAGAAATTAAAACTTTTATTCAGCAAGGATTCAATAAATTGATCAAAAGTTCTTTTGAACTTTCTGTTCATCAAAGAATCCTGAAAAAAAGTATCAGTTTCCACAAAAATATGAAGCAGCACAATCATACATGCTTTGATCACAGGAATAAATTACATTTTAAAATATATTCAAATGGAAAACAGTTATTTTAAATTGTAATAATATTTCAAAATATTGCTGTTTTTACTGAATATTTTGGTGAATGAATGCAGCCTTGGTGAACATAAGAGATATTAAAAAACCTTTTCCGACCTCGAACGTTTGAATGTTATAGTAAATAACATTAAAAAAAAATGTAAAAGTACACTGTAAAAAATTTCTAACCTCCCTAACTCAAAATTTTCTAGTGACTGGTCACATCTAAATTTTTCAATTGTCCCAAGTGAAATTCTGTAAATTATAAAATTAAATTTACAGAATTTCACTTGGGCCAATTGAAAAATTTAGATGTGACCAGTCACTAGAAAATTTTGAGTTAGGGAGATTAGAAATTTTTTACAGTGTATAGATTTTCTAAAACATACATTTATTTTAATACATTTTATGGTAATTCTTACTTTTTCTTCTTCTAAACACAAGTTTTACTATATTGTATAGTGAAATTACACAATGTCCTGGTAAATCTATTAACTCTTTCCTTGATGAAATTTTCCGGCTTTCAGTGTTTCCACTGTTATATGGTAGGGGGCGCTATCACGCATCTTCTGAAACAGTACAGAATCTCCGGATCAAATTCAAAACACAAGAAGCAAAAAAGAAGCAAAAACCAGTTATAACAGCATTACTTATGCACGTTTTAGTCTTAGAAGAAAACGTGATTTTCTCATCTTTATGTTCAAAATGTTACTTTTTTATTAAACTCACCCACATTCAAGTGTTGATAAAAAAGAATGCTTGATGCTAGAATAAAACGTTGTTGTTTGATTAAAAGCAGAGGCTCTGTTCTTTCTGTTGATATATTGCATGTTCAGATATTCAAAAACTAAATATTCTGGGGGCCATGACATTTTTGTGAAAATGATCAAAAACACTGGCGCTGACTGGTAACGTTTTTTTAAAAACACTGGCAGGGAAAGAGTTAATATAATTTTTTCATCATATATGGTGGAGGAAATTAAAGTTTCTGTTAAAATAACTAAAATTCGTACATTTGCAGTTCAGTACATAGAGATCTGTCGATTTTCGATTTTTTTTTCATATGTTCTCTGTTCTTGGAAAGGGATTATGGTTTAAACACATTGTGGCTGAAGCCCTCTTTATACATTAGACTGTTCTGTTTCTTGCATTAAGTGGGTATTATGGTTGTGATTCCATGAACAGACGAGAGTGCTGTCTGGGATCACAAAGAGTCATGATGAAATACTGTAGTAAAATAAAGAATATCATTATGAAATCTTACACAACACATGACCTTTTGCATTATGTCAGTATACAGTACATAATCTCTTTGGCTGTGTAGGTCATCTTGAACTTTGACCCTAAACCAGTCTAAGAACACATTTCCGTAGTAACCTAAATTCTACAAAAAGCTTTACATATGTGCACACGCACGGGATTTGTTTTTTCCGTGCTTTTTAATATTCCATGTCAAGATTTGATGATCAAATCTCAGAATCCTGGATATGAATGGGTTGCAGAATTATGGTGGCTTGACAAAACCAGTATACTAGTAGAAAAACGGGTTAAGATTTTTATTACAACCAGTGATATTTTAGTATAATTGATATACTATTATAGTTTTGAATTAGATTTTTTTATATGTTCTATTTTTACTTTAGTAAATTAATATATATATATTTTTGTATCTATAGTAACTGAACAAACTTTTTCTTTTCCCATAGTTTTCTCACTATTAAACATTTCAAGTCTCTTTAAAGTGGCAATTATTAAAACAGCCAAAGGCCTGTATGACAAACCTGTTCAAAACATCCTTTGTTTTCAATATGCATGTGTATTTCTCACCTGGTGACTCCTGCATAATAATGTGTGTATAGATAGACCTGCACTTCATGAAGAAGATCCCTGCAGGAGCAGAGGCCTCGAATATCTTGGTTGGAGAGCTGGAGTTTCTGGACAGGCCTGTCGTGGCGTTTGTCCGCCTCTCTCCTGCCGTACTGCTCAACGGCCTGGCAGAAGTGCCCATTACCACCAGGTGAACACCATGGGCCCTATCATACACCCGGTGCTAGTTTCAGCCCGACGCAGTTATCATTTTCACGTCCTGCGCCATGTTGTTTAAATAGCAAATGCATTTGCGCCCATTTGTGCGCCCATGTGCGTGCTGGTCTGAAAACGAGGTGTGTTCTGGCGCATTGTTGGCGCGTTGCTATTTTGAGGAACTGAAATAGACTGAGCCATTGACCAACTGAACCCTGGTCTAAAGTTAATGGTGCAATATTTTTTTTTGTTATTTAAAGAGTGCGTTAGTAATGTGCGCCTATAGGCGGGTCCACAACGCATGTACACTCTGCTTATTAAACACACAGGGACGCACAGCAGCACACAAACATGCCAAATATTAAAAATAAAAGGATTACAATGTAAAAGATTATTATTGTGTACATAAAGATATGGTGGAATCCTGCTTGAATCGCGTTTGGTCTTTCCACTATCAAATTCCGTCATGTAAATAGCGAATCCGCCATGCCGCGAGCGCAACTGGCATTTAAAGGGAATGGGAGATGAGACTCTGATTGTTTTTTTGCACGTAAAGCTCAAAACACACCCATTACTCATTAAGAGAATAGGGACAACCCTTTTAGACCATGCGCTGGGCACGTTGACCATTTTTCCTGTCGTTAAACTAGCAAAAGTGGATTCGGACACACCCTAAGCGAACTTGCGCCCTGCGCTTTAGACCATAGGTTTAGATAGTTTAAATAGGCCCCCAAGTTTGTTTTGTGAAACTCAACATAAGAACACCAGTTACATTGCTGTTTTGTGCTTGATCTGTCAGATTCCTGTTCATCCTGCTGGGGCCTCTGGGTAAAGGCCCACAATATCACGAGATTGGCAGATCAATTGCGACTTTGATGACAGATGAGGTAAGAGAGCAATGTATTGTTTTATAGTTATACTGCTTTTAACAAGGTACTGTTTGTGTTCACTTTGTATATTTGATCCAGATGCATTTTAGAATATTTCAAAATGAAATATGATGAATTCTGATTGGATGAGCTGCATCTGAAGCCTCTGTAAAAAAATTTTTTTTTTTTTTTTGCAGTTTTAAAAAATTCTATCATTTCGATTTCTGTAATTTAATCAAACAGAAATTTTAAAATATCAAAAATGGAACTATCGTTATGGAACAATCTATCATTCAGGAACTTACTTTTGTTGGTTTTACAAAAGACTAACAGGATGAAAAGGGGAAAACCTACAAAATTTAAAATGACTTAAAATGTACTTGTTTATTGAATGGTGATAAAAGAAAACAAACTAATGTGATTTAAAACATTTTTTAAAGTGTATGAAATTGCTTATTTGTGTTTGCGCTCTGGAGAGCGTCAAAGGGTTTCTATTTACAATAAAGCAGATATATATGTTGATCTCTTGAACGCAATGGCCAATCAGAGACATTTAAGTTAGTCAGCCTGCACTCTCGCGAATACTCTCATTATAACAAACGAAGTGTGGACACGATGTAAATAAGAGATTAATGAAGAGCTTTTTAGTGATTATAAATGGAGCGATACCATAACAAAGCTGACATCAACAACAACAACAAACTTATAGTTGACAACATGTTATATTAGACTAATTTAAACACTGCCTGCATCATGACGTGATTAATTCATCACCATAACATGTTAATTATGCATGACAGCTCAGTTACCATTGGTATTAGTTTTGCCATTAGCTTTCGCCACTTAAACTGGAAAAGTTTGGAAAAAATGAGTGAAATCACAAGTTAACGACTCTTCATGGCAGACACTGATGTTTGTGCTCTATTCTGAAATAGCTTTTTTATTGGCAACACTAACACTTTGGGCCGTTTTTGCTTGATTTAAACTGCAATGTTTAAAAAAATATATTTATTTCAGTTATGTTGCTGCTTGCTTTTACTTTACCAAAAAACTCCTATGTGTCTTCTTTTAAAAGAAACCATAGGACTGTAGTCTAAAGCATTGATGCAAAGTGTAAGAATGTCATTTTCCAGTGTGTGCTCAAAAATGGCAAGGTAAGAGGCTATTTTATTGCACTTTTTTGTGTTAATTTGTAATTTAATTCTTGTGTGATTATTTTTCTTCTAGATTTGTTATTTGTTTTATTATCACCATTTATTTACTTAATATATGTGTTAACGTTTTCACTATTCATGTTATAGTAAATTGCAGTTCATATGAAAGATAAGCATTGGCAGTAATTCGAATACATATTTTTTTATTATGGCCGCTATTTAAATCTCACCTAGGCCACTAACAGAGCCTGTGTTGTCCCTGATTTTAAGATGCATGATGGAAACATTCAAATGTACCCATTAATATTAATAAATGTAAATCATAAACGTTGGCGTCTTTTATCATATCACTGTTGCTGTGCTTTGCATTGTATCCAGAACACCCCTACAAATTCACTACCTTGAGTGGATTATTATTGCTTTAACAAAGCGGGTTTCATGCAGACTGAAGTGTCTCGCAGAGATGAGAGGAAACTCCTGAGGTCTTTCACAGCTCAGCAGATTCTCTCTCACTTAGTCTTTGAGGTGCAGAGGAGACTTACAGAGCGGCCCTAATAACATGCAAATGACTGCTAATTAGACAGAAAACCACCCTTCGTGCCAAGCTGCTGGTTGATGTTGCTAAGGCAACATCTTAAGACGTTATTAAAGAGCATGATAATGTGAAAATGTACTTTTTTCCAGGCTTCCTGTATATTTAGTCTTAAAGAAACGGTTTATCGTTTATTCACCCTCGTTTCGTTTCAGATCCTCATTGTTGTTTTTTTCCTTTTTTAAGGAAACAAGTGGAAAAACTAGGGAAAACATCCAAAATGCAATGTTTTATACTGCCAAGCTCTAAAATTAATAAAAATGTATCATAAAAACTTTACTTTATTGTCCTTTTTGGAGCTTGATAATACATCCGTTCTTTCGAACTCTAACATACAATCTCATTTTGTGTTTCACTAAATGATGAAAAACTTTTAGATTTTTGTACAAACTATTCCTTTAATTCAGATAACTGCTTCTTCTTTCATCACATCTTATTCATATTTTTTGACTAAGAATGTTCTGTTTTTTTTTTCTTTTGCAGGTTTTCCATGATGTGGCCTATAAAGCTAAAGACCGCAATGATCTGATTGCTGGAATTGACGAATTTCTTGACCAAGTTACAGTTCTGCCACCAGGAGAATGGGACCCTTCCATCAGGATAGAGCCGCCAAAAAACGTCCCGTCCCAGGTCAGTGAAACACGATTACAGACAGGAACTAGAAACCTGAGAAACTTACAGTACGACGACACTCAGCTGATGTAGGATTGAAGTTTTGTACTAGCCAAAAGTCTGGACACACTTGACTAAATTTATGGTGCTCACAATCTTAAAAGGCATTTGATGTAAAGACTAATGCTTAAATGCTTCAAATGAGTTTTGTAGACGTACATATTGCGCATAATTATGCATTTCTGAACAAAATTAAACGTTTAATTGCATTGAAAGGGATGAGTTGCAGTACATAGTGAAGGTACTTCCTTATTCCTTATTTACTAGTTTAAAAGCACCCCATGATGCACCTCATGAATATCCATAGTGAGCAGAGCTGGAACCAAGACAAAGAAAAAGAGCCCATATTATGCCCTTTTTCAAAGTCTTGATTTTGTTTTTGGGCTCTACTAGAACAGGTTTTAATGCATAAATGTTCAAAAAACATTATTTTTTCCATATTTGACATTGTTGCTGCTCGTCTCTTCCCAGTCTGTCAGTAACGCTCTGTTTAGTTCCTGTCTCTATGAAGCCCCTCCTTCTGAAAAGCACACTGTGCTCTGATTGGTCGGCTGGAGCAGTGTGTTATGATTGGTCGAGCGCTTCGAGTGTGTTTGGGAAATGTCCCGCCCCTTTCCATAACCGCCAGTTTCAACACAATACTAACTAACTCAACCAGGCCCCGCCCCTTTATTCTGCTTATTATTTATTTAAATGAGGAATATTGTGACGTGTTTTTTTCCCGGAAGAAAACTCAAGACTACAATGGGAATTGAAACAGTGACAGTGATATAGAGCTTTTCATGCTCAAATAGCAACATTACACACTAAAGAAAGATGAACATGGAAAAAAGCATAAAAGGTTCTCTTTAAATATACGAGAGTTTGTGTCAATACATCATTCCCAGACTTCCATTGTGTTATTTTAGAGTTTTCATCACCTTTAATAATTAGGTGTTTTCAAATCTTTGGCTGATAATGTAGTTATACACAGATATTATTTTAGTTAATATTGAATGAAAAACTGTTCTGTTAAGTAAAATCAAGTGTGTTATCTGCCATATGTGTATGTACAGTAAGTCATGTGATGTAATGCACATGATTTATAAAGCACACAGCTGGCTATGTCTCCATCTCGTTATAAAGATTAAAACCGAGCGTTTACTATAGAATCTCGATCTAGAAATATTAAAGTGAGGATTAACTGTAGCACTGCATTGTAAAACAAAAGAGCGAAAATAGACCCTTTTTCTTCAGTGCATTTAAGTGATATAAGCACAGAACAGCACACTGACATTAATCTGAGGTATAAATGAGCATATTCATCTCAATTCTATTATATATTATATTAATTCACATAAGCCAGCTAACACGGGTTTGAAAAAAGAGGCGAGAGTCTCCACAAAAAAAAAAAAGAAGATGCATGAAAATACCAGGTGTAACGGTAACAAATACAAATTGATCTGATTGGTCGTCTGGATCAGTGTGTTGTGATTGGTAAAATCATTTGAACGTGTTTGGGAAATGTCTCACCCCTTACCATAACCATGTATTTCAACAAACTTCTAACTCAACTCAACCAGGCCCCGCCCCTTTATTTTGTGTTTGCCTTGGGCTGAAATTATTTAAATGAGGAACATTGTGAAAACGCATCTTAAAACCAGGTGGAAACACGCTTGATTTCCTGGATATTGTATATATTTTGCAGATATTAATATGCAGGATGTTCACATTATTCACAAAATTGTTTGTTTGGGTGTTGATTTTCAACAGCATTTCTCAAAATTAATTGCAAGTCTATCAACTATATATCCAATAATTTGGTGAATTGGTATGTTTCGTCAGGGCGTGAAGAAATATAGAGCTGAGTATCATCAGTGTAACAGTGAAAACTAAAGCCATGCTTCCTAATGATATCTCCCAAGGGTAGCATGAACAGGGTGAAAAGCAACGGTCCTAGTACTGAGCCTTGCGGTACTCCATACTGAACTTGCCATCGATATGACACCTCTTCATTTACTGATACAAATTGGATTGCAGTAGTTCAACACAATTACAGATTTAGTACAAACACTAACCTCGGCTGCGTTTCTCAAAAGCATCTTAAGCCTAAGTAGATTGTGGAACCATTGGCACCAATGGTCTCTACGATCAACTTAGCTCACGATGCTTTTGAGAATATTTGAGGAATGTCTCTGCAAACTCTTTCAATATCTCTAAGTCCTGTCAGAGCTCCTCTGCTGTAGAGTTCTGCTGTATCCCTCTATCATCTCTGTGTTTGATATAACAGGAGAAGAGAAAGATCCCTGCAGTGCCTAATGGAGAGCTGGCAGAGACAGAGGAACACGGTGGACATGGAGGCCCTGAGCTGCAGCGCACCGGGAGGTCAGTCTGGAGTGTGTGTATGTGTGTAGACACATCAGAATCACGTTAGTGTGTGTGAAAGCCGTCGGAAATATAGATCTCTTTAACATCTCCTGAAAGAATGGAGATGTTTGCAGAAGTGTCCTGCTTTTTTTATTCTTTTTTTTAGATCTTTCCTGTGTCCATCTTTCAGAAGAGATGTTAATGCAATCTTGCACTGCACTGACACTATCGGATGAGAACAAAACTTGAACTGAATTAAGCTGGATAATGACCATATGGTCTTCTTCTAAAGAGGTTTTCCTCACTGTTCTTGCAGTTGTCAATAACAGTCTCTCCTTAGGTGTGGTCCCTGCAAATTTTAAACACGCAACCTCTGATTAAAAAACCTGGTCTGGATCCTGCAGACCTCTCTAAGTTTAGGCCTCTCACCAAACCAAAAATTCTTGAAAAGATAGTCTTGCAGTCAATTAATGCCATTTTTGAAAGACCACAATATTCTATTAAGTTTTCCAGTCCGGTTTTAAAACTCTACACGGCATCTTTTAAAAGTTTTTAATGATTTATTTTTAGCTACTGATTCTGGTGATTGTGTTATTCTTGTGCTTCTTGATTTAATTGCTGCGTTTGACACTGTGGACTATGAAACCCTGATCGCTCGTTTAGAGTGGTGGGTGGGCCTCATAGCGCTAGAATGGTTCAAGTCCTACTTGAAAAGTCCTCCTCTTCTCCTCTCTCTTGTGGGGTCCCTCAGGGTTCAGTTTTTAGGCCCTCTTCTCTTTTCTCTTTATTTTCTCCCGCTTGGTTCAATAATCAGGAAGCTCGGCATGTCATTCCACTGTTACACGGACGATAGCCAGATTTATGTGCCTCTTAAAAAGAATGACACTGTTAGAGCGCTACTCGAGTGTCTTGAAGATATAAAGGCCTGGATGGCTCTTAACTTTTTAAGTTTCAATGCACAAAAGACAGAAGTGATGGTTTTTGGTGGCACCAATGCGACCCCTCCCTCCTGCCTTGGCCCAGTACTCCAAGCCAACCATCACTAATCTAGGGGTTCAAATTGCTTCTGACCTTAAGCTCGACAGTCAAATCAGGGCATTTGTTAAATCAAGCTTTTTTCAATTGATGCAGCTGGCCAAAATAAAGCCCTATCTTCCTAGGCAACATTTTGAGACAGTAATCCACGCCTTTGTTACCACTCGGCTAGATTACTGTAATGCACTGTATGTGGGGGTAAGTGGGTCTTCTGTAGCCCGTCTCCAGATGGTTGCAGCGTGCAGCGTGACTTTTAACTGGAACACATAAACACGAGCACATTTCGCCCATGTTAGCCTCACTTCACTGCTGCCCATACATTTTAGGATCTAATTTAAAATTATTTTATTTGCTTTTAAATCCCTAAACGATCTTGCCCCACCCTACATTTCGGAGCTGCTACACCCTTAAACACCCACTCGTTCTCTCAGGTCAGCTGATCAACTGCTCCTGAATGTACCCAAAACAAAACATAAGCTCAGGGCGGACCGTGCTTTTGCTGTGGCAGCTCCTAAAGTGTGCAATGATCTGCCTCTTCCCATTAGACAAGCCTCTTCACTGTCTGTTTTAAAATCGGACTAAAACCCACCTTTTCTCCTTGGCCTTTGACACATGACGTTGACATTTAGTTTATCTATTTATTTATTTTTTGCGTAGCTGTCAATAGAGGGACAATAATCTCTCAGATTTCATTAAAAAGATCTTCCTTTGTGTTCCGAAGATGAACGAAAGTCTTACGGGTTTGGAATGACATGAGGGCGAGTAAATGATGACAGAATTATCATTTTTGGGTGAACTATCCCTTTAACAATTTTGCTTAGATACCTAACTCTGAGATATCAATCTGAACTCACTAATTTCTCATCAAATTCTTCCAAATGATCTGAGCTGTTATTCACATTTTCTTGGTCCATACTCCTATTTCGAAGTTAATACTTAAACATAACACAGCTTAATTCAATTAAGTCTCATGAACCTTGAAAAAGATAAATGATCCTCTCAGAAACCAGAATAGTGGAACAGGTCATGTTCATTATGACAGTTAAAGAGCACATAATAATGCAGATCATTGAGGATGATGGTTTCATTGTCTACTACGATGTAACCGAGAGCCGTGCCACTGAAGACCAGGTTTTCAACTCTCCAGTGAACTGGACAGATGCCATGTTTGACATTTGGTCACACTCTTCCTGTTGAGTGACAGTTTTCACAACTTTGAGTGACTTTCTCTCTTCTCACAACAATAATCCCCTTCTGTTCTCAGATGGCTCTTTTCTCCCAAATGGTCATATCTGATCAGCCCTAATTAATATTTCTTTCTGGTTTTATAGTATGTCTGCCTTATATACTATGTATACTGTGCACAGTAAGTGGATTTTCTATATGCATGGAATACCTGGATGATCTGCTATATTTTCTAAATTGTGCAACGACAGATACTATGTACAATACTGAATGCTTTCGACTTGATTACATTAACAGTGACAAATGCACTGGACATAATATCTGCTGTGATTTTATCATTTCTTTCTTCAACTGGACTGCCAAATATTAGGACTTTTTTTAAATACAAAATTGAATTAAAAGTGGTTTACCATATATGTATGTACTAAATTGATTTCAGTTTTATACATTTATACATAATTTTTGCCACACCAGTTAATGGCGGAGAACTGTGAAAATTCACTGTTGTATTTCTTGCAAACTATGAAGTTGTACTTAGCATTTACTAAATTAAATATATATATATATATATATATATATATATATATATATATATATATATATATAACGCAACTGTTTTTTCATATGCAAGACGCGCCAGACTTGCTGTGAAACAGCGCTGGTCATAAAACCTGTGAATTATTGAGTGGAATATTCCACATATGTGTCGGAGCATGGAAAAAAACAATCCATCCTCCAGCCTTCCTATAGATAAAATTACTTTTCTGCTTGGGAAAATGTTAGTCGAAGATGTGTGGCTTGCAAGAAAAATTCTTTACACAGTAAAAGAAAAGAAATAATAGTTTGAAAATTAAGCCTGTTTTTTATGTGCATTATTTTCATGAGAATTAAGCACATTTACCCAGCCAAACTCCCATTATTGTAATGTATCTCGATATTGTACAGTATATCTGAATATCATTTTAATTCCCATTATTCGGATTAATATAATACAGTACTGTAAAAACGAAAACTAATATATGGAGAAAAGCCATCCCATAGATAAACTTTTTTTTTTTTTTTTACTCCAAAATAAAAAATAAATAGTTTGAAAATGAAGTGAAAATGATGAATTTTTTTTTTAGGTGCCTTAAGATTGTTTTGCAATCCGTCTCAATAATTGTGACATTATTTTCATGAGAACTAAGCACTTTTCCCCTCCCAAATTCCCATTACTGTCATGCATCTTGATATTTTACATTTGAATTCCCATCATTACTGTAATATAATACATTACTGTAAAAATGACAATTTAAGTAATATTAAAATTTTTTTTTTTTTGCATAATAGTAATGACAATTTGGAAGGAAAACATTTAATTGTCATGAAAATTCTGTTTGTTTTCACTGTTTATTTTGCATATACTTCTCTACGGAATAAAACTCGGCTCTGAATGTGCGCTGAATTGAGTCGAAGCCAGTTTTCCAGCTCTTTCCGCGCCTCAGAAGGCAGTAATCTTGTGTGTCTGGTGTGTTTTGTCAGGATTTTCGGTGGATTAATTCTGGATGTGAAGAGGAAGGCTCCTCACTTTCTGTCAGATTTCACCGATGCGCTCAGCCTGCAGTGTTTGGCCTCGTTCCTGTTCCTGTACTGCGCGTGCATGTCCCCGGTCATCACCTTCGGAGGACTGCTGGGAGAAGCTACCGAGGGACGCATAGTAAGATCACATCAACACCATGTGTTTGATTTGATTTGATTTATTACACTGTAAAAACTCATTTTCATGATTTGTTATCACAACTTTTTATATTTTGTCAAGTCAACTTAAATAATGTAATTCAGATAGCATAATATTTTGAGTTTCTATGTATTAAACCAATCTCCTTTGTTGTATTAACTCAAATTTTTTATTTCAATGAACTCAAAATTTTAAGGCAACCAGGTAACTTACTTTTTTCAGTTAATCCAACAATATTTTTTTTTACAGTGTAGGCAAAGAAAGTAGTGAAATACACTAATTTTTAAGGATAACGCAATAAAGTTAAAAACGTATTTCCATTGCGGTCCTTGATGTAAAGCACATACTTCACTTTCACTTTTTTTGTACACGTGTGTCTGGGTCTGCATCTGAGCCAGCAATAATTTCATTAATATGAATGGAGTTTTTTTGAGCATATTCTCCCCTCTTCCCAGAGTGCCATTGAGTCGCTGTTTGGAGCCTCGATGACTGGAATCGCGTACTCGCTGTTCGCCGGACAGCCTCTCACTATACTGGGCAGCACTGGACCCGTTCTGGTGTTTGAGAAAATACTGTTCAAATTCTGCAAGTATGTCTAATGCCATTGCTCTGGTCTTTTATATTGCTTAGTGCAAACACTTGTTTAAACTGAATGAATGAATTAAAGAAAATAATTTATATGAATTGTTTTAGATAATGTAATTATCTGACGCCATCATTTTATCTCTCATTCTATCTATCTATCGTTCTATCGTTCTATCTATCTATCTATCTATCTATCTATCTATCTATCTATCTATCTATCTATCTATCTATCAATCTATCTATCTATCTATCTATATTGTTCTATCTATCTATCTATCTATCTATCTATCTATCTATCTATCTATCTATCTATCTATCTATCTATCTATCTATCTCTCTATCTATCTATATTGTTCTATCTATCGTTCTATCTATTTATCTATATATTTATCTATCTATATCGTTCTATCTATCGTTCTATCTATTGTTATATCCATCATTTTATCATTTTATCTCGTTCTATCTATCGTTTTAAAATTGTATTTCTCGTTCTATCGATCTCTCTATCGTTTTGTCTATCCGTTCCATCTATCTATCTATCTATCTATCTATCTATCTATCTATCTATCTATCTATCTATCTATCTATCTATCTATCTATCTATCTATCTATCTATCTATCTATCTATCTATCTATCTTCTTTTTATTGTTTTATCCATCATTCTATCATTTTATCTATATATCATTCAGTCTTATTATGATATATCTCTCAGTCTATTTCTATTGTTTTATGTCTCATTCTATCTATCATTCTATCTAATGTTTTATCTCTCGTTCTTTCTATTTGTCATTCTATCATTTATCTCTCATTCTTTCTACTGTTCTATCATTTGTTTTATCCCTCGTTCTGTCTACTGTTCTATCATTTAATCACTCATTCTATCTATCTATCTATCTATCTATCTATCTATCTATCTATCTATCTATCTATCTATCTATCTATCTATCTATCTATCGGTCTGTCGTTTTATCTCTCATTCTATCTACTGCTCTACCATTTATCTCGCATTCTATCAATCATTCTATTGTTTATTTCTCGATCTATCTATATATTGTTCTTTCATTTATTTCTAGTTCTGCCTCTAGTTCCATCCATCCCATCCATCCATCCATCTAGATTGATAGAATGTTAGATATAATGATTGAACGAATGATAGATAGACAGAACGGTAGAGAGATGGATAGATAAATAGATAGATAGATAGACACCCTAGAAACTCCTTAGTAACCACTCAGAATACCTTAGTAACCTCTTAGCAAGGTCTACATTCCCAATAACTCCCAGTACACAAGGCTGAGCTTCAGACTGTGTGTGTTTGTAGGGAATACGGGTTCACGGTGTGTGTGTGTTTGCAGGGAATACGGGCTCACGGTGTGTGTGTGTGTGTGTTTGCAGGGAATACGGGCTCACGGTGTGTGTGTGTGTTTGTAGGGAATACGGGTTCATGGTGTGTGTGTGTGTTTGCAGGGAATATGGGCTCACGGTGTGTGTGTGTGTGTGTGTGTTTGCAGGGAATACGGGCTCACGGTGTATGTGTGTGTTTGTAGGGAATACGGGTTCACGGTGTGTGTGTGTTTGCAGGGAATACGGGCTCACGGTGTATGTGTGTGTGTGTGTTTGCAGGGAATATGGGCTCACGGTGTGTGTGTGTGTGTGTGTGTTTGCAGGGAATACGGGCTCACGGTGTATGTGTGTGTTTGTAGGGAATACGGGTTCACGGTGTGTGTGTGTTTGCAGGGAATACGGGCTCACGGTGTGTGTGTGTGTGTGTGTTTGCAGGGAATACGGGCTCACGGTGTGTGTGTGTTTGCAGGCAATACGGGCTCACGGTGTGTGTGTGTTTGCAGGGAATACGGGCTCACGGTGTGTGTGTGTGTTTGCAGGGAATACGGGCTCACGGTGTGTGTGTTTGCAGGGAATACGGGCTCACGGTGTGTGTGTGTGTTTGCAGGGAATACGGGCTCACGGTGTGTGTGTTTGCAGACAATACAGGCTCACGGTGTGTTTGTGTTTGTAGGGAATACAGGCTCACGGTGTGTGTGTGTGTTTGCAGGGAATACGGGCTCACGGTGTGTGTTTGCAGGGAATACGGGCTCACGGTGTGTGTTTGCAGGGAATACGGGCTCACGGTGTGTGTTTGCAGGGAATAGGGGCTCACGGTGTGTGTGTTTGCAGGGAATACGGGCTGTCGTACCTGTCCCTCAGGACGTGTATCGGGCTGTGGACGGCGTTCCTCTGTCTGCTACTGGTGGCCACTGATGCCAGTTCACTCGTCTGTTACATCACGCGCTTCACCGAGGAGGCCTTCGCCTCGCTCATCTGCATCATCTTCATCTATGAGGCCTTGGAGAAGCTCATTCATCTCGGGGAGACGTATCCCATTAATATGAACAACAATCTGCAGAAACTCACCACTTACAGGTGAACACACAACTTAATGAGGAACAGAATGAAATGGACATCAAGATTATAGAAACTAATGCATTTTAAAGGGGTGCTATAATGCCCTTTTCACAAGATGTGAAATAAGTCTCTGATGTCCCCAGAGTGTGTGTGTGAAGTTTTAGCTCAAAATACCCCACAGATATTCTTATATAGCATGTTAAAATTGTACATTTTTGTGGGAGAGCAAAACATTTTTGTGTTTTGTGTCTGTTCCTTTAAAGGAGAACTTGGTAACTTTTTTAACTTAATAAAACTGTCTAGAAATCATTTGGATGGTTAAACATCCTGTTCTGGTGATATTGGTGACTTTCCCTGCTCCCCCCAGCGTTCCCAGGCGGAAAACCAACCTTGCAACTTGAGGACTACCGTCCCGGAAAGATAGAAATTGGAAGTCTCGTGAGACGCGAGAACGAGAACGAGCGCGAAACACAAATTGCTTTACGGCAATTCAACATAAACACACACGCATGTATGATGTATTACCAGATTACCCACCTCGGTAGACATAGCTCCACACGATACAGTTGGCTTGCTCCGATCATAACAAACGCACATGAGCAGCGGTAGAGAGGGGGAGGAGGCCGCCGCAAGTGAGTTTTTTACGACCGTGTTGTGAAATATACGCCCCCCCACAGCTGTAGGGGGAGCTCGTGGGGAAAACATGCGACAACAAAAGGGAAAATCAGCGAAGAAGTGACTAGAGTTCGCTAGAGTTGCCGAGTTCTCCTTTAAATGCAAATGAGCTGCTGCTCCCGGCACAGGGGGCGGAGCTTCAAGAGCTTGCACTCACACAGACAGACAATGATGGAGAGACTCAAGAAGAAGTGACAACATGTAGAAGCAACAGGACATTTCTGAATGATTAGTTGATGAATTTATGTATCTTATGTGTAGTTATCTTCTAGTCATTGATTAGCATATTCTGTCTTGATAATCTATAAACTGTGTTCAGGGGGCGGGGTTTATGTATATTTTAGGGTTGGTGATGTCACTAACCCGGGAGGAATGTGGTGTAGTCTCTACCAGCCGTTTGTTGTAGTCCTTAAGCGATTTCTTTAAAAGCAAATATCTCCCTTTGCTTTGAACTTTGAGCGTTGTAACTTTGCAGATGTTGTTTATGCTCAAACAGCAACATTACACACTAACTAAAGTTAGAAAACTGAAATAATTGTTAATTGTATAATAATTATTATGTAAAAGTTAGAGGATGCTTCTGTTCTATAGGTGTTCCTGTATTGAGCCTGCAAACCCCAGCAATGCCACCCTTCTGTACTGGGAGCAGAACAACATCTCGGCTCCGGAGATCTTCTGGGAGGCTCTGGAAGTTCAGGTCAGAACTGAGAATACAACTGATATTAACCCTATAATGCCTACTTTATCATATTTGATGCATCGGTTGCACTTTACTTTACAAAGTTCTGGGTAATATAAGGTAACTACATGGGTTAAAGTTAGGTTTAGGTGAAAGTTCAGGTTTAGTACCTAGTTATTACCCAGTTATTGTAATTACTGTAATAAGTACATTGTATGTACATGGGGAACAGGAGTGTAAAATAAAGTGCTACACAAATTTCTAAGGTGTCTAAATGATCAACATGATCAATTTGCTGAAAAACCTGATGCACACAATCTACTACATGCCTTCTGTCATGATCTGACTGATAATTCATGCTTTAGCACCAGGTTTCTGCGGTGTTATTCACCCTTACACAAATAATGGCCTTAAAAATGTCTTAAATCAGAGCCGAAAGTCTTAAATTCATAAAGTTTTGGCATTAAATGTCGAATGCACTGCAAAAAATTATATCTTCCTTTGGGTTTTTGTTTGTCCTGCTTTCCAATAATAATATCTAAACATCCTTAAATCAAAATGCATTTACTGAGATGCAATTGTAAATTAAGTTTAAAAACAAAGTAACTTTATGCCTAAAACAAGAGTGTATATCTGTCAATGAGTTGAAAACTTACATTTGAATAAGTCAAATGAAAGCTGAATAAATAAGCTTCCCATTGATGTGTGGTTTGTTAGGATAGGACAATATTTAGCTGAGATGCAACTATTGAAAATCTGGAATCTGAGGGTGCAAAAAAACCATTGAGAAAATCTCCTTTAAAGTTGTTCATTTATG
The DNA here is from genome assembly GCF_949319135.1 of Squalius cephalus. Lineage (NCBI taxonomy): Eukaryota > Metazoa > Chordata > Actinopteri > Cypriniformes > Leuciscidae > Squalius > Squalius cephalus. Next base: position 4,084,532 of record NC_137130.1, read on the forward strand.
TTCGCGATTGTGCTGCATTCACTCACAAAAATACATGTTTTATATATTTACGGTAGGAAATTTACAAAATATCTTCATGGAACATGATCTTTATTTAATATCCTAATGATTTTTGGCATAAAATCGATAATTTTGACCCATACAATGTATTGTTGGCTATTGCCACAAATATACCCGTGCGACTCGTGACTGGTTTTGTGATCCAGGGTCACATTTGGTCTTAAACAGGGTCTTAAATTACCTTTATAAAACCTGCAGAAACTCTAGAAGCGAGCTAAAAAGATCATTGCTTCTGCTCATCTTTTAACGGGCAAGAGTTGCAATAGCAGCATGTTGAGCAGATGTCTGTGTGTGTGTTTGTGTTTTGGAACATTTAAAGGAACAGCTCATCCAAAAATGAATCACTTGTTACCATTTACTCATCCTCGTGTTGTTGTGAGTGAACTATGTCTTTAAGTAATAAAAAACCTGACCCATTGTTTCTCTTCCTAATTTCAGGATTGCATTGAGAAGAAAGGAGAGTTTGTCGGGTCAGCTTGCGGGCCTCATGGTCCGTACGTTCCTGATGTTCTCTTCTGGTCTGTAGTTCTCTTCTTCTCTACAGTGGCCATGTCAGCGTTCCTCAAAGAGTTCAAGACCAGCCGCTACTTCCCCACTAAGGTACTGCAGATCTTTCTCCATGAGGAGTTATTTGCAGCCTGGCGCCCTCTAGTGTCGCTGTGGAGAGGAGGAGAAAGAGGGAATAACATTTCTGATGGATGTTTCAGGTCAGATCCATCATCAGTGACTTCGCCGTGTTCATCACTATTGCTACAATGGTTCTGGTGGATTACGCTCTAGGGGTGCCTTCAACCAAACTACAGGTCCCGAATGAGTTTAAGGTCGGTATCTATCTATCTATCTATCTATCTATCTATCTATCTATCTATCTATCTATCTATCTATCTATCTATCTATCTATCTATCTATCGTTCTATCTATCGTTCTATCTATCATTCTATCTATCATTCTATCTTTCTGTTTATCTATCTATCTATCTATCTATCTATCTATCTATCTATCTATCTATCGTTCTATCTATCTATCGTTCTATCTATCTATCGTTCTATCGTTCTATTGTTCTATCGTTTTATGTATCATTCTATATATTGTTTTTTCTATCTATCTATCTATCTATCTATCTATCTATCTATCTATCTATCTATCTATCATTCTATCGTTCTATCTATCTATCTATCTATCTATCTATCTATCTATCTATCTATCTATCTTTCTATCATTCTATCTATCTATCGTTCTATCGTTCTATCATTCTATCTATCTATCGTTCTATCATTCTATATATTGTTCTTTCTATCATTCTATCTATACTTCTATCTATCTATCTATCTATCTATCTATCTATCTATCTATCTATCTATCGTTCTATCTATCGTTCTATCTATCGTTCTATCATTCTATCTATCTATCGTTCTATCATTCTATCTATCTATCGTTCTATCATTCTATCGTTCTATCATTCTATCGTTCTATCTATCTATCTATCTATCTATCTATCTATCTATCTATCTATCTATCTATCTATCGCTCTATCTATCGTTCTATCGTTCTATCTATCGTTCTATCGTTCTATCTATCGTTCTATCATTCTATCTATCTATCTATCTATCTATCTATCTATCTATCTATCTATCTATCTATCTATCTATCTATCGTTCTATCTATCATTCTATCTATCATTCTATCTTTCTGTTTATCTATCTATCTATCTATCGTTCTATCTATCGTTCTATCTATCATTCTATCGTTCTATCTATCTATCTATCTATCTATCTATCTATCTATCTATCTATCTATCTATCTATCTATCTATCGTTCTATCGTTCTATTGTTCTATCGTTCTATGTATCATTCTATATATTGTTCTTTCTATCATTCTATCTATACTTCTATCTATCTATCTATCTATCTATCGTTCTGTCATTCTATCTATCTATCGTTCTATCATTCTATCTATCTATCGTTCTATCTATCTATCGTTCTATCATTCTATCTTTCTGTTTATCTCTCTATCTATCGTTCTATCTATCATTCTATTTATCGCTTATCATTCTATCTATCACTCTATCTAACATCTAATCTCCTTTAAACTTCAAGCTTTTCAAACTATTTCAATCAAACTTACAACTATTTTAACTTTTAGACTAATCTTTCTCAAGTCAACATCGAAGATAAACAAACTTTATTATCTTGTTTTTTTTTTCATTACATTTAATTTTAAATAAATTACTTTAATTGTTTTATTTAATTATATGTGTTTTTTATTTTAATTTAATTTACACAAGGAGATATGTGGGCTGTAAAAGAACAATGATGTGCTAAAAAATGTGATGTGAAAAATATTTTTTAAAAACCATAATAAATATACAATGAAATGCACTGTGGTATATAGAGCTAATTATATAATTCAATGTACTTACTTCACACACACACACACACACACACACACACACACACACACACACACACACACACACACACACACACACACACACACACACACACACAAACAATGTTCAAAGTTTATTATGTTAGCTGTATGTTAACTGTAACATAGGATATATTAATAGACTTGATAAGAATAGATGTTGCCAATTTAATTTAGTGTTGCAACATGTTTCCAGCCAACTCGTGACGACCGTGGGTGGTTCATTAACCCGCTGGGACCGAACCCGTGGTGGACGTGTGTGATCACCATCCTCCCCGCTCTCCTCTGCACAATCCTCATCTTCATGGACCAGCAGATCACAGCTGTCATCATCAACAGGAAGGAGCACAAGCTCAAGGTGCTCACACACACACACACACGCACGCACTCACACGCATGCACGCACGCACGCACACACTCACACTCACACTCACACTCACACTCACAGTCACACTCACGCTCACGCTCATGCACACGCACACGCGCACGCTCACACTCACACGCACTGACGCACGCACACACACACACACACACACACACACACACATACGCTCTCTCTCACACACTCACACACACACACACACACACACACACACACACACACACACACACACACACACACACATACACTCTCTCACACACACACTCTCACACAAATGGGCCGTGCAATAAACCGCCGGTAAGTTGTGCGCCTGAGTTAACCCCGTGTGTTCCGTCTTGTGCCCACAGAAAGGCTGTGGCTATCACCTGGACCTGTTCATGGTGGGTGTGATGCTGGGCGTCTGCTCTCTGATGGGTCTGCCGTGGTTCGTGGCGGCGACGGTTCTGTCCATCACTCACGTGAACAGCCTGAAGCTGGAGTCCGAGTGTTCGGCTCCCGGAGAGCAGCCCAAGTTCCTCGGGATCAGAGAGCAGCGTGTCACCGGCCTCATGATCTTCCTCCTCATGGGCTGCTCTGTGTTCATGACCTCAGTGCTGAAGGTCTGAGCTCAATGATCAACATACTCACATGTACATTTATGGGTACTGTCTTAAGTACCGACTTCGGTACCAAGTCGATTCTGAATTTTTTAAATTTGAGCGCTGTTGAGCAGAATCATAAACACCTCTGATTGGCCATTGTACTCACGCACTCATCAAATATGTCTGTGATTGGCTACAATGATGAGCTCATCAAACGCTCCCGTGCATTGATCATTTTAGCCAATCACAGACATATCCGATGAGTGTGTGAACACAATGGCCAATCAGAGGTGTTTATGAATCCACTCAACAGCGCTCAAAGTGTCACATTTTAAAGCTTTCAGTACCGACTTGGTACCGAAATTGGTACTTTTGATAACACTAGTACTGTCATTTACTGTTGCTTCATGAAATCTAGTCACTCCAATGAGAATTTCGCCGCAGAGATTTCACTCGTGTTTAAGTTGCGAATGACACACAGTCGGTCGCCGCGCTGACCAAGCTCGGTTTGAAAGTGACTTCTGTGTGAGCTGTGCTTTATACATCTATGGCCCTGTTTACAGCTGGTATTACAGTTTTTTCCAATTGCTAACTCACAATTTTGCAAACTAGGCTGGTTTTTATCAAAATACTTAACACAATTCACAAAACCACACACCCAAACTGCAAAATACCTGCAACCAAAACTACATATAGCATTATCAAAATCAAACTTTTGCACGAAATGGCACACACTTCAAATATTACCGGATTTTTGTCTAACCAACTACACACTGTTGGGCGTAATGAAAAGCACTCTCATCTTTAGTATGCTTTGCCATAATACTAAAATAGTTCAAATTGTAGAAAATTCTTCAGATTGCTCTCATACACAGAAATATTTGCAGATACACACACATGCTTTTGAAAAAAAAAATATATATTTTTTTTCATCAAACAAGTCTATGCTCACAAAAAACAATAAACTGAAAAAGATTGAAATGTTAACAATTAAGCATTGAGGTGTTTGGCACACACACATGTATCAGCCAATCAGCTCATGTAGTGTCATTTTGAAATTGCAAACATGTGACTTTATGTCAGATTGTTGTGTCTTATGCAGAGAGCCGTGTTCAGTGCATTTAAAAAGTGCCATTTTGAATTGCAAAATGTGTGTGAAGCAGAAAATGTGTTTAGACTTTTGGAGACTCGAGAGGAGGTTTTGCTCTCTGTGTGTCAGTTTAAATAATTGTGCTGTGCATGTCATTTTAGTGTGTTAGCAAATGGAAAAAACTGTAAGATGCGTTTCAGTCCATCGGATCACAAGTGCACGACGCTAAATACAGGTGTAAACGGGGTCTAAACGTTTTGAGCTTGTCCACTTCCAAACACTTCCAGAGGGAGTTGAAAACACATTCGACCGGATTGCTTTCATAGTGTAAACGCTCATGTGGTCGAATGTGTTCAAACAGCCACGAAAGACGCTACTCTTTGCCTACTGACTTAATGCGTAACATTATGGGAAGCGCTCTAGCCAGACGGGATTTAAACTGTGTCGACTGAAGACCCAAGTTTGGTTTGAAGATGAAAAACACACCAAGCACAATGTTCTCTCACCATTCCTGATTTCTAACAAACACACTCACAGTGTTCGTGATCTTGCGTCTGTCAAAGCAGAAACTAAAGCTGATGCTCTCTGTGTGTTTTTCCGTCTCTAGTCGTGTTCATATGTAAATTACGCGAGCTTAGTTTGTTCATCAGATTGAAAGGTCTGGAAAAGAAAACATACATTTACCCGCCCTGAAGAAATCAGGACAAAAGAGACGGATTAAAACACCAGGTGTGAACGGGAATGTGTCTCCTTCGTCTACTTGTGATCCGATTGACCAAAACGGATCTTAAAGGCCCGCTGAAGTGTCCTGATTCAATCAATGTGTGGACGTAATTTACTCTGAAACAGAAAGGCAGGGCGGGATATATTGATCAGCTCCGCCCCCTTTTTTAAATAGCCAATAGCGTTTAGTTTATGTCACAGCTCGGCCAGAGATGTTGAGCTCAGTAAAGCCGCAGTTTCCTTCCTAATCTCTAACCGTTTCTCCTCCTAATCTCCTCCATATCGCTTTAAAATATAACATTCTGTGCAGAATTCAAACGGGGCCAATAAGATTTCTGGTTAGCGGCGACTCGATCACATGATCCTCTCTGTGCTGTCGTGTCTCTAGACCGGAGCTGATGCGAGTCACGTGACACTAACCAACCACACTTCATTCGCCCCAATGGAAAGCATATTTACACTGTCTGAATCGTTCCCTATCCCCTATATAGTGCACTATGTGGCATTCACCATGTAGAAAATAGTAAATGTGTGATCAATTTCAGCCGCAGCTTCAGCATCAATAAAGTAGGGGGCGGAGCTTCAGATTCTCAAGAGCATTTGATTGTTTTTTTGCACAAAAATCTGAGATTATATGAGGACCTCGGGGAGAAAAACTAATAGTACAATTTTTTTTTTAATATTGTCTCCTTAGTTCATTCCAATGCCGGTGCTGTATGGAGTTTTCCTTTACATGGGTGCATCTTCACTGAGAGGAATACAGGTAAAGACACCGTCTGCTTATCTAACACTGTGTCTTAACCAGACGTGAAGCGATGCTGCGACGTAATAAAAGCCAACTTTTACATGTTAATCAGAGTTTTAGTCATAACCGAATGCAATGGTGATATACACAATGATTCTATTTTCTATTTCTATTACATGCAAATAATGACAGTGATAATCTCAGGTGCTGTTGTTTATGTGCTTTGTTTAATGTTAGAAGCATCTAATGTGAGTATGAAAATAATTTCATATTATTATAGACTCCACCCACACACTCTTCTGATTGGCTGTGATTTTTGACTGATTTTGTCAGTGTCGTCGCAGACAAATTGCTTTTCGCTGGAGTCTTATCATGTCCCGTCTGGTTAGAAAACAGTGAAGCATTTCCAACTTTTCAAACATGAATTAAAATTTTACTTTTTAGTTGTTAATAGCTCCACATCAATATTCAAAACAGTGTTATTTAGTATCATTGAGATACTATTATAGTTTTTATTCATATTTCCGTTTTATTTTTTAGACTGAAGATTTCAATTTTAGTTAACGTTTGAGTGATTTTGTGTGTTTTTGTAATTTGTAGTAGTTCTTTTTTTTAAAAACAAAATGTCAATATAATTTTTTACTAATTTATATTTCAGTTTAGGTTATTTTAGCACATCAAGTAAAACTAAATTAAAATGAGAAATTTATATATATGTATTTTTTATTTTTTTATTTAGGATTTAAAAAATATATTTTTACATAACTAGAATAGTATAAATTCATTATAAAAATGAATGTGAAAGTGTCATCCACCTTATTTTTACACACGGAAGTAAGGTGTTTTTTGTGAATGTGTGACACTTCCTATTTATTAGCCGCTATAGAGAAATAATGGAAAAAAATATCAAATTGCAGTAAACTGTAAAACTGTTTGCGCTACAAAGCAGCGTGTTTATAATTAAGATGATAGAATAATATGATTAGAAGTACCAGTTTGCAATATCAAGCGGCATAGAAGACTGTTTTGTGCAGGTAAAAATAACTGAAGCGAATGACAGCGGAAGCCAGACACATTAAAATGACTAATGGCCTGAAAAATAAGGTGCATGCGATTTTATTAATTTACATTACTTTTTTAGGCCTAAAAATCACACTTTAAATTCAGGCTAATTCATACATCCAGTTTTTCCAAAACTGAGGCAACCTTGACAAACACTTTTGAACTAAAATGAGAAATATCTAGATTTTTTTGTTGCTGTTTTAGATTATTTTAATCATTGTCATCTTGTTTTCTGAGGCCCCCTGGTTGAAAACCACTGCTCTAATATACATATTTGTCGTCCTCTTAGTTTTTTGATCGTGTGCGATTGTTCGGGATGCCGGCTAAACACCAGCCAGACTTCATTTACCTGAGACACGTTCCTCTGCGAAAGGTTCACCTGTTCACCATCGTCCAGCTCAGCTGTCTGGTTCTCCTCTGGGTCATCAAGACCTCCAAGGCTGCCATCGTCTTCCCAATGATGGTATATGTTTAACATATATTTAAAGGGGTGGTATAATGCCCTTTTCACAAGATGTAAAATAAGTCTCTGATGTCCCCAGAGTGTGTATGTGAAGTTTTAGCTCAAAATACCCCACAGATATTTTATATAGCATGTTAAAATTGTCACTTTTTGAGGGTGAGCAAAAACGCACCGTTTTTGTGTCTGTCCCTTTAAATGCAAATGAGCTGCTGCTCCCGGCACAGGGGGCGGAGCTTCAACAGCTTGCACTCACACAGACATGCACTGAAAATTTCAAAAACTTTTAGCCTTTTATGTTCAAACCGGAGTCAGACAATGATGGAGAAGCAACAGGACATTTCTGAATGTTTAGTTGATGAATTTATGTAGCTTATGTGTAGTTATCTTCTAGTCATTGATTAGCATATTCTGTCATGGTCATCTATAAATCGTGTTCAGGGGGCGGGGTTTATGTAAATTCTAGGGTTGGTGATGTCACTAACCCGGGAGGAATGTGGTGTAGTCTCTACCAGCCGTTTGTTGTCGTCCTTAAAAAGCAATTTCTTTAAAAGCAAATATCTCCCTTTGCTTTGAACTTTGAGCGTTGTAACTTTGCAGATGTTGTTTATGCTCAAACAGCAACATTACACACTAACTAAAGTTAGAAAAGTCAAATCATAATCAACCACCCCTTTAACATATTATACTTATATTGCTAATACTTACCACAGTATGCAAGTGTATGCAACTAATTTCATCAATCATACAGTAGATTTCTGAAAAGCTTGCCTGTTTAAAAACACTGTTGGAACCAACCAAGTTTATTTGCAACACCAGTCAAAGGTTTACATACTAAATCTCCTCTCAGTCCATTAAAATGTATAGTTTTAATTTAGTGAAGAAATTCACAGGCACAAAACTAATCAGAAGGTTTTGAGATAGTCAGACGTTTCTCTGCTAGTGTAATTGCCTCTCTTAACTGTTTTGATGAATGTTTCTGGTGAAATATGTGATAATTGAATTAGAGATGTGCTTCTGGCAGGTGTTGGCGCTGGTGTTTATAAGGAAGCTGCTGGATGTTTTCTTCACGAAGAGAGAGCTCAGCTGGCTCGATGACCTCATGCCCGAGAGCAAGAAGAAGAAACTGGAGGACGCTGAGCGAGAGGTGAGCTTTACCATTTGTTATCTAAATTGTAACATTCACTGTGAACAAGCACTTGCAATTTGAATGCAAGCGGCAATTTACAAGGTCCACGCAGAACAGAAAGAGTTAATGAAATGCACAGATGTGCCTGACATCGAAGAAGGGGTTAAAAGGCTTCTAATCAAATCATGAAAATCATTAACAGTACTGTTCAAAAGTTGTGTTATTGTTTAAGAGAGAAGTATCTAATGCATTTATTTGATCAAATATTCTAATATGATGATTTGCTGCCCAAGCACAATTTCTTATTATAATCAATGTTGAAACCGTGATGCATTCTTTGATGAAAAGAAGGTTCAAATGAACAGCATTTATTTATTAAACATTTTAAAGATTTTTACTGTCACTTTTGATCACTTTAATGTGTAATAATGCTGAATAAATATTAATTTCTGTTATAAAACAAATACATTTTGATCCCAAACTTTTGAATGCAATGCCCTCTGTTGGATTTGAGCGGTATGACATTCACTCATGTTTTTTTTAAATATATATTGAGCCTTATTTAATCAGCACAATACATTTCATAAATCCAAAAGTACATAATTCATTGGATAAATAAATCACGTAATCGCTCAAAGCCAGGCTTTCAGATTTCAAGATGTTACAACATAAACTGTACATTTGAATTACTGTAAGTCTTTTGTGCATTTGTTTTTTTTCCCAAAGCTTATAATATTTTGATATATCTGGGAGCTGGCTGGCTTTAATGCATTTATCATATCCCTATAAAGAAAAACAATGGGAAAAACACATTTCTCTGTTGCACAGAAGCAATTTAGTGAGTTTGCTAGTTTTATCTAATGCATTCACGTCAAATAGACTTTATGTGCAGAATATTTCCCTCTGAATTCATTGCACATGATGATCTTAATAATATTAATAATTAATAATAATAAGCAGACCGGACACACATTCATATTCATGGTTGATTAAAAAATTTTCTTGTCCAAGTAGTTAAACGAACAATTACCAAATACAACAATTATAATTAAATACTCTGCAAATATTTGTCAACTATTCCTTCACATTTAGTTAGTTATATATCCAGATAGCATGCATGCCCAGTTTTATGCAAATCCGTGACATGTTTTAAATGCACCCCCCGCCCCTCCACAAAAAAAAAAAAAAACCCAGGAAAAAACATGGAAGAGCTGAGAAAAGGAGCATTTCACACAAAATGTCTCAAACCGGCCAGCAGGACTGAGCACTTATATTTCATGTATATTATATTTGTTGTACCTTTGTTGCTAGGCAGCTCTAATCCGTCATATAATTGAGATTATTACATTTTGCCACTGAAATAACCCCTATGCAGAATTTGGTGACTTTTTGCCACAGAGCGACAAAAGCTGTTTTGAAGAAGAAAAAACAGATAATAGGGGGGATAATAACCTGCTACAAAAAACTTGACTGTTTGGACCCATAACACCACAAGTAATTAGTATTTGGAAGATGATTTCTATATAACTGAATGATTCCACATGACTGCTGGTTGAGTTTATTTATATAAGCTGAATGAGAGGAAAATGGATGAGATTTTGAGGACTCCACGGAGGTCCTGCTTTAATGAGGAGATCTGATTTGTGCTCCAGTTTTACAGTTTTGTTTTTCCTGCATTCAGAGACTTTCTGACCCCCTGGCAAATAATCTCATGCTTTACTCTTGCTAAAATTGCCATGATTCGTTTCTTATAGAGGGACCCCGATTCACCCACCTCAGTGTCTCAATGCATTCGTTTCATGCCAAACAAATGGAACAGGAATTGATCTGCCAAAATGTCCTTCAGCAAAGTTATTTAATCTCAAAGGGTCTCTGAAGTTCTCTTTGGCTGGATGGGAATAAGACTCTCTCTCTCTCTCTCTCTCTCTCTCTCTCTCTCTCTCTCTCTCTCTCTCTCTCTCTCTCTCTCTCTCTCTCTCTCTCTCTCTCTCTCTCTCTCTCTCTCTCTCTCTCTCTCTCTCTCTCTCTCTCTCTCTCTCTCTCTCTCTCCTCTCTCTCTCTCTCTCTCTCTCTCTCTCTTTCTTCTGTTTACTGCCAGGAGGAGCAGAGTATTTTGGCAGAGGAAGAAGGAATCGTACAAGTGCCATTGGAGGGACATTACAAGTACGGACCAGATTTTCCTAACTTATCCTCACAATAGCAAGCAATACTAGTTTTTGTTGGCTTATTAAAACAGTAAGGCCATAGTTTCAGTGATATCCATGGGTTCCGTAAAACACGACTTTGAGTGTGCACAAACACACACTCTTCAATGGGGTTCTATATAGAAATCGTGTTCTTGACTCAATTTTAAAGAATCCTTTTTGCCAAAATGAGAAATGTCTTAAATGAATGCATACTTTCATATTTAATGGGTTATTTAAATGTTTTCTAGTGATAAAGGTTGCTTATAATTCATAAAATTTAATTAAAAAAACAATTAATTCAAACTAAATTCATAAAATGATCCAGTGCCAGGCTCTACTGTATAAATGAAGTGCCTGATAGAACTAAATCATAATTAAAAAAACTGCATTTTTCAGGCTGGACAGCCAATGCACATGTGCAGTCTCAGCGATTGGCTCTTTTATTTAGAAGGCGGGGCTTATTCCGCCATGTTGCACTTTCTCCCGTTCATAGTAATATGAGTGCACCATCTTTGCATATCTAAAGTCTTTGTTATGGATACTTACAGTACATACATGTACGTACATACTTTACATATATACACAAGAGAATAGAGAGAACTAATTCAAGAAGAAGAGAGTTATATAAATTCAAGAGAAGTAATATAAATCTAGAAATAATACAGTTACAAATCTTCCAGTAATACGTTTTGAAAAAAGCTACAAATGATAAATATTAACATTTATTAATTAGCGATTGTCAAGCATTCACCGTTATATTACAATTTTGAGTCTGAATTTCGTATTTTATGATTGTTTTCATGCACACACCTGAATATTAATGTCAGATTTCATGTTATATTTATATGATATTTTTTTCAGAGATGATCCTTCTATTGTCAACATTACTGATGAAATGTCCCGAGGCTCCTTTGGAAGTACTTGGAACACCGTCAACTCCAAAAATGATCCAAAAAGGTTCCGATTAATTTTCATATTAAATGTTTTTGGTGTCTTTCTGCAACAAGCAGCCACATAATTTGAAGAACCGTTCATGTTTATGGCACTTGGCTGAAAACGGTGTGGAACGAGTTACATGCTGAAGTTTAAAAGTCACACTGTACGATTTATAATGTTTCTTGTCAGACTGTATGAATATGATCCCCACTGTAAGCCATGCCACACTGTGGGATCTCAGTTTGTCTTGAAAGGAAAATTGGAAACAAAAGTGTCGTCAGCCAGGTTCTGCACTCCTATTGGTTTTTGGTATTTGTTGCTGTCGAATGAGAAGTTGATCACAGCGGTCATTAATCGGCTTGTCAAGATTTGTCATTAATTGAACATGTCAAACTAGCGATCAAAGACTTCAGATTTTGGCCTAGGATCAGAGGAATCTTTTAGGATTCTCGAAATGTGTCTCAGACAGCCGAATCGTACCGTGCGTATCCGGCTTTATTCAAATCAGGGATGCTTGCAGAGTTCAAACTGAAAGGTCCAGATTAATTCATCATTGTTTTACTGTAGTATTAACAGGGATTGTAGACAAAATATCTGTCAGTTGTGGTGCGGTTCGCTTGGTTAATTTGGTCCGGTCCAAAAAAAAAAAAAATTTAGTCCTGGTCCTCTTAGCGTTCACATTGGCATTTTACTACCGAACCTAAAGATACTGAACCTAAAGGCATAAGGATGTGTTCACAACTTGATTTTCCGGCTTTTTATTGCATATATTTTGCAACAGAACTTACCGAACGTCCAAAACAATGCTGTTTGCTGGGCTAAATGCGCTCGTTGTATGTGTGTAGTCGACATAAGATGGTATTTTGACCAGCTGAGAACTCGTGAAGAGCTTATAAATGTGTAAAGGAGTCAAAACAGCGTCAGGAATCCCTCTGTCACACACACACAGCTCCTCACAGCAGATCTTGGTTTGTGTGTGTGTGTGTGTGTGTGTGTGTGTGTGTGTGTGTGTGTGTGTGTGTGTGTGTGTGTGTAACGGAGGGATTCCTGACGCTGTTTTGACTCCTTTACACATTTTATAAGCTCTTCACGAGTTCTCATCTGGTCAAAATACCATCATATGTCGACTACGCACATTCAACAAGTGCATTTAGCCCAGCAAACAGCATTGTTTTGGATGTTTGGTAAGTTCTGTTGCAAAATACAGTACAGGTCAAAAGTTTGGAAACATTACGTTTTTTTATATTTTTGAAAGAAGTCTCTAATGCTTATCAAGGCTGCGTTTATTTGATCAAAAATACAGAAAAAAACAGTAATATTGTGAAATATTATTAAAATAATAGTTTTCTATTCGAATATACTTTAAAAAATAATTTATTCCTGTGATGCAAAGCTGAATTTTCAGCATCATTACTCCAGTCGATCACATGATCCTTTAGAAATCATTCTAATATTCTGATTTATTATGAGTGTTGGAAACAGTTCTGCTGTCTAATATATTTGATGAATAAAAGGTAAAAAAGAACTGCATTTATTCAAAATAAAAAAATATTTTCTAATAACATAAATCTTCTTTACTATCACTTTTTATCAATTTAACACATCCTTGCTGAATAAAAGTATTGATTTATTTCAAAAAAAGAAAGAAAGAAAAAAAAGACTGACCCCAAATTACTGACCAGTAGTGTATATTGTTGTTACAAAAGATTTCTATTTTTAAAACATTTGCTTCTTTTTTTTTCTTTTTTTTTTTTTACTTTTTATTCATCAAAGTATCCTAAAAAAGTATCACAGGTTATGAAAAAATATTAAGCAGCAGAACTGTTTCCAACTTTGATAATAAATCATCATATTAGAATGATTTCTAAAGGATCATTTGATAGACTGGAGGAATGATGCTGAAAATTCAGCTTTGATCACAGAAATAAATGATAATTTAAAGTATAATAAATTGAAAACCAATTATTTTAAATTGTAATAATATATCACAATATTACATTTTTTTCTGTATTTTTGATCAAATAACTGCAGGCTTGATGAGCAGAAGAAACTTCTTTCAAAAACATTAAAAATAGTAATGTTTCCAAACTTTTGACCTGTGCTGTATATGTAATAAAAAGCCGGCCTATCAGGTTGTGAACACATCCCTGTGCCTTTATGTTCGGTATCTTTAGGTTTATGTGATGAAAATGCCAATGTGAACACTAAATGGACCAGGACTTTTTTTTTTGGTCCGGACCAAGCGAACCAAACTACAAGTGTGAACACACCCTCAGAGTCTCGGACCGCTGGTTTGGTTCGGATGGCAACGTTCACACTTATTCACATGAACAGAGCGATCGCACCAGGGTTCGTTTTAATCCAACCAAACATGCCAAGTGTGAACACACCCTTAGTTTTCTGAGCATTCATGTTTACTACACCTTTAAAAGTCATTGTTTGGAAAGACGTGTGTACATATTGGACTTTTTTAATCCAATTATTTTGCACGATAACCCATTTAGATTGAATTATTTATTCTTTCTTTCTTTTTTCTCTGTCTCCTTTCCTAAGCATGTAGAGGCTGAGCCCCCAAAGGTAAGTGTTCTCATAGCAACATCCCACGTCACGTAAGGATCTCATCTCGTCTTTCTTCGCATGGCAACAAGTATTTTGACCAAATTGGCGGCGTTGATTGTAATCCATCTGGAACAGACATTTACCATTATGTGTCTCTCCAAGAATGTTTGAATTCACCCCAATTTTCCAACCCAGTTAGTCAGTCGAAAACAATAAATCATTCACATCTCTCTGGAAGTGTCAGACAAAGATAGACAGCATGTGATCGTCTTTTGTTGTTGTTGTTGTTGTTTTTTACTACTTGGACAAGAATAATGTCTAATCAGCCGTGAACATGAATGCGTGTCCGGTCTGCACATTATTATTATTAATTACTATTATTAAGATCATAATGCACAATGAATTCAGAGGGAAATATTCTGCACATAAAGTCTATTTGACATAAATGCATTAGATAAAACTAGCATCTGTGCAACAGAGAATTGTGTTTTTCCCATTCTTTTTCTCCATAGGGATTTCATAATTTACTTCAATAAAAAGTTCTGATGCATCAACAAAACTAGTCAGCGCCAAGATAAATCAAAATATTATAAACTTTGATTTGAAGTATTTGGAAAAACAACAAATGCACAAGACTTCTACGATTTTTATGAGGAAAAAAAACTAGCAAATGAAATTAGCAATGATGGAACAAAATAAAATACCACATATTTGAAGTGCATTGCACAATATCATTTGCAATGCTTCATGGGAGCCTATTTTTATGAATTAGTTTACTTTATTAGTTAATTTGTGGCTATCTACAGGAAGACTCTGAGCTAATAATTGAAAGGATATTATAGTACAATTAAAAATCATTTTTTCAATGAAAAAAAAAATGTTTTATTGAATTAACATTCAATAAAAACACTCATTACACACTCAGCTGTTGCCATTAAGGTTAATTCAAGTGAACTAATTATCTTTTTATGTTATTTTGCAGCCTAATAAGAGAGTGCACAAGAAGCGTCGATGGAAAGAAGAGATATGAGAATCTGACTTATCTGATACACTGTGTACACACACACACACACACACACACACACACACACACACACACACACACACACACACACACACACACACACACACACACACACACACACACACACACACACACTTAACTAGCTATCCAAATAGACTTCTATTGGTTTTTAAAGGAATAGATCATAAAAATGAAGAAAATAAAAGAGATTTTCATTTTTAGGCCAGTTGCATAAACATAGCCGCTACATTAAGACTGTGTCTTGAGAACTAGTCTGATCAACTAGCAATTAGTTAGTGCTAATCAATCAGTCTTACTTTTCTGATTCAAAGCATAGCTGACTAATTTGTAAGACTAGTTTAAGCAGTTTATGCAACCGGCCACAGGTATTAAATCAGATTATTGAATCAGAATAACCCGTACACAAACTCTCCCCCTAACCCAACTCCTGAATGAAAACCTTTCACAGGTGTGTTATGCTTAAAACATTATTTGCTTTATGAACAACTTATCAATGAGTTTTTACAGATTTAACTAACTTACGGACACATTATCCAGCATTTTTGTCCTTAAACTATGGGTAGTTTACAAGTAAACGCACATATAAAGCTCCCAGTCTCGTCTTGTGTTTCTGTATTTTTAAAGTATATCACAATGCTAAGCTTTTTAGCTTCTAGGTGTAAAGCCTGTACATACATAATAGTAATACCAGCAAATAAAGCGGAGACATTGATTATTCATGTGTGTGTAAGATAAGTGTGGCAGGATTTTAAACTTTTATTTTAAATGCTCTCTGAAGTATTTTATATGTTTTGTATTTTTGAAAAAGTGTTCCTGCACAACTTTCACATCCCTAAAGATGCAGTTTTAAACAAACACGTAGACAACATCTACAGTAGGTGAGCTAAACAAAGGATATTTTTCAGCTTTTTGACGATATATTCAATATTGCCACCAGAAAGACACTTTCCTGCACTCCTGCACTCACTGTACTTGCTGTAAGACACTTGGATAAAAAGCATAAAAACATATTGTAAGTTACTGATAGACCTGCAAATATATATATAAAAAAAACCTGTATTTTGCTGAACGCTTTGCATTTATGCAACGGAGAATTACTTCTTAATCATAGAATATACATTTTTAGCTATTAATATTTTTTTTTGCAATATTTGTACTAAGAATGCTGCTTGTGTAAATATTATTTCTATCTGACTTGCCAAGAGTTCATAGCTCTATTTTGAAGGCTGTATGTTGATACTCACAATGCCAAAGCGTAGATGTGTTTTCATGCTAATAATGATGATCTGAAATCATATCAGCTGCACATCAGTAATCTGTCCCCTCAAAATGATTGTCTGTATTATCTCTTAAGCAATTGAATGCATTATCTGGATACTGTACTGTAAATGCATCTTCAGACACAGATTGCATTCCCTTTTCATATAAAAAAAAAAAAAAAAGCAATAGTGTTTTAGAAGTACGGGTCCATCAAATAATGATTTTAGAATTTTGTTGCATGTTGAGTTCCTCATACAATTAATTATTTCCATTTAAAAACCTGTAACTTCAGCCATTTATATTTGCTATACATATTTATAACAAGAAAATCATAGATACTGTAATATTATATTATTACCATAAATTGATGCATATGTTATGTTTGTTTTGTATGGATTATAGCTTCACACTCCGATGGTTTGATTTTGAAAGACGAGATTGATTGTTAACATGCTAATATTTTCAGTTTATTCTGACTTTAGCTAAAGTCCTATTATATTTCTGGAGTAACACGTCTAGTTCTTTTGACTGTGTGTTGATGTTTATGTAAATTATCTGGAATATCACTATAATCCTCTGTGTGTCTGTGTGGTGTGACTTTGGGATCTTTTAACTGTGTGCATTAATTGTTTTTTGGGGGGATATCGCATACGTATCCTTCATTTGCACTTGTATTTCATATTTGAAGTTTTTGTTCCTGCTATTTCTTCTACGGTGAAATAAAAAGCTCTGCCATATGAATATGGATGTGGACCTGTTTGAAGTATATCTCATATCATGTTTCTGTTGACTGAAAGAAAATCTTAAATAAACTGCACCTTCTCAAATACACAAACACAGAACTTCTCTCTCTCTCTCTTTCACTCTCTAAAAAACATACTTTTTTTTTTTTTTTTAAATGCCTCAAACATACCATGACATTAAATTACTGATTTTGCTCATTTATTCAGAAAATAAAAGTTTTAAATTTTACTTTTAACTTTAAAAGGCATTACCTGTGTGAATAAAAATCAACATAAATTCGGATATAATTAAACCAGAGCATGAATGCTGATGTTACATTCACACACAGTATAGGCTGAATAAATGATGATTTCAACAGTGAATGATAAAGCTCTGTATTGTGGATATACAGTGACAGTTCATTACTTTGATAAGCCTATTTGATGTGATCCAATGTCATTGGAACAATGTACAAATATGTTTTAGGGCCACCCTTACTGTATTTTTTAGTATTATATATAATATTAAAAAATACAGTAAGGGTGGCCCTAAAACATATTTGTACAGTAAGCCACACACGTACATTGTTCCAATGACATTGGATCACATCAAATAGGCTTATCAAAGTAATGAACTGTCACTGTATATACTATCAATGCAAAACATCCTCAGATCTGTTAATAATAAATGCTGAGTTGATGTACAAGCCCAGAGGGTTGGGATATTATTTGGGATTAGAGGGATTTTAATTTTGGGATTTCCAAAGTAAGAAAATGGTTCATGAAATTGGGATTTTCTTTTACAAAATACCCTTTTTATTTTTGGTTGCAAGTACAGTCGTGGCACGAACAGTGTGTGCTTGCCAATTTTTTAATGGGCCGAGCCAAGTTGAAAACACATTGATGTAAAAATGCGGGTCAATATGTTGACTTGTTTATTTTTAAATCATTGGTAGAATTTAGGGTTGCTTTTGAATTACCATATTACAAACACATTGATAATGTATCTTTTTTCAAAATAAAGTGGTGTGAGAGGCTTTAGTGACAACGAGCGAGGTTAGGAATATGGTTTTTAATAGGTAAAATTGTAATGTGTGTGTGTGTGTTTTGTATAGCCTATTAGCTCTCTAATGTTTTGGAAAATGGTGTAAATTAAAAGGGTTTCTTTTAAAAGTCCAAAAAGTCATAGAAACTATTAGTTATATAAGAATAGTTTGATAAGTCAGTAGAAGAATAGGTAGAAACAATAGGTAGTAAAAAAGTATAATAGCATAAGGAGAAATGAAATAGTGCAAATTTTAGGCGTGTGCAAATCTTTAATACAAATAAATTCAATTGTAGCCTATCACTTTGGATAAAATGAATGCCAAAATGAATATAAAGTGTAGACTAACTGAATAAATGTAAATTTCCATATGAATATAGTTGCAATAAGTAAAAGACTCTAACTATAAAACTATAAAGACATGTGTCCCTTTTATGTTCAAATTTCTGTTAAAGGACTATACCGCGCTTTTTACCCAATCAGAAACGCCCACTGCCTGTCAATCACTTTGCATTCTTGTGTTTGCTGGCAGCTGGTTTGCTGGCATGTGTATTTGTGGGCGGGGTTTGCAGAAGGTTGAAGTTAGCAGCACCTGTTACTTGCTCGTTACTGAACGCAGTTTGTGTTTAAGTTGTCTTGTTTGGGGAGCGAGAAGACGATTCAATCGTTCTTTAAATTACGAGGGTGAGTTGCAAGTTGTTGTTATGGTTTCACAAAGGCAATATATTGTTATTGGACAAAATGTGTTTGGCTTGTATCAAAATCTATAACATAAAAACGACATTTTTGAATGTCCCAGAGCTGCCAAGCTACATTTACTACTGAACTGCAAATGTAAACACAAGCTCTTTAACGTGCTTTAAAGGGTTAGTTCACCCAAAAATGTAAATTCTGTCATCATTTACTCACAGTCATGTTGTTCCAAACCCTTAAGACTTTCGTTCATCTTCAGAGCACAAATAAAGATATTTTTGATGAAATCTGAGAGCTTTCTGTCCCTCCATTGATAGCTATGCAACTGACACTTTGAAGCTTCAAAAAGGTGATAAAGAGATCGTAAAACTAATCCATATGAATTGAGCGGTTTAGTCCACATTTTCTGAAGAGACTCGCTTGCTTTATATGATGAACAGATTTAATTTAGGCTGTTATTCACATATAAACATTCATCAACTCGTACATCAGATGTGGTGAATGGAAGCTCAAGCATTGAGGTTCATTCTTGTGTTACGCAGCACGTTTGAGCTTCAGCAAGAGGTTTGTTCTCACGCGTCAAGCAGGGTCAGTTGAGCTTCTGTTTATGTTCGCTGATCAATGATTATTTTAACCCTAAACCTACCCATTACAAAAAAAAAAACAAAAAAAAAACCTTTCTGCATTTACATTTTCAAAAAACAGCACATAGTATGATTATAAGCTGTTTTTCTCATGGGGACTAAAGAAGTGTCCCCACAAGTACAAGGATTTTGGATATTGGCATCTGTATTATGGGGATATTTTGTCCTCATAACATGGGGTTTACCAGGACCACACACGCGCAAACATATAGGTTTCTACATAACATGATTATGTAGAAAGATTTTATAAACATTTTAAAGAAAGAAATACTTTATTCAGCAAGGATACATTACATTTATCAATGGTGACAAAGACATTTATTTATGTTACAAAAGATTTGTATTTCAAATAATTGCTTTTGTTTATAATATAGGAAGCTGTCAAGCTCAAAATTGATGAATAATGGACCATATAATAATCATAAAAGTAGTTCCAAGTGCATCAGTCCTATGTAGCCTGAGGAGTTTGCAATATTTTGCCTTGACAAATAACTGTTATACGGTATGTATTAAGTATATTTAGGTTCTCCTTTAAAATGGAGTGAACGTGCTGGCTTGATATTTAGTTTTTTTTTTTTTTGGCGAACAGATGGTTTGTAGCATCAGCTGACGGCTCAGAGAGAGAGACATGCTCCCAGGACGGACTGCATCTCTGGCATCAGTGCTGTTTTCCTCGAGCTGAAGGACCGGAGACGTGCGGCCCCAGGATGCCTGACAGTGCTGGATAATTGACACGTTTCCACAAGGCTTTGGCGACTCCCATCTTCTGTCAGTGCCATGTCAGATACGCTAAGGTAAGCAGAAGTGACACATCGGGCCAGCTTACAGCGCTGAAGTAAGTTCTCCTCAGGGATTATGGAGGAAGATCATTTGAAAAGGTACCTGAGTGGAGTTCAACTCTGAATTCTGTTTGTTATCCTGACAGAACGATTGAAGCCATTTGACACATGGTTATTCTGTTTGATTGCAGTTGCTTTCCCACATGGATTGTGTTTGATTTGCAGCATTTGCTTGCGTGTCATCTTGACAAATAGCGTTATAACTGCTTATGAAGTCTGAATGTTGTATGTTTTCTCAAAGGGACGTTGAGGTAAATGTGTCAGATTCTTTTCATACGTTAAATGAACTGAAGGTTATCCTCTTAAACTCAATGGGTTTTGCATTCAGACTCAGATTTTACATTGTGCAAGTGACAGTAGCAAAATAATATATCATTAAAACTAAAGTAAATGTCCAAACACAGACCAAACTTAACATGAGATAGACTGAACAGAAAAATAATCTTTTTTGGTTTTTAAGTGTCTTGATTTTTAAATACGTCTACAAATTCAGGTATTAATTGTCAAAAAGCCAACAATTCAATGCACAAAACACAATGTATGTGCAATCCATTTTTAACCACTTTTATACTCAACTGAACGTTTTATTTTTTTGAATTGATTTACAGAATCGCTCAAAAACCAAAAGACCAAGTGCTTCATTTGAAGAAAGATTTATTTGCATGATTCGATGGAACTGACAGCACTAGTCATTATAAAACAGAGTATCGTAGAATATCACAGTTAGGCAGGGTAGTGTGTGGAGAATCCTCACTCGCGTCGCCCTCTCCCTGTTTTCAGCCAGGACACGAACTCTTTTGCCGCCTGGTCCTGCAGGTAGGAGCTGACATCACTGGTGTACGTGCCGTCTGCGTGGCGTCGTGTGGGGACTCTGGGGGAGAACGCATGTTTAGTTAGAAAGGCTGATATTCTTTGTAATAAACTATATACATGTATACTTCCGTTTTTTTTTTTAGAGTAAAGGCATTTATAATGTTACAGAATATTTCAATTTCAAATAAATGCTGAAAAAACTTTATATTCATCAAAGAATCTTGTAAAAAATATGAAGCAGCACGACTGTTTTCAACATTGATTTCTGTAGGATCATGTGACACTGAAGACTGGAGTAATGATACTGAAAATTCAGCTTTGATCACTGGAATAAATTACATTTTGCAATATATTCAAATAAAAAATCAGTTATTTTAAATTGGAAAAATATTTCACAATTTTACTGTATTTTTGATTAAATAAATGCAGCTTTGGTGAGCATAAGGGACTTCTTTCAAAAACATACTTTTTTTACCAAGTCAAAACTTTTGAATGATAGTGTAAATTTACTTAGTTAAATTATCACCATTTGGTCATTTTATTTTATATACAAAGTCTTTTTAACCTGTATTCACGTCATGTGGGAATTACTTGAAATTAATTTCCAATGAGTGAAAAACATATTTTTCTATTTCCATAATTACATTTCATAATTTTATTCATGCAACTTCTCTTGCACGACGATTGACATGTCATGTAAAAAAAATAAAAATAAAATTGTAATAGTTCAAGATGGATATGGTTTGATATGTCTTTTTTTTTTTTTTTCTTAAATCTTTTAAAAGAATTTCCAGACCCTCTAAACTTACCCGCTCCTTTTGGAGTTCATTAACCACTGAACGAAGTCTTGTGCTCTCCTGGTCTCCAGGTATTTACTGTAATCGTTTGAGAACGTGCCTTCTGAATGTCTCTTCATGTTGTTTACTTCTCTTGGGTCATTAAATAGTGCTTCCTCAGACATAAAGCTGAAAAATCAACGTCATATACGTCATTCTCCAAAAAGAAAAACCCATCAAGAGCACGCCTGGGTCACATTTCACCCCAAAATCAAAAAAGAAAAGAAAAAATGCATTCATTTTGACATAGAAATGTTTTGCATTATGAGATTATTTTTGTGACAGTTAAACACATTTCACGTAAAATGTTTTCTGCCATGTAATAGTCTGTGAAGCTATAAAATTGCTCATTTCACAGTAAAATTTGAAATATTTTATGACATTTAATTGTCATTAATCCCCCCCCCCCCCCAAAATATGCTTGATTTTCTTTAAGCACCATAGAGTTCCTTTTTTATTTTGAGGTTAAATGTGTCCCAGGTTGTGTTTGATTGTAAAGAGAACAATCTTTTTACAAAAATTTTTAGAGGCCATTAAAAAAATGAAATAATACATAATAATTCAGTTGCTTGTACCTGGTGTTTTCTTCCGTGTCTTGTATGGGAATCTGCAGGCTGCTCTGGATCAAGATGAGAAGTAAAAGTCCAATGAAGGCGTAGTAGATCCTTACCATCATCTTACCTGAGGACGCAGACCGCACAGCGACTCAGTAAAGCGTTCATGCATTCTACCTGTAAAGATATAGTATAGTGGCAAAGAGTTCTCAGACTCACCTTGATGTTTGTTGGGTCGTCACGGAGAAATATACTCAACGATTTTGATGTTGTCTCGCTGATTTCACCTTCCTGGCTCCCAGTGCGATTTCACAGTCCCAGCCTGATGTTCTGAGTCTTATATAGTGATGCCCAGGTGGCATGATACACACACACACACACACACACACACACACACACGCACTCACACACACACACTCACACACTCTTATTAGTTTCAATCCATTAATCTCAATGCATCAGTGTATTTGCACTGTGAACCTGTTTTAAAAAGAGACGGGGGGGAAATGGTCAAAAAGTCACTTTAGGGGAAAATCAAACATGATTTTGTCCTATTAAAAACAGAGAAGAGCAAATAATTGCACAAGTACTTTCAGGATGAGAAACATTCAGTCAGATTTCCAGGAAGTGATGTTTGTGCTCTGCAAAGCTTTCTTTCTTTTTGTGAGAAATCAATTGATATATTCTGTCATGATTTCAGGGAGTTTTACACTATATTCTTTTTTTATTTTTATTTTTAGGAAGGAAATAGGTATCCTAAAATAAGTATCCTATTTGATACTTCCAAACAGGAAGTATTTGGACATTTTAAGGCATACTAAAAATAAAAAAAATAAAAAATAAATAAAAAAAAGGTCTGCATTGCATTAGATATAAATATTAAATCAAATTGCTGCAAGATCTTTTCTCAGTAACCTCACTTTTCTTAATCGTTTTTGCTTATAAACTTTTAGGTTTTAAAAATTTATATATCATGAACTTCAACTATGTAGAATATATGTCAGTTCTGTTGTCATTTGCATCATATTTATATTTATTTATGCATTGATTATAAAAATGTTTATCGTAAACTGAGGCTGCATGTCTTTATTTTTAAATGCTTCCTAATGCCTCAGTCTCACAGAGATCAATGTAATTGCATTTAACTCTATTTATTTAATTGTATTTATTTGTATCTTATTATTATATAGTTAATTCCCCTGAGGATTCTTAACAGAACGAATAGTAACATTGATGCTTTTGTAGTAGTTACAACAACTCTGATCATGCTTTGGTCTGTTTGAAAGCATAATCTGTGGTGCAAAATAGTAGTTGGACACACATGAGTGGTTTAGCTGCAAAAACCTGGAAAAAAGTAATAAATGGAAATATTGATTTGATTTTAGAAGACGGTGAAGAGGCAGAACATCAGCATTTGGTTTCCTAATGGAGCTGTGCCTCAGACAATTCATTATTCAGGAATATTTATATTTGACCTCCGAATGATCAGAAATTAATTCCAGAGATCAACCATAAATTATGGTTGAATAATCACAACCAAAAGTATCACAGAAAACTGATTTTAAACTCTTAAACTCATAGTTTTTAAGTTGTGCTGTGTTAAACTATGACGTGAGTTGTCTTATCAGTCGGCACATTATTAAATAAATGAAACTCGAATCAATATTTTGTCTAAATATTTGTTGAAAAGCCCTGTAAAAACATCACTTGAGGTCCTGAGTTTGCTATCGTGATTGGCTGACTGTACATTATTCCACAATGTTAATGTCCGTTGATTCATGTGGGTTTCAGCTGATGTATCTATAACATCAGTGATGTTAAATTTAGAAGTGTTTTGAAGGATATTATCTGAGCTCTTGGGCAACGTCGATATGGCATACATTTTAATAGTTAAACCAGCAGGTGGCACTGTTCATACTATGATAAAGACTACTATTATGTATAGACTACCAGTCAAATGTTTGAAAAAATTGTT
The DNA here is from genome assembly GCF_949319135.1 of Squalius cephalus. Taxonomy (NCBI): domain Eukaryota; kingdom Metazoa; phylum Chordata; class Actinopteri; order Cypriniformes; family Leuciscidae; genus Squalius; species Squalius cephalus. Next base: position 4,109,299 of record NC_137130.1, read on the forward strand.
AAACAATTAAATGAAACCAAGATATGGGAATTATGCATTGAGTTTCATGAGAAACAAATTCAGTCCAAACTTTGGCTGTGTATAATATGTAAAATAGATAAAAAGAAATTAAGCATCCAGACACAGACTCCCTTCACACACAGAAATATTTTTATTTTATTTTGTTCAGATTTCAGGATATATGAAACATGAGTCAGAAGACTAAGGCATCCAAATCCAGAATGTTTCAGTTGATCAGGTTTCTAACAGACATGCTCAAATCACACATAGAAGTCAGTGCATAAACACAAGCGCATAAACTCTATAGATTCCACAATCAATGTGTAAATGTAGAAATATGAAACATGACAAAAGTCCGTCATATAAACTACATTCATTTTACTTTAAGTTGGTAAAGTGAGTTACCATCACAGCAATGTGATACAAAAACAACAGCTAATAAAAATACCACGTAAAGCAATATAAAAATAACAATACAAAATCAACATAAGATGTTCTATATACAGACTAACATGTAAAGCATCTGTCATCAACAGTGTTTTGTCAATGGAAGAGGAACATTTTTTGTTTACATAACGCATCAATGCCCGTTTATTTGTTCTCAGCAAAGCAGTTCTGCAGAAAATGGTTCAAGTGTGTGTAGAGATGGTAACGTGCTTTGCCAGACAGACTGTGATCCTTATCGGTGTACCACTGAAAAACAGGGTTACATCGTTTTAGAGAAAGCAAGACGTGTCAGAGCTCGATTAAAATGTTTTTCATCACCTTCATCCATTCATTAATACTCACCATTGCTTCAAAGTCTACTTGATTTTCCACCAGGGCCTTGGAAATTTGAGCAGCCTGCTGAAAGTGGACGTTGTCTGGGGTAGTGAAGTCAAAACAGCAAGAAAACAAGTCAAGAAAATGATTTTTTGTTTCAGAAAAAGAGGTACAAAAGCTGTCACTGGGGCAGAACACCTTTCAAAATTGGTGCCACCCCAATGACAGCTTTTGTACCTTTTTTCTAAGTCAGGCCACTAGGTTTTATATCAGTCAATCTATCAGATTCTTAAAGGGATGGTTCGGAGTAAAATCAACCTAGGGTCCTTTGCACCATGACATCGAGCCAAACACCCCCCCAGAAGCCTTTTTCCCTTGGTCAAACATTATTAAAGTTAGAGCTTATTTAGAGATATCAGCCGGATGGCTTAGTGCAGGCGCTAATGGATCCAAGGATGTATCTCGTAAATTACCCCACTAATAATGCCCAGAATAGTACCAAACTTCTACAGTAGTACAAATAGGTTCTGTACTCATAAAACGAGGCATTGGAAAGTTTGTAAGTACATCAGGAGCTTATTTAAATAACAGGCTAATGCTACCGCTAACCCGGACACCCACGTCACTTCAGTGAGTTGAGAAAAGCATGTAAAAGTCCTGGCAGAAAGCGATGCATAAGGATGTAGTCAGCGCAAGACTTGGAGAAGGTTACGCATGCTTTTATTACCTCACGCCTAGATTACTGTAACTCTTTGTATCTGGGTCTCCCTCAGTCATCTCTTGGTCAGTTAGTACAAAATGCAGTTGCAAGGCTGCTGACTGGGATTAAGAAATATGATCATGTCACCCCAATTTTAGCATCCCTTCATTGGCTCCCGATTCATTTTAGAATTCAGTTTAAAATCTTATTGTTTGTTTTTAAAGCTCTTAATAATCAAGCTCCATTTTACCTTAAAGATCTTCTTACTCCTTTGCCACCTTCCAGATTAAGATCTGCAGACAAGGCTGTATTATATATTCCCCGCTCCCGTTTAAAAACTAAGGGAGATAGAGCTTTCTCAGTTGCTGCCCCCCCCGTCTATGGAATCAATTGCCTCTGGACATCCGCCTTGCACCTTCCATTAACATTTTTAAATCAAAATTGAAAACATACCTCTACTCTCTGGCGTTTTAATACTTAATATCCTTGTCTTACTGTTTGTTTTGTGTGGTTCTACGTTACTGTGCTTTTATTTATTTTATTTTTCTTTACTATGTCCAGCACTTTGGATAGCTCTGCTATGTTGAAATGTGCTTTATAAATAAAATTTACTTACTTAGTGTAACGACAAATTATTATTTTTTCCGAAGTGTTGACAACTTAGTGTTCACTAATAATTGTTGCAAACTGGTACTACCAACAAAATATTAGTGCATTCCTGGAACTGGCCGTCGTTACACTATATCCTTATGCATCGCTTTCTGCCAGGACTTTTACAGGCTTTTCCCAAACCACTGAAGTGATGTCGACGTCCGGGTTAGCGGTAGCATGAGCCGTCAGGCAAGTGTTATTTAAATAAACTCCTGATGTACTTATAAACTTTCCAATGCCTCGTTTTATGAGTACAGAACCTATTTGTACTACTGTAGAAGTTTGGCACCATTCTGGGCATTATTAGTCGGGTAATTTACGAGATACAACCTTTGATCCATTAGCGCCTGCACTAAGCCATCCGGCTGATATCTCTAAATAAGCTCTAACTTTAATAATGTTCAACCAAGGGGAAAAAGGCTTCTGGGGGGTGTTTGGCTCGAGGTCATGGTGCAAAGGACCCTAGGTTGATTTTACTCCGACCATCCCTTTAATACAGATTTATAAACTTTTCATTGCTGTTTGTCTAATATCAGGTTTAGATCAAATTGTTTACCGTCTGCAGTGCCGTGCACCAACATGTATTGACCCGACTTGAAATTTTGTGCCCTGTCGGTCACTGTTGAATTCTGCAAACAAGCAAATCAACCACATATATATGAAGAACTATTGATCACTGTTCATAATCCTTACATGTGTTTTCTTACAGATTAACTTACTTGATATCTTTCCAAGTTCTCCTCGGGGCGATGCATGTATCTCTCTGTATATACGGCGTCTGTGAAGAACGCAGCGTGTGAGTTGAGTCTGCTAAATTGTTTGTGGTTAATCTTTATCATAAATCAGAAAATCCATACCATAATACTCCCACTTTGCAACCGGAGCCACAGCGATTCCACATCTGAACAGTCCACTTCCTGATCCCAGAACCATGGACGTCACATAGCCGCCATATGACTGAGACAGACAGACATTTCATAATTAGTAAAATTAGCCAAAACAGTAAAATTGTGAAATATTGTTACAATTTAAAATAAATAACTTTTTATTTAAACATATTTTAAATTCTAATTTATTCATGCTATCAAAGCTGAATTTTCAGCATCATTACTCCAGTCTTCAGTGTCACATGATCCTTCAGAAATCATTCTAATATGATGATTTGATGCTCAAGAAATATTTCTGATTATTATCAATGATGAAAACAGTTTTGCGGCTTAATATTTTTGCTGAAACTGTGATACACTATCACAAGTTAGGGGTAAAAGTAAGCTTTAAAGAAAGAAAAATAAATGAATAATTTTATTCTGCAAGGATGCATTCAATAGAATCATAAATGACTTTACTGTCACTTTTGATCAGTTTGAAAAAAATATATATTTTAAAAGAATATTGAAAACAGAAATATTAAGCTGCAAAAAATCTTTGAAAACATTTTCAACATTGATAATATCCATTATTAATAATCGAACAGCAATAATTAGGCAGCATATTAGGATGATTTCTGAAGGATCATGTGACACTGAAGACTGGAGTAATGATGCTGAAAATTCAGCTTTGCTCTCAGGAATAAATTACATTCTAAAATATATTCAGATAGTGAACATTTATTTGAAAAGGTAATTTTTCACTTTTTACTGTATTTTTGATCACATAAATGCAGCCTTGGTGAGCATAAGAGACTTTATAATAAAAAATAAAAAAAAAGAGAATAATTCAAATCATTAGACTGGTAGTCAAAACCTCGTATTTAAAGTTTCAAATCTCTTCTGTGTCTTTTAAATGAAAGCATTGCACTTACCCAACCCCACATTGCAATTCTGTCTTTGTCAATGAAACCCATTTCAATGAATTTTCTGCAATTAAACACAGTCACAAGAAAAGCAATTATGAAGATATTCCAAAACAAAATGACTACATCGGTAGAATACATATTTTGTAGAAGGTAGTTTGTCTCTTAAGTTGCTTTCAGTCAATTCATATTGTTTGACCTCGTTCAACCTCATTTGACACATGCTCTGTGACTCGCATCTCTCATCCGTCTGTGAGTTACATCAGGCTAAACGATTCTCGTCATCACGAGCGTGTGCACATCGTTCCCTCGCCTCACCTCACGGCCGAGATCTGATCTTCCACCTCGTACGTTCCCAGTCGCTCGTAGATGGCGTGCATTATCTCATCGCCCTGGAAACCGCTTCCCCTGCCGTCGAAGCTGGCGATGAGCACCTTCTCCGTGCTGCACAGGTACGTGGCCCACTCCAGTCGAAACACGTAATCTATGTTCTGGCTGGCTGGCCCGCCGTACCTTCAACGTGACCGGGAAAAAACTCTTATATTAGAGAAATACTAAAAACATGTCATGTCATTTTTTTTATTTTTTTTATAATGGAATAAAAATTACTTTCTTTAATGCAGTTTGGGTAGCTGACATATTATGATACTATACTTAAGCTAAAATTGTTTTAAACAGCATTTTGTAATTATGCAGTGCTATGCATAAGTTTAGACACCCATGCTAAAGTTGACTAAAAAGAGGAATAAAAAATCATCTTTTGGAAACTGAACTTAATGCCTTAATTTAAAAAATTAGGAAAAATCCAACCTTTAAGGACACCAATTTTCTTTGTGAATGAATAATGTATCGTAAATAAATAAATGTTCTTCCTTAAAATACAGGGTGCATAAGTTTGGACACCCCTATGTTAAATTCCCATAGAGGCAGGCAGATTTTTATTTTTAAGTATTTTATTTTTATTTTTTTTAGGATACTATGCATCCTGATAAAGTTCCCTTGGCCTTTGGAATTAAAATAGCCCCACATCATCACATAGCCTTCACCATACCTAGAGATTGGCATGGTTTTATTTCAGTTAGCCTAATAGCTAGTTTGATTTGCATTGAGAGATGATCTTATGGAAAGTACCCCATCTCTAGGTATGGTAATGATGCTGAAAATTCAGCTTTAAATCACAGGAATAAATTACATTTGAACATATATTCAAATAGAAAACAGTTATTTTAATCTAATAATATTTTTAAAAGAATTATCAAATAAATGCAGCCTTAGTGAACAAAAGAGGGAAAAAAACAACTTATTGAGCACAAACGTTTGAAAAGTAATGTTATAGAAAAGAAAACAAATGGCCATTTATACGTTCAGTTAAGTATGTAACTCACACTTGAATTAAAAGAGGGTACTTTTTGGATGAGTCAAAATTTGGTGGGAACATCATCTTATACCAGAGGTCTGGAGAGAGAGAAACAAAAACGGCTTTAGAAAAAATATGATACTAAATCCTATTTTCCTGGAATATTTAAGAAAATACTGCACATACTGAATCCTGCGATCTTCATTGTGGCACGTTTGATGGTTGGCATCAGAAGCTCAGTAGTCAGAATTTTTTCCAGTTTCTTATTGTCCTCAAGGACCTGAATCTCTAATCCCAAAAAATACAATATATATCAGAAATGTTATCAACTATTCCTGTATTTAGCTCCTGTTGTAAAGGGGTTGGATTGGAGCGATGCTAGCACAAACCCTTAGCAGGCGCTCTGTTGTCCATCAGTGTAAACAGCGGAAGCCCTGGTCCTGTGAAACCAGCAGCACACAGTTACCTCTCTGTCACCTCAGATCAACCACGGTATCGTTCAAGGCTTTGTTTTGAGGGAATCGCACAGGCGTGCAGTAAAAGCGTGTTCACTAACCGTAGCAGTCCATACGGAAGTAAGAGGCGTTCAGGCTGAAGTAAGCCGAGTTATACTGACACCTGTCCTGGTACAGCGAACAGGTGACGCACTCGGGGACAGAATGTCCATTGTTGCTTATAGAAATCCTGAGGAAACATTTCACAGTGACAATTAGGGAAGGGAAACCATTAGAAAATTTGGAATAAATTACTTCTAGTAGCTTGTGTGCACTATTTCTGTTTTTTCACTGTGTTGTGTGGCCTTGTGCTGTTGAATTGGCTATAATATACAGAAAATACTATATATATATATATATATATATATATATATGTGTGTATATATATGTGTAACTTGATAAGGTTTTGATCTTTCAAATGTTGACTACTGTATATATACATATAAATATTTTTAGTATAAAGAAGATTAATGCATAAATAAATGCATTTATAAATATAACGAACATATAATTATTTTTAATGTATATCATTTTTCTCATATTTCTTCATTCAGAAACTTTTACTTCAATGCACTTTCTCCTAAACCTATCCTTTGCATTTAGTTTGTTTTTCAGGCATGTTGTCTGTGCCACATATATGCAGAAAGTGTCGAGCATTCTTTGATTGACACATTTAAAAAACGATTGATGATTTTTGTTCTGTGATGACAGAAAATTAAGTGTGCAGATTTTTTTCCATGGAACACAAAATTAGAAATGAAGAACCTTTTACAGGAGAGACTGTTTTTATCATGTGCTTTTTTTTTTGTTGAAGTTTAATAGTCATGAATCGTTGTTGTGTGGGTGGGATGCATACAGATTGCATTTAGCAAATTATGCTTTTGTGATCCACTGAACAAAATAACAGCAAACGGGTTTGGAACAACTTAAAACATTAGTTCACCCAAAAATGTAAATTCTGTCAGTAATAATTACTCTCCCTCATGTTGTTCCAACCCCGTAAGACTTTTGTTCATCTTCGGAACACATAGGCTATTAAGATATTTTTGATGAAATCTGAGAGCTGCCTCACTCCTTCATAGGCTTCTAGGTAATTGAAATCTGCCATCCCAGAAAAGTTAGTAAAGACATCGTTAAAATAGTCCAAGTGACTACAGTGGCTCAACCTTAAGTTTATCAAGCGACGAGAATACTTTTTGTGCGCAAAAAAACAAACAAAAATAACGACTTTATTCAACTATTCATTTTCTTCTGTGTTTCTCTGAGTGAGTTCACGAGACGCATGCACGAGAACCGAGAAGATGACGCTCACGATCATTTGATGGGAAAGTGTGAAAGGTAAGGCATTCGTAAGGCACTTTTACGTTTTCTCGCCGGTTTCTCACGATTCGGACATCCAGGAAATGCACTTTACAACCATTTTAAACACTACATCGAGACCCATCCGCGTCATCTTCTCGGTTCAATTACCTAGAAGCCTATGAAGGAGTGAGCCAGCTCTCAGATTTAATCAAAAATATCTTCATTTGTGTTCTGAAGATGAACGAAAGTCTTACGGGGTTGGAACAACATGAGGGAGAATAATTACTGACTTTTTTTTTTTTTGTGTGTGAACTAACCCTTTAAGTGTGAATAAATAATGATAATTATGGGTAATTTTTAATTTTTTTTGATAAACTATGTCTCTACACTGACGAAACCCCAAAGACGAAAGGGACCAACCAGACTTTCATCAGCAACAGGTGTAAATGCAAACATCTGTACGAGGGGGCACATGCTACAACAGTGTGTTTCGAAGACACCCTACACCTGCAGTCCAGATCTGTCTCCTATTGAAAATGTACTCTATGGCCCATCATAAAAAGGAGAATCAGACTGATGACCACAAACTGTTGAGCATCTGTCTTGCATCAAGCGAGATTGAGCAAAAATTCCACTTGCAAAACTGCAACAATTAGTATCCTCAATTCCCAAACATTTAAAAAGTGTAATTAAAAGGAATGTGATGTGACACAGTGGTAAACATGCCTCTGTCCCCAACTATTTTGGAGTGTGTTGCAGCCATCAAAATCAAAATGTGTTTACATTTACAAAATGCAGTTAAGTTGGTCATCTTTTCTTTATACTTTTGTGTAAACTGGCTCTAATGTGTGTATTGCATATTATATGTTGCCGCTCTGTCCACATCATCAGAGGAATGCTGACATTCCAGAACAACTAACAAATTCATCCATCATAATACAATTATTGTAATGGAATTGGTTGTGAATAATTGGTTCTTGAGTGGCACGAGAGTGTTGTGATACCATTGCTGAAGTATAGCAAAATAAATGACTAGTTTAATATTTTAAATATTGTGGAAACAAAGGTATTTTTACTTGTAAAGGTTTCTCTGTCCAGGTCTTCCCATGTGTTCATTACTCACGTAGTATCTGTGGAAAGAGCAGATTTTAGATGTGCAGGGAAGTTTGCGCATGAAGACACATGAGAAGCTTGTGACAAAACATACGCATTTCATACGCACATGGAATCTTTGGTTACTTTTGAGATGTATATCACTTCCCATTTGCCTGAGGTGATGGGTGTTGCTGTTTCCTGCAAAGAAAACAACACAGTTGGCAGACCGACAACTTGCTAAGCTTGTACTTCAGTGTTTCTTTGTTGTAACGGTTATAGCACATTATAACCTGTAATACAATGTAAAGACATCTGAAATTTGCATTGAATCGATCACCTACTCTTTCAGCGCCATTTGTTCTAGATGTATTCATTTATTTTCTCCTTGGGGATTTTATAATGTTTTTCAATGGAGTTCAAAGTCATGATCCAAAACAACCAGCTCTGAGATTAATCATAAGTCCATTTGCAGAATAATACATTACTTACAGCATTCACATAGTGGAGATGTTTATAACCGTTGACATTGCTCATAATTTTGTAAAAACTCTTGTTATTTGCAGCAAAGTAAGGAGCTGAAGGAAAGTACTGTGAGGGGAAACACAGACCATTATTTGTTATAAGGTTTCATGGCAGCATCTTTAGTTGAAATCAGGACAATTTGAAGGTTTTATGTGATTGCTGCATGAACTCACCCGTCCAACCCATCCAGTTTTGCTTTTTTGCTCAAATTTCTGTACAAAAAGAAAGAAAAAAATATTTTTATTTAAATCCCACTATTAAAAAATGTTTTGGCCAGTTCTCAAAGTTTATTAAATATCTGCATGTGTAAACCTGGTCAGTTTACGATACACGTGTGTTTGTGTGTGTGCGCATTTTCTTTCACTTAAGATTGAGTTCACAGCACTTTTCTATGTATAATAAGGCTTCAGAAGATAATCTGAAATGGCATGAGGGTATGTAGACTAAATTCAAAAAGCATTTTTTGCAGGAATAAAAGCCAATTAATTTGTGCATTTTTACAACATTTACTCAAGTAAGAGTGTAATTTGCTACCTTATTATACATCAAAAAAGTGAAAATGGAATGAATGCAGTTCATGTTTTCACTGTTGTTGCTGAAAGAAAGTGGTGAGAATTTTTTTTCATAGTAATATTTAAAAAGTATTACGTCATCCATTTTTGAACCCTATGTGCCAAAGTCTCCAACAATACTGATTAGCATTCATAAAAAAAAAGATCGTTCAGCTTCAACCCCAAATCCAGAAAATTTGGGACATTTTGTAAATTTTTTATAAAATCAAGAATCTGTGATTTGTTAATTCTCTTTTAACCTTTATTTAACTGACAAAAGTAAAAAGAAGAATTTAGCTGTTTTCACTGGCTAAAATTAATTGTATTTTGTAAATATAAACACATTTTGATTTTGATGACTGCAACACACTATAAAATAAAAGACAAAATAAAAGTAAAAAGATTATAGAATATCCGAGTTAAACTATTTTGAAACTGTCCACAATAAGCAGGTTGAATTGTTAATAGGTGAGTGTATCGCCGTGTTTGGGTATAATATAGTACCATCCACCAAAGGCTCAGTCTTTGCAAGCAAAGATGTGTCATGGCTCACCACTTTATGCCAAATTCCATGAGAGAATTGTCAAACAATTCAAAAATCACATTTCTAAATGCAAGATTACAAAGAATTTAGGTCTTTCACCATCTACCATACATCATATTCTGAAAAGATTCAGGAAATCCAGATAAATCTCAGTCCGTGTCGGGCAAGGCAGGAGACCTCTGTTGAATGTGCGTGACCTTTGAGCCCTCAGATGGCATTGCATGAGAAACCATCATGCTACTCTGTTAAATACAGCCACATGTACTCAGGAGTACTTTAGAAAACATGCATCTATAAAACTATACATCTTTTCAGTGCAGAGATGCCGCTGAGTTCTCTGGGCCCGAGCTCATACAGATGGGCCAAAACACAGTGGAAATGTGTGCTGTGGTCAGATGAGTCCACGTTTCAGCTTGTGTTTGGGAAAAATGGACATTGAGTTCTCATCCCCAAAGACAAAAGGGACCAAGCAGACTTTCATAAGCAACAGGTGCAAATGCAAACATCTGTATAAGCGGGCATCAGTGCAAATGGCATGGGTGACTTGTATGTGTGTGAAGGTACCATTAGGCGCGTTTCCATTACAGATTTGCGCAAAACTCAAATATGACAAAACTCAAATATGACAAAAAAAATATTGTGAAATTTCCATTAACCGATGTTATGCGACTAAAACTTAATTTTTTCCTCTCGCGATAAGTCATTCCAAAAATCATAGCAACGGACGTTGGTAAGTTTATGCATCTCAGCCACCGCACTGGCCATTATTATTAATCAAAGGAGACGTATGCGTGTTGTCCAATCATTAATGGCAAGGAAAGACCCTTATACTTGTGAGCGGCACATATGAGGTGTTTCTGGGTGTTTCTCCCTCATTTCTGCTCCGAGGTCTTGATTGTGGCATTTCTTTGAAGTTTAGAATCCAGTATTTCTGTAATTCTTTTGTCTTTTATGAATTTAATAAAGAACTCTGTCTCGTATTCTGTCCAAATGTGCCGCGTCGTCTACGTCAGCTGACCTGTAAATGCGCAAAAACTGTTTCCATTGCAGTTTTGCGAAATATTTCTTTTTCGAATTGCCTAAAAAAAAAAACTCATGTGAGCGTAAACTTTTTTGCGATAAATGGGAGTTTTTGCGAAATCGACGTGTTTCCATTGGGCGTATTTTCAATTCGCAATTTCAATTTGCACAATTTGAAGGGTAATGGAAACGCGGGTATTGACATAGAGGCATGAAGCAAGACAATGCCACAATGCCAGGTCTCATTCCGCACAACAGTGTGTTTCGAGGACACTCTACACCTGCAGTCCAGATCTGTCTCCTATTGAAAATGTACTCTATGGCCCATCATAAAAAGGAGAATCAGACTGATGACCACAAACTGTTGAGCATCTGTCTTGCATCAAGCGAGATTGAGCAAAAATTCCACTTGCAAAACTGCAACAATTAGTATCCTCAATTCCCAAACATTTAAAAAGTGTAATTAAAAGGAATGTGATGTGACACAGTGGTAAACATGCCTCTGTCCCAACTATTTTGGAGTGTGTTGCAGCCATTAAAATCAAAATGTGTTTACATTTACAAAATACAATTAAGTTGGTCATCTTTTCTTTGTACTTTTGTCAGTTTTGTATTACTTTTGTCAATAAAGGTTAAAGAGAATTAGCAAAATCTCAGATTCTTGTCCCAACTTTTCTGGAAATGGGGTTGATTCTCACCGAGCTTTCTTTCCAGTTGGTGCCGTCGTAGTCGTAGATCTGCAGAAGGACTCGGTCCTGTCTGCGTGGCAGCCATTGAACAGCCAGTCGCTCGTCTGTGACCCACGTGACTGTGCTCAGATAGTGATCGCTGGGAAAAGAGAAAAATAAAAATGACGTTATGCTGAACTCTAATGCTGTGAAAGCGTATGTTTCAGGTTGTGGCTAGCAGGGCGAGGCCAAGAGCCGTGGGAACGGAACAAGGCCGGTAGCGCGAATGATAATGAGTTTTCGAGTCTCAAGGAGGAGCTCCGGAAGGATAAGAGGAGGAGTGACGACAGAGCAGGACGAGAGAGGACAAGGCCTGGATTTGCCAATGTAGCAAAGTTTGTTGATAAGGGAAGAAAGAGGCGGGAACCAGCAAACTTTCAACATTAACTTTAATATTACAATAAATAAACGCTACAAAATGAAAGTAAATGGGCAGCCCCTGACGGACGACTGACGCATAAAACCTTATTAAGCACAACAACATAAAGTCCAGGCCTGGTCCTCTCTCATCCTTCACTGTCGTCACCCGTGAGACTCGAGACCGGTGTGGCGTAGGTGACGCTCATTAGCACTCGCTCCACTGGCCTCGCTCCGTTCCCAAGGCTCTCGGCCCCGCCCCGCCCTGCTCTGCTTGCCATAGAGGCTTTGTGTGAAAATGTGAAACTAGAAACATAAGAGGGACACACCCTGATCCGACAGATTTCGGTACCACCACTTCTGATTGTTTGGATGGATTTTCAACGTCAATTACAAACAGCCTTGCTCTGGGAATAACACTGCCTGCCTTTGTAAGCAGAACAACAGTTTAGTAGCAAAATTAGACTTTGAATGAAACTGTAATACAAGAACAGCAGATACAGTATCTATTCCATGCAGTTTTTAATGCTACATTTTATCATGAAAGATAAATATTCTTTATTGGTTTCGATGGTTCCATGAAAAACCTTTAACATCCATGGAAACTTTACCATAGTGGAGAAAGGTTTGTCAGAATTTATTTTTTTAAATGTTCTTCTCACTAAATGTAAGTATATTAATTTTTAACAAAAACATATTGAGTTTATAAAAAATATTTTTGTATGTCCAGTATTTTTCTTGCTGGCTACAGACTTTGAATTTAAACTTCCTAAAAGTTTGGCTATGGTAAGGAAGAATACTTTGACACGTATAATAAAAGTTTCTTATTCTAAATGATGACGGGTGGATTTGTAGTAGTCTGTAGATTATAAAGGAAAATAGGAAAACCTGTTCATACAAACAGTCATGAAATAAAATCTCATCATGGACAATGTGAAAATCTACGAAACATTCAGATATTTACTTTTGGGTAGGGGATAAGTACTGTGGTAGGGTACTGGTCATTTCCATACGATGAGTATTCAATGGGGTGAACTCCAGTGTCATTAATTTGTAGATAAGCCAGATATTTCCCCTGCGGAGACCACCAAATGGCTTCGTTTGAGGCAAAAACCTCCTCTATTGAGCAAGAAAAGATGCAGATGGATTAACAGGAATGAATGAATGCATAGACATAAGGATGTCTGTGTGTGAGTGCATTAGATGAAGTTACCTTCATAGACCCAGTCTGGTACTCCATTGAGAATTACATTGACCTTTCCATTATGTGTGACTTGTACGGCCTCAGCAGTGGCAGTCGTTTTGAGGTAAATATTATAATCCCAGACGTAAGCCTGTGGACGATGTATGGTCATTAGCATTGACGATATCAAAACAATAGAGCTCAAGCGGTATATTTTGATTCCCAACATAAAACATTTCGTTCAGAATATAGAGTGCAACAGTTATGTTTTATATTCTACTCATTGGGTCTGAAAGTAAAAATACTATTAGTTTTCTCTATAGATAAACAGATTTTTAACAGTAATGTATAAACTTTGAGACAAATCTACCATAAACTCAGAATTTAAGTGATTGCATATTTTAAATGCTTAAGATGAAACCGGTTGAGCTTCAGTTTGTTCACTGATCAATGTTTATATGTGAATAAAAGCCTAAATTCAATCTGTTTATTTCTCATAAGAACAAAAAAACATCATAAACAGTAAAAAAAAAAAATTACAATTTGATTTTGAATGTATTAAAAACAAATAATAAGAAAAGCTGCTGAAATTTCCGATGTGCTCAAACTTTGCTTTGTGATGGTGAAAACACAGACAAGTCCAGGTTTTCTTTTCTTGGACATTAGAGCTTTCCACTAATGTAATATAATAACTGGAACGTGACTGTTACTTTTTTTTTGTCTGCATTACTGTTTGTAACTCACCAGTTTGTTTCCTGTTGGCGCCCAAACTAAGAGCTGTGTAACAGGTGGAATCTGAAACTTGGAGAAAAATTCCCTGAATCCAACAGAAAACAAGACGCGTCACAGTGAATATACATCACCAATTGTTGGAAGTAATGTATTAAAACAATTATACTAATTAGTTTTCAGTGAGATAAAAAAAAATCAGAGATTAGACTTGAAATATACTGTTAAAAACTGTTGAAATGTTCAAGCAATCACAATTTCAAAATTATATTTCCAAGTTTTCCATATATTGTCCTATATTTTGACAACCCTAACGTAATACTAAGTGAATAATTTACAAAGCTGCAGCAAATAATCTTTACTCACTGAGACTCCATGTTGTAGATATGGTAGGAGGCAGTGAAGGAGTGTCGCCATTGCTGTTGAAGCATTTCAAGTGTGTGTTAGATGTCAGCAAGAATCACTTAAGAACAATATTAATGTTTGTGTGTTATGAAGTGGTATTTTTTTTTAAATTGCAGTCAAGTTACCTTTGAGTAATTGCTCTCAAAGATGACAAATTTTCTATCTGCGGACACTATGTAATCTGTGCCATCCACTTGGGCCTGTAAATCAAAAGTGGAATTTACATACGTGTTAAATATAACATATGCTGGAAGTGCTGTACAACATAAAACAATATCAAAGGCTCTTTAATGTGAATTTATGAAGGAGGACGACTGTGAAGAGTCATTCAAACATGTGAGGCAACCTACAAATGTTGAGTTGCTCAGGTATATTGAGCTTTCCTTCGTTTCAGCGTTGTGCAAGTAAATATGGCCTTCGTTGGTTTTGTGGAGGTATTCATTGTCTGTTGGAAAATGAGACATTGAGTGTGTGTGTCAGGGTGATGTAGAGGTCATCACAAAAAAAACACGGACCATGTGAAGCGCCCTCAGTTGTCGTACCTGATATCCAACGGAGACTGTACGTTTTATACCTGATGGTATCATTGTAAAAATCATTAAAAGAAAAAGTTCTCTTTAATCCAGAGTCATCTCCTGAGGACACAGAGAAGGAAAACAGTTTAAGTTTCAGTCTTCGAATACAAATATATATATTTCAGGTTATGACATTCCCACAATTTCTTTGGTTTTCACATGGGGGCGCTACAGATATTTTTGAATGAAACAAAAAAAAAAGAAACAACCATATAGTTTGGAAACATTGCTATTTTTAATGTTTTTGAGAAGTTTCTTATGCTTATCAAGCCTGAATTTATTTGATCGAAAGTACAGATAAAACTGTAATATTGTGAAATATGATTACAATTTAAAATAATGGTTCTCTGTTTTAATATACATACAAATATAATTTAATTCTGTGATTGAAGACTGGAGTAATGATGCTGAAAATTCAGCTTTAAGTGTCACATGATCCTTCAGAAATCATTCTAATATGCTGATTTATCATCAGTGTTGGAAACGGTTGTGCTGTGGAAGCTGTGATGCTTTTTTCAGGATTCATTGATGAATAAAAAGTTAAAGAAAAGCATTTATTTAAAATGGAAATCTTTTGTAACTACACTACTGTTCAAATGTTTGGGGCCAGTATTTCTTTTTTTTTTTTTTTTTAAATGAAATTAATACTTTTATTCAACAAGGATGAAAAAAAAAGTGATAGTAAAGAGTTATATTGTTAGAAAATATTTCTATTTTGAATAAATGCTTTTTATTTTTATTTTATTTTTTTAACTTTATTCATCAATGAATCCTGAAAAAAGTATCACAGGTTCCAAAAAAATATTAAGCAGCTCAACTGTTTCCAACTTTGATAATACATCTGCATATAAGAATGATTTCTGAAGGATCATGTGACACTGAAGTTGCATCACATAAATAAATAACATTTTAATGTATATTCAAATAAAAAAAATAAAAAAACATAATTTTAAATTGTAATAATATTTCACAATGTTACTGTTTTTTTTCTGTAGTTTTGATCAAATAAATACAGGCTTGAAGGGCACTTCTTTAAAAAAAAAAAAACATTAAAAATGTTAGTAATGTTTCCAAACTTTTGACCGGTATATATATATATATATATATATATATATATATATATATATATATATATATATATATATATAATATATATATATATATAATATATATATATATATATATATATATATATATATATATATATATATATATATATATATATATATGTATATATATATATATATATATATATGTATATATATATATATATATATATGTATATATATATATATATATATATATATATATATATATACAGACAGACAGACAGACACACACACACACACACACACATACATACATACATACACAGACATTAGCCTACCGGTCAATAGTTTGGAAACATTACTATTTTTAATGTTTTTTTTTTTAAAGAAGTGCTCTTCAAGCCTGTATTTATTTGATCAAAACTACAGAAAAAAAGAGTAACATTGCCCGTCGAAAATTACCTTAACTTTAAAATTACCAAAATTACAAACGTTTGTCATTTAGCGTACATGACCATTTTACAGGAATACCAAGGTGAAGAAATGGTTAACTATCTCTTCCCCATTACACGGTGGACACTGGTGCCCTAGGCAGGAGGTAGACACTATGCATGCTTTTAAGTGTTTTTTTTTTTCTATTGATTGTTTCAAATAGAAGCAGAGGAAGATGAAGAAGAGTGCACTCACTGTTCATGTAAATTGCCGTGGGAATGACGATGAGCGTGATGACGACAACCGCCCCGATCAGCGCCACACACACCTTATTACAACCCTGAAGGTGAAGAGAAACACCTCACATACACTCATTCTGGTCAAAATCACAATATCACACAAGTTGCGTTTAAACTGACACACCTAACTTTTTTTAACCCAAGTAACTTTTTGTGCAAAACACCCCAATCCTGAGGAAAACAACGCGTAGTGTAGTGTAATGTACTGACCATAATTACGCAGGAACTTTTAAAAAGCGCATCCAATCTCCAGGAATCCGCGTTCGCCGAATGATTCTGTCCTTAAACGGAGCGTTAAACACTTCGTCCGCGTTAGTGCACGCGTTGGAGAGACTGCTGCGCTTTATTCCATCCGATTGCAATTTTCCAGGTTAAAAATGTACTTCCTCCGATGCATCATTGAGTCTGGAGTGAGGGAACGGTGGCAAAACTTCCTCAGAATCAGCATTCCGCACAACTTTCCATCGGAGTGCGTTCAGGACGTGTTGCTTCTCTCCGCGAGCGCGCGCTTATAACACACTGCAGTGTTACAGCACTGACGCTTTGACTATCGAGATCTGCACAACTTCTGCATCGACTGCGAGAGATAAAGAGACTAGTTAAAACAGACTTGCTTTCATTTCAGGGAAATGTAAATGAAAAACGTTTTTTTTTTGTTTTTTTTTTTAAATAAGAAAAAATAAACAAGTGTTTTATTAAATACAGTGGGGTCTGAGATCACTATAGTGAAGATGCTTCATTGCATAATTTTATAAAGTAATATTTTCATTACAACAGAGAAATCTGGTTTTTCTTTTCTTTTTTTTAATGACAGCATGAGCTTGAGCTGGCATGAACTCAAAGTTTGTGCAAACCCTCATAATCATGTTCTTCAGCACCAAAGCATCTTGAGCTTCAATGCAAGCAAGAACATCCAACCGTCTGTACAAAGAGTCGTATGATCATATTTGATCAGTCACCTAGATAGCCTATAGTGCCGAATGATAAATATTTCTGCTTCATTTTAACTTTCAGTGTAGTGTCAGAGTTTTGGACTGTACTGTGCATATTTAGTTTAGAGCATGCATGTTTCATGGTGAATGGATTTGTATGGCAGTTGTCAAAATGTGCACGCAATTTTCTACAAAATGTTACATAACAATATGCATGCAGCCATAACAATGAACAATTCTCCCAGAAACCTGCATAATAAAAGTTCCTGGTACTGTATGTTTATTAAGTTTTTATTGAGGACATTATTAGTCAAAAGTTTGCACACACTTGATGCATTTTAATGCTAAAAACTATAACATAAACATTACATTACATAAAAAGAAACCAAATGCAATTCTATTTTGTATCTTTGCATTAACAATGTAATGTTTTATTTATTAAAACCACGTAAAATAATAATTAAAGGCAGCCCTTACAGAAAAAACACATGAACTTGTACATGTGATTTTGCACATATGAATTTTAACAATGTAAAAACATGTTAAAAGCGCATGTGAAATATGTGGGAAACGTGATAATGTGAAATTCATGTGGTTTTTCTGTAAGGGAGTAACGATTTTAACAATATATTTTATTTTAGAACTGATGTAAACACTGGTCACAGACACAAAGATGTAGGCTATCTTTAATTTCTCCAAGCTGATTGCTCACTAAAATGGCCCAGTCATCATGTTTGCCGTTGTTTTCCATTTCAAGTTTGGTTTTGACACATAAAACGGTAATATCTAAGTGTGTGAGTTGTTTGCTTTCTTTTTAATTAGTCTTCCCGCCAATTTGTTCATTCAGACCGTTTAGCGAACTCGCACGAAAACAAGAGGTGGGATTCATGGCGTGAACAAATCATATTGCGATGGAGGCGTTGCCTCCTCTCACGTGACTTTCCCCGATTCATTCTTAATTACCCCCACTAAGCCCAGCACATGGGGTCTGATTAAACTCAATGGAATCAGAGGCAAGAGAGATGCGGACTCCCGCTGTAACTTCACCTGCTGCTGTCACTGGTCGACACTCTTACTTTAGAAAAACAAGTGATTTAAACACTATTTAATGTCACACTTTGTAATATATGCGTTTTATTTTTGTAATATGGATTATTTTCTCAACCAATTTTTTTGAGGAGGCAGTGCCTCCCTTGCCTCCAGAGGAAATGCCCCTGAGGTCGTTCAACCCCTAATATAGAAATATAAAATATATTTAAAGGGGTGGTGTAATGCCCTTTTCACAAGATGTAAAATAAGTCTCTGATGTCCCCGGAGTGTGTATGTGAAGTTTTAGCTCAAAATACCCCACTGATATTCTTATATAGCATGTTAAAATTGTACATTTTTGAGGGTGAGCAAAAACGCACCGTTTTGTGCCTGTCTCTTTAAATGCAAATGAGCTGCTGCTCCCGGCACAGGGGGCGGAGCTTCAAGAGCTTGTGTCCTTTTACCTCACACACACATGCACTGAAAATTTCAAAAACGTTTAGCCTTTTATGTTCAAACCGGAGTCAGACAATGATGGAGAGACTCAAGAAGCAACAGGACATTTCTGAATGGTTAGCTGATGAATTTATGCAGCTTATGTGTAGTTATCTTCTAGCCATTGATTAGCATATTCTGTCTTGATAATCTATAAATCGTGTTCAGGGGGCGGGGTTTATTTAAATTTTAGGGTTGGTGATGTCACTAACCCGGGAGGAATGTGGTGTAGTCTCTATCAGCCGTTTGTTGTAGTCCTTAAAAAGTGATTTCTTTAAAAGCAAATATCTCCCTTTCCTTTGAACTTTGAGTGTTGTAACTTTGCAGATGTTGTTTATGCTCAAACAGCAACATTACACACTAACTAAAGTTAGAAAATTGAAATCATAATCAACCACCCCTTTAATGTTTAAATAATATAGGCTATATCGAAACAAGAAGGAAGGTGTAGGTGTGTCCAAAAATGTGACAGCGTAAGTGTTTAAAGAATGTATCAAAGCGTTTGTCTGGTAAGGAAGTAATTTGACTCTGGAAAAACTTGTTGAACATTCAAGACTTGTCATGCATAATGAGAGGCAGTTTTCTGACAGGTTTTCTCAGGTGATGTTTGCTCAGAGGGAGCCTGTGTCTTTCCGAGAACACCTGAACAGGTGTGTGAGAGACTTTGTGTCACACTCTTCCCTGATGGGCCATCTCTTTTTGTCCATGAACGCATGATTCATAATCAAAGACTGTTCATGCTTGAAAGAGAAAACAGATGACACATTAAGGGTAATTTTAATGTACAGCATTTATAGCACATTTCCTGAAATCCTCTAGAGTAAATCTGTACGGAAACACTTGGGACAAAATCAGTACTTGTAACAAACAGCATTTGCAAAGCGTCACTGTGGTTTAACATGCATTAAATGTTACAGTTCAAAAGCCCTGACTGGAAAATCAATCAAATTGTCTTCATTCAGTGCATTTTTAGTAAATGTCGTTTGAGGATGTGCTTTGCATGGTGCTAATGCAAACCTGCTTTGTGACTTGCAAGACTTTCCCCTGATTCCTCCTTTGCAAAGGCATATTAAAATCAAGAAATTTAACAATAAGAAATAATAAGTAATCTGATACATTAGAACCAGAATTTTAAAGTGCCACTTGAGTTCTGGAAATGACAGATTCCATTGACCCACTTCATGTTGAGAAGTGCCAGTGCTTGCAATGCAACAGACTTGGTAGACTATGCATAATTTTACAGGTTATGACATTTGATTGGCTGTGTCAGAGATGAGTTTGAATATCTTAATTTTCAGTCGACGTCCATGTCTTCTTCCTCTGAGTCCTCTACAAGCAGATCGGCATGTTGTGTGTAGTCAAATGCAGGGACTCTTATTGGCAGCTCGCTCCATTTGCTGAAGGTCTTCTTCTTGGAGCCGTATGTGACCACAAAGTTCTTGATGTGGAGGCAGGGACACTCGATACTTTTATACAGCATCATCGAGCCCCATTGCTGCTCAGGAACCAGACAAAACAGAAGATTTAAGACAAATGCATAAATAAGGAAATACATACAGTTAGCTATTTTACTATACTGTCTATTTGCAGTGATTTTGTTGCCAATATTTTGTATAAAACATTTAGAATATTTTTGGCTACTTTGAAAAACATTAAAAAGCTGGATTAAAAAACTGAAATTATATACAATTATAAAATTATATAAAATATATTTTAACAATTTTTAAAGGGGCTACATGTAGAATTCAGAAACTCTTGTTATTAGCGACACCGGTGGCCGTTAAGTGAACTGCAGCTTATCGCTCACACTCGTGCACACGTAACATACAAGAGACTGAACGTGATTCAATGCACCGATATACTCACAGCGAAGTTCCTTTTCATTCTTGGCTTATAAATAAAAAAGTTGGGAATACCTTTGCAGTGATATACTGTTAATGACGAGTATTTAGATGAGTATGTAAATACGAGAGGCATGCTTTCCTCTCAATATCAAAATAAACGCAACAAAAATGACAGCAGTGAGAAAGCATCTGATCATAGAGATGTGGATGTTTGCAGCAACTGTGCGATTCACCGGCATCATGTCGACAGATGAGGTCATTTAAAATTACACTGATTAAGTATATTTGAGGCTATAGACTATATAGATCTGGCTATGTGAGACTATAGATTTAATTAATCCCTTTTCTTTGCATGACACATTGACATTACAGAATGGCTCTTTCGGCATTTTCCTGAACATTGTATATGTGTCATTGAACAGAAGAGAGACTCTCAGGAGTGTAAACGTCACATCATTTGGATTTTCCTGGCAAAAACGTCCCGAGCCCTTCACATAAAAATCAGTCTACAAATCACTACTTTCATAGACAACCTTGGAAATCGGGTAAGGTCTCGTTTTTTTTTTTCCCTCAAACTTTTGAACAAAATTACATTAGGCTGAATGACCATTTCTGGTTATTGGGCAATTTTAAAATGGCCATAATTTTGGAAGATTATGACTGCTAATATTTCAGTCTATCACTACTTATAAAATGACAAATGAAGTGATCAGAGACTTATATATATATATATATATATATATATATATATATGTGTGTGTATATATATATATATATACACACACACACACACACACACACACACACATATATATATATATATATATATATATATATATATAGATATAGATATACTGTATATATAATGTATGTGTATATATATATCATTTTAATCATATATTTATATATCGCCTTGGCCGTAATGTGGTTCAGTGGAGTTCACAGTTATGTAATGAGTCAAACTGAATTTTGCCAAAACACTTCTGATCGTCAGTAATGCACAGACGGTTTGACGTCAGCACGCACCTGTCCACAGTTTTTGCACGCGATAACTCCGTTGGTCTCATAGTCCAAGAGCCGCTCCTGCAGTGATGCATTCTCTCGGACTATAAACAGCTTACTGCAGATGTCAACAACATGTATTTATTTTACCATCATCATTATCATGCAGGATAAAAATAATTTGCATCATCAGTATTCATATTTCTGAGTTTTCTGAGAATGCAAAAAAAAGGTATTTGTGAAGGTTTTTACCTAAACTGCTCAGTGACATTGACATGGTGCATCTTCTCGATGATCTCAAGGTGTTCCCCAGAGCACACGAACACACTGCACTGCCTGCAGCTCAGGCTGATTTTAGACGGCGACTCCTTCATCATTCCCTTCTGCTGTTTCTTCTTTATCTTGACCTTCTCCTCCATTATGGCCTGGATCTGAAACTCTCGGATCTACACAAAACCAAATAACGTTTCTTTCGTGAGGAATGTTTGGAGTGTTATTTTCTACAGTCATTGAAGAAGATTCTCACTTTCTTCTCGTAGTCGGGTCGGTTCATCTTGCAGACTTTGGCGATGGCTTTGCTCATCATTTTCTCCCTGTATTCGTTAACGCTCTCTCTCTCTGCCACCCCAGACCCTGCCTCCGCCACGAGTGTGTAACTGCTGTCCTCCGCTCTTCCTCGACCGCGGGCCTGTGGAGAGCCAAAGATACTTCAATCTCAAAAACAAGCACCACATCAGCAGTTTTCAATCTCTGATCACTTCATTTGTCATTTTATAAGTAGTGATAGACTGAAATATAAGCAGACATAATCTTCCAAAATTATGGCCATTTTAAAATTGCCATATAACCAGAAATCGTCATTCAACCTAATGTAATTTTGTTCAAAAGTTTGAGGTGTATTTTTTTTGTGTCAATTTGGAGTTAATATTGGGTACGATAATTAATTAGTATAATTAAATTCTGAAATTAAATGTATGATTTGCTATAATTAAATTGCATTATATTGGCCAAATTCACCCTCTGTTTGCATATATTTTGTTATTCATAATGCAGCATTTCATGTATACTATATTGTCAGGCTTGTTTCACACATGTTTACATGGACACCTTTTATTTCAATTGAAATCAAATCATTCTGATTGATGAATCTGATAGTGTTTACATGAGTTGATGTGCGTGTTTAAATGTCACAAGCTTTAAACTGATCTTATTACATGCACGAATATGCAATTCCCCGCTGTTGCCACATACTTATCATCCTCCTACCACTTCTTCTTAATATTCATCTATTTCGGGTCCTGATTAGGTAACAACAAGCTTTGTACCGTGATGCTTATATTAATCAAGCATTAAAAATGCCCCAAAACAAGTCCGAAAAAAGAGCTGGTGGGACAACGTTGTGCTGCCCCACTTCACATACAATGAGTGAAAGGAGATTATTAGATTGTCACAATGTTCAACAACAACTGCAGCTCGTTCTGTGTGTCAACCGTCATTACACAACTTCGATGTCATTGCACATGTGCATAATGTTCCAGTTCTGGTTTTCAATCCAGTGTGTTTACAAGTCCTATCAAACGGATTAGACATTTGTTAAACCACCCCTTACAATCTGAATGTATTTGGCCAATTAATTCCGGTTGACTCGGTTACATTTGATTTTTTTATTCCTATTGTGCTCCTAGTCCAATTACAATTGTATTAATAGGGTCCATGTAAATTCAGCTAGTGTTTCTGTTGGGTAATTATACAGGAAAGAGTGATTTCAGGGTTACTACATTGAGTTTTTCCTTTGATATTTAAAATATGAAGTTGGCCTGTTACAAACGTATGAAATCTATGAGCCAAACCTAGTCTGCTTACATTGAATGTTGTAAACTTTTAATATTGTTCCCCGCAGCGAATATTTTTAAGTGCTGCAAATGCGAGATGTGTGAAAATGGCCTGAGAGCCGAGTGGCATCTATACAAAGTAAATAATAATCTAAATCAATAACACATTTTAAGCCCTTAGAGACAGACCAAAACGAGTGCAGAACACTTTATTTCGATAGTCCACTTCAGAAATTCTACTAATTATACGTAGCTTTGCATTTTGCAACTTCTTGTCAACTAACTCTCATTAGAGTATTCATAGACAGTCAGCTTAATATCTGCTAACACTTTATTCTGATGCTTCCCAACATACATTATCATGACTAGTTTGCAACTACAATGCCAAATGTGACCCTGGACCACAAAACCAGTCACATGGGTCAATTTTTTGAAATTAAGATTTATACATCATAGCTGAATCAATAAGCACATTCATCAAACGCATTGATGTATGGTTTGTTAGGATAGGACAATATTTGGCAGAGATACAACTATTGAAAATCTGGAATCTGAGGGTGCAAAAAAATCGAAACATTGAGAAAATCTCCTTTTAAAGTTGTTCATTTATATTCACAATTGTGCTGCATTCACTCACAAAAATAAATGTTTTATATATTTACGGTAGGAAATTTACAAAATATCTTCATGTAACATGATCTTTATTTAATATCCTAATGATTTTTGGCATAAAAGAAAAATCAATCATTTTGACCCATTGTTGGCTATTGCCACAAATATACCCGTGCGACTCGTGACTGGTTTCTTATCCTAACCTAACAGTCTAATACTCTAAGTTAGTTGACATGTAGTTGCAAAGTTACTTATTCAGTAGTTAGTGGAATTTCTAAAATGGACTATCGAAGTAAAGTGTGTAACCCAGCTTCTTTAGAAATGAGCAATAATCTAAAATCAGACCTGAATCATGGCGACCTCATTGGTCACAAGGCAATAGCGTATGACGACGTTACACTCGGCGATGTCCAAGCCCTCTTCGGCCACAGTGGTGGCTATTAGCAGATTGATCTCTCCTTTACGAAACCTTTGCAGCACATCCTTCTGCTCTGCCTGAAGACAGCAAGACATGACTTTATTTAAATGAATATTATGCCTCAAAATCAGCTTGAAACGTTCCCTTTAATGAGTGCAGAAACAGACACATTACTCAGTGACTTACAGCGGTCATCGGTTTCACCACACTCTGATCTCCACCACCGATCAGATAACTGGCGCTGACTCCGACTTCATCAAACTTGGGGTTTTCTTGAATCCACTGGCACAGAGCGATGGCGCTGAGGCGAGTCCGGGTGAATATGATGCCTCTCGCCACTTCTCTGGTGCTGAATTCCTTCAGGATGATGGTTTTCAGCTGGGCCAGATTATTATTTTCATACTCTGGCTTTCCCATCAACTCCTCCAGCTTCGCTTTTTTATCTGTTGTTGATTAAGCAGGGTTTTTATAGTTAACTAAAACCATAACAAATATTGTCACTTGGAAAAAAAATAATAAAAGAAATTATATATATATAATTTGTATATGTATGTGAAGACTTCAGATGCAAAAGCCTCTAAGTGCCATCAGAAATTTTCTTCTAAAATGAGTTTTTTTTTTCAAACTCATATTTAAGTTCAGTAATTTCACTTTAATGACAATTAATAGGTCATTTTCATTGCCATTAAAGTGAAATAACTGAACATAATACAAGCTTGATAAAAATGATCATTCTAGAAGGAAATTTCAGATGGCACTTAGAGGCTTTTGCATCTGAAGTTATTGATTTATGTGTATATATATGTATATATATATATGTATGCAGTGTTGTGCCTGAACGATCAGATTTCTATAGAGCCTTCCAGGCGAAACCCCGGCTAAAACACACCGTAAACCAGCCTTAATATGTAGCGGAAAAAACACCCAATCTGGCAACACCAGCCACCAGTGTCTACTGACTCGCTTGTTCGACCTCGTTCATCAAAACATCATATCGTTCATTTAAAGGAGACATATCATGCTTTTAAATCATTCCTTTTTACATATAAATCATACATTTGTAGTCTATATAAAGCGGAACTGCAATGCTTGGGTCTGAATTCCTCATTATTATAGCTCCACAGGCCCCCTTTCTACCTCTTTTCTGATGTGCGTCTGAGAGCAACTCGTTTTGGTGCGGTCTCTTTAAATACAATTTAGACACTTCATACCCCGCCCCCTCTCCAGGATGCAGAGGTGACACTCGGTTCAACTCCACCCCGTTCGGCCATTTTTGTAGTTTGATAGCAGAGATACGATTATCTAGCGGCACAGAAACTTTTTATTCACACGTTATTAACAAAATGTCAACAACGGAAGACTTGTCCAGCCAGCCTTACATGTTCGAGCCAGAGTCGGAGCCGGAGCGAGATGAAAATGAAGACGACAAACCTGCAGAACAACGTCTTCATATGGATGTATCGCAATGGTGTGTTACTGTATTTACACATGAAACTTTGGTCTTCCGACCTTTTACCACCGTGTCGATTTATTTTGATTAATATGTGCGAGGGAGAGAGAGCAAGACAGCGTCTAGTTTGGAGACGTTGTCTTGTTTACACTTTGCCTGGCTCCGAAGAGAGAGAGAGTGAGCGCGCGCGACCGGGTCTCTCTCTCTCTGCTCTCTCTCTCTCTCTCTCTGCTCGTTCTTTCAGTTAAACATGCGCCCTGTCACAAGCGCAGCAGTTCATCTACATTAGACGGTGTAATGAAGCGTGTGGGTTACTACATGCAACAACCGAACATTTTAACTTACCCTCTCGTAACTTCTGCATCTTTTAGCTTGGACTACAAAATTGCAGCGAGAAATGAAAATGGCGGATAGCTCGAAGTGTTGAGCCGGTAGTCGATGTCCTTATTTGGCAGTTCCGCTGCAAATACTGTGACGTAATAGTTCACAAAACGTCATAGATAACAGAAAAATCGGAACAGGTCGAAAAATAAGGCCAAAACAGAATATAAAGATATCAACGAAGCACCTGAAGAGAATAATTTAAACTTTTCTGTACTTCTAAACACTCCAAATATACAACAAAATGAATTTAAGGGCTAAAAAATTGGATTTAGCATGATATGTCCCCTTTAAGGGGCTTTAAATGTATTAACTGGCAAATTCCCAGATCACATCCACCTATGCAATCTTGATCATATTCTGAATTAAGAAATCATTATAATGCAGTCAAAAATCGTTTACAGGGAACATAAATAATTACTTTACCTTCCGAGTCTTTCGTTCATTTGTCACGTGACAGACGCAATGAATGGATCGTTCATGAACGACTCATCACTTACGTTACAAATCAAAACAAAAAGCAGCAAGGAGGCGTCGTATGATCATTTAAACGAGTTTTATGACAGGGTCGGTGAGGATGGGAAAAATCTGACGCATAGCTTCAGTGTTAAAACTGATAAAATAATTGTCTGTGGTTCTATATGGGCTGTGGCAATTATTTTGAAAAATAATATCTCGCAGCAACATGGAGAAAAAAGAACTCATTTTTGGAAGTGTGAACTTAGGTCAAAATTTTGAGTATGAACTGAACTAGTTCATTTTAAAATTTGTGAACTGAACTTTGAACTAGTTCATGTAGAAAGTGAACTTTCCCAACACTGTATGTATGTGTATATATATGTATCATCATCCACGTTTGTTGGAAAGTGCTCAGACATTAGTGGACATCTCATGTTAATAAATGAGAAATAATATGGGAACAACATGAGGACGAGTGAGCAAATGATGATAAAATATTCTGGTTGATCTGGTATATCTATATAAATACTAAAAAATCTGAAACGGTTCAAATACTCCTTTTCTGAGGTATCTATACACTGATATACACCACTAATCTATATAAGTGGAGTACCACATTGACTTATTTTTCGTGGCTTATTGCACTTAAACGATCAAATACATACAAAACTGTCAAAATGCCCGTCTTGCCGAGTATTGAGGTTAATACAGTCAGTTTTGAAACGTAAATAGTTGAGAGAACGCATGTTGTGTATCAGTATATTGGATCCGTGCATAAGCTCTTAAAGTGACGGCAGCCTAATAAACCTAATAAACTGTAAATCAAAGAACAAAAGACAGAGAAATCACTCGCTGCTCTTGACTAAATAACTTTTGTTTTAAGCATTAATCAGTATTTAAGTTTTACAATGAGAACTATCCAGTGTTATTTTACATTTGATTACTTCAATTTCTGTAGTAGGCCCCATTTCATACCCGAATACTACTGTTAGACCCACCTGAAAAACTTTAAGCCATGTTTATTTCATTTGTCTCTTTAATCTATTGTATTAATATGTGCTATCATTTGCAATTTGTGTTTATTTTATTACTGACTATTTACTTATCTTTTTTTTTGTAAGTGTAGTTCAACAATTTAAATAAAGCCTCCTTGTTCTATGTGTAAGCTATTACAATAAAATAACATTATCTTTGATGGTATATGGCAGTTCATAATGAAAATGGTATCGAGTACCGATATTTTCAAGGTATTGTACCGAAATTCTAGTATCGTGACAACACTAATACCTTTGAACAAAGTGAAGAGGAATCGCTCTGTGTCCGTGATTGTGACAGTGCCTTCCTCGTCAGGGCTGGATTTGGTCTTCAGCTCTTCGTTGTGATATTTGTCGAGGAAGCGGAAGGCGTCTGACATGCGTATGGTGTTGCTCTGATGAAGAGCCTCGTTGTAATGGCGGAGATGTTCAGCACACACACGCACCTTCTGATTCTCTTCCTTAGCAGCTGGTGAACAACACACACAGTCAATATTCATAAGAGTTCAACAATATAACTGCTTTAGCATGTCATCATGGAGGTGGAAATGCAATTTCTACATGAAATAAAGAAATCCTATTTAATTGTTACGTCATTCGCCGTGCATCATGGGATGAGTAGTTAATAAAGTACAAGTATTCAAGTACACTTGTCTTATACCCTTATTTTATTATACCTATTTTCCACTTATTTTTGTCAAGTGCTTTAATGTGATTGGTCTAAGAGCTGCTTGGTTTAGTGAGTGATCAGGGGCCGGTTGCATAAACTGCTTAGACTAGTCTTAAAAGTTAGTCATCTAATTTTTTTCTTCAAGACTGGTGCTAACTTTTTAAAGTCAGTTACATAAAAGGGTAGATCGGTCTAATTTAAATCAGAAAAGAAAGACTGATTACCTCTTGACTAATTTCTAGTTGGCCAAATTAGTTCTTAAGACACAGTCTTAACATAGTGGCTATAGTTTATGCAACTGGTGGCAGGATTTCTTAATATCTATAGTGAAAATTAATGTGGGGGAAAAAAAATCTTACGTAACCGGTTAAAAAAAAGGGTTATCATTAACTAAACTTTTTTATTACTTGAAATAAAATATACATTACCTGAAATAATATAAAATATCTATAAAAAAACATATATTTTAATTTCTCATTTTTGCTTGGTTTAAGTTAAATAACTTTTAATTTAAACTAAAACACAAAAGTGATGTGTGGCCTTTATTTTTTTTAAAAAGAGTGCATTTTCTATGCTTTTTTTTTTTTGCATCGTCAGATAAAACCTGTAACTGTAGTTTGCCTTTTTTGACAAATAATTTTGTGAGATAAATACCAAACCAAGTGTTTTGTTGTTCTCTCATATTTAAAATATTTATTAAATAAATATAAAATATTTTCCTCATATTCTGATATTTTGTTGGGTCGTTAAAAACAAATATCCCCTCCTGACATCACTTTTGGCCACTACTGTATAGACATAATAAATGAATTAAGATAAAAAAATAAAATTTTTTTTTTTTTTTTTACTAAAACTTTAACTAAAATTAAAATGTAAATCAATTAAAAAAAAAAATATATATATATATTCAAAAACTATAGCAGTATATCAATACAAAAATAACACTGTAACCAAAGCTGAAAAAGTTGGCGGTGACTGTTAAGCTCTATACTAGTTAGTCATAACTAACCTTTGAGGATGCTAATTATTATATATGACAACTGGATCTGTTCAGTTACTCTGAACGTCTGAACGCACTTCAGAAACTTTGTTGGAATTCACAGTAAAATAACAGTTGCTTCTTTTGAAAACAGGAAAGAGACCCTGTTATTACTGCGGCTTATTGAAACACATTTTGCATGAGTGCATGACTGTACTGTATATGAAATTCTTATCCTGACTTCCATAATGTGGTGGTTAAATGGTGGTTTGCCTGAAGCTGAGGACACACAGAGAGAAACCGCATTTTAGTAAGAGCTTTGCAAACATCCTCACCCAACCAGGAAACGCTGCTTTAAAAGAAGCACGTTCACAGTTACTGTACTTTTTAGCACTAATTTCTAGAGCTTGCAGAAGCAGATTTCCATTTGTAGTTCAATCTCTCTTGCACAACATAAAACACTTACAGAGAACAATATCTAGTCATTTAAATACTTTTACAGCAGAGCAAACTAGAAACATTTCAAGTGGTTTGGCTGGTTATCACCCCATTAGCTGGTAGATGTCATAAATACACCATCTGCTCACTATTTCTCTCTTTTTACAACCTTTTTTAAAGGATCCATGTATTCTGACATAATGATTTTTTGCAAGCGACATATTAAGTGTTTGCAAATATTTCATTATATCATAACAGCAGACCAGTGAGAGATTTCGATTTTTGCGATTGTGTTTTTGTGGTGACGGGTTTGGGTTAGGGTTGGGTTAGGTTTAGCAGGCATATCAGCCTATATGCATTGACTTGATGTAATGTTATTAATCACATGACATTTACAGATTAGGCGATTGGCTCAAAACAACCTACCAACATCGTCATAAGCAAGATTTGAATAATTTCTATGACTTTTCCCTGATATTTCCAGGTTTTGAATGACCCAGTAAGCCTCATTTCTTTAAAAAAAAGTCTTTCTAAAATACAGTAAATGGGATTTTTCTCACCATTCTGCTCTTTCTGCACTGCCCACTGCTCATAGGTCTGTGTGCCGGGCTCACAGAGGGGCAGAAGATCAGCGTGTGTGTGGATTTCATCCATTATCTTCTTGATCACGTCTCCAAACGGGTCCTTTAACATGCAGTGGACAGACATTTTCAAATAATACACCTCTGAACTGAATGTTAACGTCATGTATGTCTTCACATTTATTGTTGACAGGGAAGAAATCTTTAAATCTTTGTAGTGTTATCGTAGTTCAGATTTTTCTAGAAATATCTAAACATTTATTAAATGTGATGTGCATGATGTCTGTGCCACTATTGGCAACAATCAGAATTGCACATTGCAATGTAAAAGCTGTATGTAGCTAGTGTTATCTTGTAATGTTTAATTACAAAAATTAATTTGAAACAACCCAATAAACTAATTAAATATCTCACCTTTAGGTATTAAAAACAAGTCAGAGGTTATCCTAACTTTAAAGGGTGACTCTCGCCAAAATGCAACCTAGGGTCTTTTTGTGAATCTACCCGAGGCAAACTTTCATGTAAAAGCATAATTAGAATGGAAACGCCACTTTTAAGTTTGACCGTATTTTCGTTTTCGGTCAAATTGCCTTTTGAATGGGAGTGCTTGGGGCACTTCTATGATCGCATCAAAATCGCTATTTTTAAAACACTAATGCGGCTCGACACAACATGAAACTGTGCTGGAAGTATCACCAGGGGCTCTACACATGAACGCCAGCATTGAGAACATTGTTTGTGTGCACAGAGTTTACTAAAAAGAAAGATTTTGAACAGCTCACTGTCTCTGTGTCCGCTGGCATTTTGACAGTCAAAAATAGTCGATCTCCGAATGCGAATGAACTGACTCTGAATTTTAGCATTGCTTCTTATATGAGGATCCTTTTTCAAATACAAGGTCAATATTGATTTTCACTAACGACAAAACAACAAATTATCTGTGAATTTATATGGAACTAAGCTTTAGAAGCTTTCCATCTTTACTCTCCTCCCTGTTACGTTGCTATGACTTTTCAGAGTTCACACGCATAGGTTTAATACCTATGATCACGCGCGTGAACTCGGCAATCGACTACTTTGGACTTCAACCGAAAAACAGGATGTAAACAAAGGTATTTGCGCTGGCTTAAATAACATCATTTTTATACATATCTTTCACATCTACTGCAGTCAGACTCACTCGTGTTCACTCAGAAGGAATCACTCACATTTTCTGTGCACTTGTAATGACACATCAAGGATGTTAAGAGGCTAAAAGCAGGTTTAGTACTTGCCCCATTGAAGTCAACAGGGTGCAAATTTTAAAAATAGAATAACTCGGTGTAGGCAACATCGATTTTTGTCGTTGTTCTCTGTATTGACAGCACTCCAAATGTACAAAAAAATGAGCTCAATGTTAAAATTGACCGGAGTTCTCCTTTAACAAAAAGACCCTAGGTTGCATTTTGGCGAGAGTTACCCTTTAAGGGTTTATTCACAATGATTTTAATCAAATTCTTTTTGACAATTTTAGTAAAAAAGATAAAAACATTCTTAGGCATTTTGGGAACTTTTCTCTAAAGAAAGAAAATCTTAAGAAAACGGCATTCAAGAAGAATTGTATTCCTAAGAATATTGCATGACTCCATGACACACATGAAGTGGAATTACCTCCTTCCGCCCTTCTGCTCTTGCAATCCTTTTATATGGCGTTTTGGCCTCTTCTTCTCCCAAAGTCTTTGTTTTTATTGTGAAGGCGTCCAAGTTTGCGCAGATCTGCAATTCATCAGAATAATGATCGAACTCACAGTTCCAGGTTTTACATGACTAACATATGAGCTGTAAAATGATCAGTAACATCACACATCTAGGGACTCAAACTGAGCTTGACTGACTTAGTACCATTCACCAACAGCAAAACTCACTTTTGCATTAGTTTTGACTATATATCGTCATTTGATTCTTGAATTATCCGTCAGAATCAGTTCAAGACTGATTTGAAATATCCAGCTCATATGAATCATTTGATTGTGAATCAGACTGCATTGGTTTTTGGGTAGCACTTTATTTTACAAGACTGTTCCCCATGTACATACTATGTACTTATTAGTAATTACAATAACTAGGTACTAACCCTGAACCTAAACCTAACATTAACCCATGTTAGTTACCTTATATTAACCAGTACTTTAAGTAAGTAAACGTACTGTAAAATAAAGTAATAAAATGTTTGTTGTTCCACATTGATGGACAAATGCATATGTTTAGTAACTGTTCAAATCATCGTGAAAATTATTCTCGATTCTCGTTTTCTAGCACTGAGACACGAACGCAGAAGAGTTTCTCTTGGCGCTCTGGTGGAGTTGTCATAAAGATTGGTGGTAAAGCAGACCAGCGGGGTAATCGGGGTTCAGGCTGATTCTCTTTCATGAAAGGCATGCAGAGGTTTATGGCTGAGGAACATTGGAAACAGCTTTGCGGTGGACAAAACAGTAAGAGATGTGGGAGAGGAGGGTGTGTGTGCATGCATGTGGAAAAGTCCGATTAGAGAAAAAACGTTAGGAAAGATTTGATGTGAGAAAGGAAGGAAAATATGTTTTTTTATTTTTTGAAGTATTTTTTGAAGTAAAGCCAAAAGGTTATTTGTTTATGACAATAAAAGTGTGTGTTCTGAAGGCATTACATAAGGATTTGTGCACGCTTGCACTCAAAACATTTTTTTTTTTTTTTTCTTTAACAAATGTAACAAATAGGCTTCCACTTAATGATTCCAGTTCCTTAATAATTCCGTTAAAGCTTCTTTTAGAACTTTTAGGAACTATACTATTTTCTAAGTTTGGGGGGGGGGGGGGGTGGTAAGATTTAAAAAAAAATGTTTTGGAAACATTATGCTCATCAAGGCTGAATTTCTTTAATTAAAAATACAGTAAACAGTAATATTTAGAAATATATTTCTCTGTTTTCTATGTGAATATATTGTACAATTTTACTCCCTTGATGTAAATAATTACTCCAGTCTTCAGTGTCACATGGTCCCTCAGAAATCATTCTAGTATGAAACAATAGTTATCAATATTGAAAACAGTTGTGCTGGTTCATCTTTGAAATATAAATCTTTCGAAACATTATCAATGTTTAACATTTGACCAATTTAATGCATCATTGCTGAATAAAAGTATTAATTTCTTTAAAAAATAATTAGAAGTATACATAAAGCTGAACATAAATCAGTCTAATACACGTATTTGGTGCCAAAGAAACAGTTCTTCTTATTAATGATAAACAGTTGTGCTGCTTAATGTCTTCAATGAATAGAAAGTTCAAAAGAACAACATTTGTTATTAAAGCTGTAGTCTACGATGTTGAAAATCGGTCGAGAATGCCTGAGACGGTTGGGAAGTTTTAAAAAACTCATCCCGCCCCTCCACACACACACCCCCTCCCCTCTGTGCTACCTGATCCCTCCCACCGGGAAACGACCTGAACAACATCACTCAGTCAAGCTGTGATCACCGGTAGTAAACATCCTCTCTCACAGCTGAAAGCAGTGAACACATAAAGCCTTGAAGGAATGAACACTTACAATTTTGACTGATTGACGTCATTTACTTTCACAACATTGCTTAGTCGCTTCAATCTAATGACCTCGCTAATGACACATCATATGTAAAGTTGACTTTCGACACTTGAACTTAGTTGCTTCATCAACAATTCAATGTCACCATTGTCCTAACAAAATAGCTCAGAGGCACACGTTTGAGTTCACGCCCACGCAAGATTAGCAACACATGCAATGTTCTAACAGAAACCCGCTAGGCCTACTGAAATATATTCAAGCACTTCAAGAAATATAATTACTTTGACCCGTGATAGGCGATGCTAAACGGCTAACAGTCCAATGCCGACCGGCAGCATGAGCATGTTGTCAGACTGATAAAAAGCTATTTATGTAACACCTCACACCATAAAAGTATAAATAAATGCTTACCTGCTCAACAAAAAGTCAGCCGTGAGTGTAGGGGCAAGCAGGGCCGCTTGCTGCTGTCGGTTTGTTTTTTCTCCATTGCTGAGCTGATGCTACTTTGCTAGCTACCATAGACTGTCAGCGCGAAATTTCATATCGCAGGAGGGGGGCGGGGCGGGGCGGGGTGGAGACGCGAGCGCCACGTGGAGTTTCAAGTGGAGCAGGGGATTGGATGAGAGCAGTTGACCAATGTAAGCTGTCCGGCCGGACAGCTTACATTGGTCAACTTCTCTGCAGCTGTACACCCAATAGAGTGAATGGATTTTTTTCATTCTTTTTTCTCTTCATATTGTTAGGATTGTACTGTAGAACCATAACCAGCATCTGAACGAGGTTATTAATAATGAACAATCTTTGAAATCGTAGACCATAGCTTTAATATAACTTTTTTGTAATATTTATTAATTTCATAAATGTCTTTACTGTCTATTTTGATTAATTTAATGTGCCGTTGCTAAATAAAAGAACATTTTATTATAAAAAAAAAAACTGTTTTCAACATTGATAATATGAAATGATCTTAGAATGATTTCTGAAGGATCATGTGACACTGAAGACTGGAGTAATGATGCTGAAAATTCAGCTTTGATCACAGGAATAAATTACATTTTAAAATACTTTACAACAGAAACCAGTTAATTTAAATTGTAATAATATTTCACAGTATTACTGTATTTATGATCAATACAGTGAGGTGAGATTAAGAAACTACTTTCAAAAGCATTAAAAAACCTTAATGTTTCCAAACTTTTGAGCGATAGTGTATTTCAAAAATGCACTGGTCATGGTGTATATTGTGCAATGAAAAGATGTTACCTGTCTATTT
Organism: Squalius cephalus; assembly: GCF_949319135.1. Taxonomy (NCBI): domain Eukaryota; kingdom Metazoa; phylum Chordata; class Actinopteri; order Cypriniformes; family Leuciscidae; genus Squalius; species Squalius cephalus. Next base: position 4,144,831 of record NC_137130.1, read on the forward strand.
ATTATTTTTTTTTTTTATTTTTTTTTTTAAATGGCACCTAGTTATTCTCTTTCATCACTTGCATTTGAAAGCACTTTTCTTCTTTGCTCTGTCACTGTAGATTGAGAAGCAGATGAGTGGACTGACACAGATGGTGGTGTACCTTGAGGATGTGTTGCTCGGCCATCATCTGGCTCATCGCTCCGCCCACCCCAGGTGAAGCCGTCAGACCCAGGATCTGAGGAATCGGGACCGGACTCTTGCCCTGCTTCTTCAGGAGCTGGTTCTTGTGTTTCTGCTTCAGGTAGCGGATCATGATGTGGTTGTACGCGTTACCCTTCTTCGTGTGGTGGCATTCGTCAATGACCATCAGGGTGAACTCTGCAAGTGCAATGATTTGAAAAAGCATTGAGAATCAGAATCTATTCAGTTCAATTCAATTCATATTTACCATAGATATATTAGATTTAAAATATTCTTTAAAATGATGAATGTCCTTCTAGTGCAATAGTTATTTGAACTTTTACTTCCATTACTTCTTTTAGACAAGTGGAAAGAAAACATCCAAAATACACATTTAAGTGTTAAGTTTATTACACTTTATCTATTTGTGTTTCTGTAGATTTCAATTATATGCATATATGTAAAGGCCATTTTCTCAAAATTATTATTATATATATATTTTTTTTACTTGCACTAAAACAGAAATTTTTACTTCATTATCACTAACGTACACCAAACTTTCCACTTTTATTCTTATCTTAATTCTGAAGGTTTTAACAGAGGGGTTTGTTCGTATATCTTTTGCCTGGTTTATGCAACATTGTAAAAAAAAATCTTCTTTTTCTCTGGATGTTGACAGTATTTTCTGATTTATGGAGTGATAAAAAAGAAATATCAAAAAGCCTTTAACATTAATGTGTTAGGAGAATTAAACAAGAATTTTAAACCTGCTTTATCCAATGTTCAGATTTCTGTTCTGGTGCAAATTAGTACATGTAATTATTTAGATGATGCATCATTTACGTATTTAAACATAATATTTCAGAACACTCGTAATACAAAACATTGTCTTATTTAACTGGGGAAAATATAGCGATATCCATTAGTTAACATTTTTACCTATACACCTGTCTTGCCCTAAAGGGATAGTTATCCAAAAATGAAAATTCAGATAAAAAATTCATAAACATAAACATAAAACATAAAAGAAGATATTTTTTTTTGAGAAATGTTTTGTTTTTTGTCCATACAATGAAAGTCAATGGGGTCCAAACAACACTGTTCTTCAGAACATCATTTGGTTCTAAAGAAGTAAGAACATCACAGAGGTTTGGAACGACATATATATATATATATTAGTGCTGGGCAAAGATTAATCACGATTAATCACATCCAAAATAAAAGTTTGTGTTTAAATAATATATGTTTGTGTACTGTGTATAATTATTTTGTATAAATACACACACGTGCATGTATATATTTAAGAAATATTTGCATGCATATACGTTATATATATTTATATATCACTTATATTATATATATATATATAAATAACACATTTTCTTAAATGTATGCATGTGTGTGTATTTATATATACAAAATAATTATACACAGTATACAAACATATATTATTTAAACACAAACTTTTATTTTGGATGAGATTAGTCGTGATTATTCTTTGCCCAGCACTTTATATATATATATATATATATATATATATATATATATATATATAAACACATGTTAATAATACATTGTTCATGGTGCTTTTATACGAATAGCAAAAGCTCTTGGTCATTTTTTTCTAGCATGTGTTTCTAATCTACAAAGGCGAGTGCTGTAAACCTCCAGTCCATTCTCACCGGCTAAGTTTACAGTTTTTGTTCCGCCTTCCGGCGCTCCCAGGGGACTCTGGGAAGAAGGAAAAAAAAGTCTGCATTTCACACACTGACAGAGGCGGTGGGTGATGTGGCCACGTTTTACAAACCAGACTTTAAAGGCGCTGCCTGTTTGGCCCCTGAGGGCTGGAGTAGGCTCAGAAACTCTGAAAATGACAGCAAATCTCCACTGAATTTGATCAGCCAGACGTGTGGCCCATGGACCAAAAAATAAAAAATAAATAAAGGGTTTAAGAGTAAAACGAGGGCGGGGAGGGGGAATCAACAAACAGCATATGCCACAAAGGAGGAATCCCACCTTGCGGTGGACGCTGCCAGAGAGACTCACAGGAGAGCTGAATCTGCCAGCAAAGACTGATGGGGAAAAACACTGTCACATGAAACCTCAGAGGAGGAGCTTTGGTCTCTTTTCAACATCTAACAGAAGGTGAACCCATTTGACTGGACTCTAACTCCCTGAAAGTGTTGAAATAATTCTGTTTAATGCATGAGAGTGAAGGGGAATGTGACCTTACGTGATAATTTGATCCCGTCCTCGTCGCCGTTCTTGGCTTTGTCTAAAGAGTTTTCCAGGATCTGTGCTGTGCAGATGATGATGTCATTTTGCTCTATGATTTGTGGGAAGGAGATTTTGAGCTGCGAGGCTCCGCTGACTCGCTCGACTGAGTATTGGTGCTTCAGAAACCGCCCGAACTCGGCCTTGTAGTGCTGCTCGACCAGGGGAACCTGGAAACAAGTTATTTAGCATTATTACACGGCTCTCTGAAATGCTGGATTCTGATTGGTCAGTTGCAACATTCCGAGGTCAGCTGTTCCCCGATAGAGTGCGACAGTGCCCGCCCCCTTTTTCAGCAGCGCTGGTTCCCGAAGTATATTTTTCATTCATTTTTCCCATAGGGATTTTAAAATAGTCTTCAATAACGAGTTATAAGCCAATCAGCGACGAGGTGAATCATAACATTGAACATTTTTATTTGAAGCAAAAAAGTTTGTGATAATCAGACAAAAAGACAAAGATACAAGACCGCGAACTTAACGGCTTTAGTGAGGGAAAGAACTAAAATCCCATGAAGCATTGCGGACAGAATAATCGAACTAAAAATTATGGTGAAATATAAAACTACTCATTTACAAATGTTGATGATATGTTAAATATGTTTGTTGCAAAATATATATATATATATATATATATATATATATATATATATATATATAAACTGCGAGTCGATCTCCATATACTCTCAAAATCCTGAAAAATATATATATATTTCAGGATTTTGAGAGTGTATGAAGATCGACTCGCAGTGCTTCATGGGAGTGGGCGGAGCTAAAGAGTTCTTTTGGAGTGTGTTGCTTTTTTCGACTCCCTGATTGGTGTAATTTTCTGTGCAGCATCATGGGTAATGTAGTTTTTCACCAGGAATTCCACTGTTAAACACGATTATTAAAAAAAATAAGCTGAAATAATGCAGGCTGACGGCTTCAGCAGAAGCAAATACCATCGATTAACAACCTCGTAGCTCACAGTAGGGCTGTCTTTAAAGGGTTATGAGTTATTGTTCAAAATCAATTGCGCTATGGAGAAAATGAATGGAGTTTTTACTTCCGGAACCTGACTGTTGCTCTCTATCAGACAGCTCTCTGAAATGCTGGATTCTGATTGGTCAGTCGTGACATTCCGAGGTCAGCTGTTCCCCAATAATGGGTATTTGAGTCTGGCATTTCTTTCATGTCTTTCATGCATCACATCGCGGACGCGCTCTGTTATTTCATTCAAAAAATTATTATTATTAATATTCGAATTATTATTATTTTTAGCATTATTATCATTCTCAGTTATTGAATGTACTGTAATGGAGGTCAGATTTTAAAACGGTTTCTTCTCAAATGTGGCAAGTAATCTTATAATAAGTGGGATAATATAAATCCAGCTGGTTGTTACCACAAAAAAGTGTCTGGACGTACATTATCCCGTTTATTAGGCGGCCACTAAGGTTTTCTTGGTGGTCACAAGGGCATTGCATGGCATTTTTTTTGGATGATTTCACTTTGAATGTCTGTAATTTCTCTGCAGGGAACTGGCTGTTCACAGGAAGTCTGGACCAACCGAGATGCTGAGTTGTAGGTTTGCACCACACTTTTGCTGATGTGGATCTTTTAACATGGTTAATGACGTTTTATGATTCAGCAGGACAAAAAGTCCCTCTGCTCCTACAGCAAACACTCAAAAACATCATCTCATTTCTTTTTTTCTTTTTGGAGAGACTTCAGTTCAGCGCCTGTTGAACTCATCGCTCATACAGCTGGGCGGAGGACTGTGTTGTTTCTCAAAAGTTGCTCTTTTTTAGTATCAACTTTGTCTCAGATGTTTCTCTTAAAATTCTAAAAATGGACTCAAATGAGACAATTGTTGACAAACAGTGAGAGTTTAGGGCTGTGGAATTAATTTTGGTTCCAAATAATTTGGTCTTTGTAGGATTTTCTCCCATCTAGCGGTGAAATTGTTTATGACTAGCAACTGAATATTACTTTCTAGCCCCTCCCATTCCGAGGGCGTTTTAACTCCTACGGTGGCCGTATTATTTCAAATCTGCCGGCAGTCGCGAGTAATCTCCCCCTCGCATTCGTCACGGTGCCACTGAGTGTAAAACGCGAAAGGCGAAGCTTGAATTTCCAGGTATGTCCCTCTTAGGCTAATGTACTTTCAAGATGGAGGCGCAACATGGCTGCCGCCATTCAGGCGACTCGCTCGTATGTATTCTAAATGGCAGATTCTACACTTACGAGAATACTTGATTAGTTGGTAGAAAAAATTACACATTAATGAGCACATATCATTTTGAAAGAACTAAGTGTTTTTTGCTAAGAATCAACTTACATAGTGTATCTTTAAAGATTTTGATGAGAAATGTTTGATTTTTTTTTAATAAAACAAATAAATATTGGCAAATCTGAGCTCTGTTTGAGACATTGAGATCTCCGAAACTCTATCTCATTCATTTAAGATCTGTTTTAATAGCAGCAGAATGAATCAGATATGGTATTTTTTTTAATTATTACACCTAATAATGTTTTACTATTTGTAATATTGACTGGTGAATTTGTCATATTTGTAGTTGATGGATGGCAGTGGAAGTGAAGCACCTTGTTGACCAGAACGACGACTTTCCCCGGTTGCCCCATCTGCTTCTTCCTCTCCAAATGTTCTTTAGTGATATACACAGCGACCCTGGTTTTACCACTTCCTGTCGGGAGGCAGATGATGATGTTGTTTTCCTCCAGAGCTGGTCTCGCCACCTCCATCTGATAGTCTCGCAGTTCAATTGTCCTCTTGTTCGCTGAGAGAGAGAGAGAGAGAGAGAGACAGTGAAGAGTTGTGTTTGCCTTCAGGTCAGAGGAAGGATTCTGATTCTCGCGTCTCGTGGGGCGGACGCAGGCTCAGCTATTGCAATTACAGCTGTGTTTTCTTTATCCCTTGCTAGTTAAAATAACACGGTTGTTTATGAAGTCAGCCACTCTAAAGCTCATTCAGACGGTCTATAAGCCTCACGAAACCTGTGAAGAACATGTGTGCTATGTTTAACCTCCGAAATCAAAAGAAAAAACATTGAAATATATAATTTTTTTTTATTAAATTAACATGTTTAGTACTATTAGGAAGTTTGCAATCTGTTTTTGTGAGATTGTTTTTATTTTTTTTTACATTATTTTATATATATAATATTATTCAAATTAGCAACTTTTAACGTTTTTAAAGCACACCCACAATATATATGTTTAGGTTTTAATCCAAAAAAACAGAAGAAAATTTAAAGACATGGGTTCTTCTGTATTTATGGATTATCCTATGGATTTTTATAATGCCAGTTTTTGGATTTCTAAGTAAAATACTGTCTGTGGTAAAAATTACTTTCTTATAATTTATTTTCCAAATAAATTCCAGAGGGAACCCATAGCAAAAGACCATATATAACAAGAATATTTTATGCTAATTTATATTATTTCAATCATAAAGCATTCATATGGTGCTATTTGTTGTACAGTATTCATTACAGTATTTTGAGGGGTAAATATGCTTAATTGTAATGAAAAGAATGCAACAAATCTTTAAACTCAAACACTTCTGGTATAGTTGAATATACTCTCTGATCTTATATAAGTAATGTTCAACAGAACTTATTTTACCTGTGAATTTAAAAATATATATATTTACAGTCATCAGTCTTTTACATTTGCCTAGAAATCGCCGTCACGTTTGAACAGCTCTCGAGTGAGATTTTAGCAATCATACTGCATTAACTTGTAATTTCACATAACATTGGGAATCAGAGCAAAACTGAAATGTAGTGATAATCTGAATCATGGGAATATAGCGAGCCAAATCCACTGTATAGTTCTGAACATCCATTGAACTCTGTGTCCTTTCATATCTAAAGACACCCTCACTTATAGTATTTGACAAGGTTAATCCACATGCAAGCTCTTGGAGAGTGTTTTAAGCAGAGAGATCATCATTCATAATCAACACGTTATAGGGAGGCAAAAAGAGTGATAAATAACAAGAGGAATGCATTCAATTGTGAATCGTATTGAATTTATCATTCAATATTAGGTCAAGCTCGCAGGCAGTGCCGACCCCGTCCAAGCTGATCATTTGATTTATGAAACGTTTTTTTGTTTAGGGAATTCATTACATAAGAAGGAAACAAGGAAGCAACAAATCAGGTTCCCGGGAGCAACATTTTATTGCTTGAATGTTTTTCTTTTAGAACTCGAGACGCTTAATGGGTTTCTCAGTTGTGTTATGCAAGTATCGACTTTTATCCCTGATGTTTCTACTAAAATGGACACAAATGAGACAAATTCAAAAGTTTGGGGTCAGTATGCTTTTTTTTTTTTAAGACATTAATACTTTTGTTCAGCAATAAATCGAACAAAAGTGTAACCAAAGACAGTATTACTAAAGGCTTCTATTTCAAATGAATACTGTTCTTTTGAGTTTTCTATTCATCAAAGAATATGAACCAGCACAACTGTTTTCAACATTGATAAATAATAATCATAAATATTTCTTGAGCATCAAATCATCATATTAGAATGATTTCTGAAGGATCATGTGACACTGAAGACTGGAGTAATGATGCTGAAAATTCAGCTTTGATCACAGAAATAAATTACATTTAAACATATATTCACATAGAAAAGTTATTTTAAATTATAATAATATATACATTTTTTTTAATCAAATAAATGCAGCTTTGGTGAGCCGACAAGGCTGCTTTCAAATGCATAAAAAAATCTGTCCGACCCCAAACATTTGAACATGTATAGTAAGAGTTTAGAGTTGTGGACGGAGCAGGAGAATTTAATGAGAAATGTGAGAGTCATACAAATATGCTTGAATGATTTTTCTTTCCCATCCTCCCTGATCGTGACTTTATGGAGTAAATAATCGAATGCACTAAACAACTCATGTTGACATGTAGTTGCAAAGTTGCTTAGTCAACAGAATGTTCAAAGCATCAAAATAAAGTGTTACCAAAATTTTAAATTTCAAACATATTGATTGTAACACACAAGCAGACATAAACACACTCAAAAATGTCTATAAACATAATATACAGTGACTGACTACAATCACATGTGCTAAAGCACTGGGAAAATTTATCACCAAAAATGTGACTCTTCAATCTGATGACACATAACTTATGATTAAATGAAAGCTACAGTATGAAAGTTCTGTAGCCAGAAAACCGCTCAGTTAAAACCACCCTTATTTTAGAAGGCAGAAGTATGCAATATTTGTAATGCATACGTTTGCGATGTTGCACAATTTATTTAGAATTTTTACAATTTTCCTAAACTGACATCAAAGAACCTTAAATAGACCACAGGAAGTGCTGGTTCAACGCAATTTTACACATTGCACCAGAGGAAGCTTTGCTCATTTATTTATAATGATGAGCAATAGGAACTGGTGGTTCCTGATTCTAGTTCAATACACACACACACACACACACAGTGCACTGATAATGACCAGCTCAACAACATTCATTTAAACATTCCCCTGCTCCCTGTTTCCAGGGAAAACTCCTGGACAAGGGCACGAGGATGATAAAAAAGGGGAGCACTTCATAATTTCAGCCAGACATTTTTCTTTCTCTCCCCCTGAATTGATATTCTTTCTGAATTGTACTGGTCTGTGCCACTGTAGTTTCTGAGTGGATGTTGGTTGATGCGACTCTTTTTTTTTTTTCTTTTTTTTTTACATGCTAACAGGAAACTTAGTGTTTATAATTCTCTGACAATATGGCATTCCTAGAGAAGTCGTCGATCTGGACGAGTTGCTTTTATGAGCATGTACGATCACTGCTGGTTAAGCTAATAGCATTTTTGGCAGGAGGATAGAATGCACTAAACAAATAAGTAAAATGTGTGTAAAAATTCCTTTGCTGTGAATGAAGTGGTGAACCACCTGAAGATTAGAAGCTGCATTTACTGATATATTATTACAATTGAAAATAACTGGATTATATATTTTAAAATGTAATTTATTCCTGTGATCAAAGCTGAATTTTCAGCATCATTACTCCAGTCTTCAGAGTCACATGATCCTTCAGAAATCATTCTAATATGAAGTTTTTAGTGAGTCTGTGCATCAGTTTTTACATGCATATTTTTCTTTGCAATGCATATTTGAAGGAATACTATGTCTCAGGCATTTCTTGCATGTATTATTATGCTAGCAATATCATGAGTGTTTTACCTAAACGTCCTTTTTATTAAGTCTCTGAAGAGAATTATGCATTATGAAAACAATACTTTTGCATATGCATATTCACTCTTCTCACACATTTCCTCTCTCTCCTGCAGACCATGACCAGACCCGTTCTTGATCGCTTCAATACGCCCTTGTTAGCGGCCGGCCTCGGTCTGGAACAGGCGTGCGAGTGGAAATATCCCCTGGATGTGACAGTGATTTAACACTTTTTCGAGGAGACGAGACTGGTGAACGTTATGCGGTCGAGGGCGACGTCTCTCATGTGGAGCGGTAACAGAGCCACTGAGAATCAGGCCGCTGAACACAACTAAGCCATTCTTTTCCATACGCTTTTATAATAATAACTCTTTAAAATTGTCCTGACAGTTAATTGCTCGCGGGAACGTTTCTCAGACGAAGGCTGGATTGTGGGTCATTAGATGTATTGCACAAAAGAACTAAGCTGAAATGTCAAAGGGTAAAGAGATTTGATGCCTTATTTCCTTTCAAACAATGATTGAATGTACAATTAAAAACATGAAAGCAGGGTTAATTTTCATAACTCTGTTAAATAGGGTTTTGTGGCATTTAATTCAATTACTAATTGACTAATCCATGACTTTTCCTATTGTTCGTCATTACTGGAAAAGTGTCGGTAAAAATTCATTATTGCTTGTAATTACTATGAATTTGAACTGAAATGGCCAGATCACACAGTATGTACAGATTCAGTATCCATCCTGCTTCATGTTGGTCTATGTTTTATTTGTATTTTATTTTGAAATGTATAGTAATTAAATGCACATTTGGTAACACTTTACTTGAAGCCTTTATATATAACGCATTATAAACATGTTTAATGCATTAATTATGCCTTTTGATGCACCTTATAATGCATTGTATGGTCTCATGAATAATTGTAACCACAGTTATAATACATTATAATATTTATGTTACACCATTAGAAAGTATAATGTATTAAAACACATGACAAACAACTAATTTAAGATGCAACAAGGAATCTGCAAATCTTATAACGCATTTTAACTTTGGTTACAATTATTCTTGAAAAGCTATAATGCATTATACATAAAGGCTTTAAGTCAAGTTTTCAAGTTCAAGAAATTGAACTGAAATTATTAATATTATTATTAATTTTTTTTTTTTTTTTTGAGATTGCACTTAATAATAGCAAGTATGAAATAGTTCTGAGATGGGCGTAACTACAAACTAAATCCCTGTGGTGTGTAATTGAACTAATTCCCTTTTTTATTTTATTTTATTTTTTTTCCATCTTTTACAGTACACTAATTTCTGGGACTGTCCAAACTGGAGCAAGCGATGGATCAAGAGCATTAGATATGAACCTACACCCTTTCAGTTTGGAAGAAAGTCATTTGACTGTACCTGCCGGATCATCATCCTCTGTGGGATCTCCTTCTTCTGTGGGATCTCCTTCTTCTGTGAGATCTCCTTCCTCTTCCTCCTGGCCTTTGTACATGTCTACATCTGTGAGAGAATAATGCAATGCTGTTAGTTTGGCTTGTTTACATATGTGACCACAAAACCAGTCACATGGGTCAATTTTTCGAAATTGAGATGTATACATAATCTGTAAGCTGAATAAATAAGCTTTCCATTGATGTATGGTTTGTTAGGACAATATTTGATTGAGATACAACTATTGAAAATCTGGAATCTGAGGGTGCAAAAAAATGTAAACATTGAGAAAATCTCCTTTAAAGTTGTCCATTTATGTTCGCGATTGTGCAGCATTCACTCACAAAAATAAATGTTTTATATCTAGGAAATGTACAAAATATCTTCATGGAACATGATCTTTAACTAATATCCTAATGATTTTTGGAATAAAAGGAAAAATTTATAATTTTGACCCATACAATGTATTGTTGGCTATTGCCACAAATATATCCGTGCGACATGTGACTGGTTTTGTGATCCAGGGTCACATTTATGCTTTTATTAGATGCCTTTTTATTAGTGGTGGGCCGTTATCAGCGTTAATAAACATTAGACCTACTTAAGTCTCTGCAGCTAGTGTACTTAAATTTTATTTATCTGCAAAATTATGTTGTATACTTACAGTTTTGCACAATATATGTTCTCAAAACTACATACACCCTTTCAAAAAAACAAAAACATTTAGCAGTTGTTTAGCAGGGTCTGTGTAACCTGTTCTGAAATGGTTTTATTATAATATCGTTATCGCAAGAGGCTGGAATGTATATCACAATATGGATTTTAGGCCATATCGCCCATCCCTAATTGATTGCCTATAGTAGTTGATAATAACATAGGCCTACCTAATGTGGCCTACGGACGGTAACAGTACAGTAGTAACCTTTTACAGTCTATGAGTAGAACAGCTTTCTCAAGCAGTTTGTGATGCATTTTGGAAACAGGAGATGAGCCCCTGGTCTAATGCGCCACCTGGCTTGAGAAACCCGTTCTCAAAGACTTACTTTTATAGTCATTATTTGGGTAGCACACATATTCTGAATGCCTTCGGCAGAATTCAAATGAGCCATTTTAATCTAGATTAATCTAGATTAATTTCAAAATTAATCTAGATTAATCTAGATTAAAAAAATTAATCTATGCCCACCTCTACTTTTTATCCACATCTCACAATAGATGAGCGATTTCCTCACACAGCCAACAATAACAAAAGCAACACCAAAAGCCAGATTAGGAGTAGTTGATCAAGTTTATAGCAGGATTGTCTGTTTGCCCAACTATATTTTTGTCTTGTGAAAGGAAAAGCTTCAGATATGCACCTTCGTTTTCAGCAGAAGCATCCAGAACGCTGCTGTCCACACTGCTGTCCAGGTCCTCTGACAAAAGCGAGCTATTGGCGGAGAGCACGGGCATAGAGCCGTTCATGACCTGGTCCGTCTCCTTCGCGAGAGCTAAACACATCTGTTCACCCTCCTCAACAGTTCTGAGCTCGTGCGTCTCGACTGACATGGACTCTGTAACACACACAGGTAATCAGATCAGTGTAATGCATAATAACAATGTCGAGATGCCATCATGGTCAAAATAAAACATTAAAACTCCACCGCATTAATCTAACGTGCCACTTATCTAAAGAATTGTTGGTTGCACTTTATTATACAGTACGTGTACTTACCTAAGAAAGTACTGGGTATTATAAGGTAACTACATGGTTTAAGGATAGGTTTAAGGTTAGTACCTAGTTATTGTAATCACTATAATAAGTACATAGTATGTACATGGGGAACAGGACTGTCAAATAAAGTGCTATCGAATTGTTAAATGGACCTGTGCATCATCTGTCCCTGGGAATCGAGAAACACTTTTTCTTTTTTAAAGCAACAAAAAACAAACTCAGATCAATCTCAAATTCATGCTTTTTGTTTAGATACACTCTAAAGCCCTATTCACACGGGATAAGTATTACCTGGTGACCTCTAGTAATTTGTAATTGCGGAGGTTGTCTGTGATCTTAATTCCGTGCGAATCGGTCATGTCTGTAATTTGTAAAGTAAAAATTCCCCCACAAATGACCTAACGTTACCATATTTCGCCGAACACCGAGGTCCTGTGATATTAGTCCCGTGCGAATCGGCATCTCTGTGATTTGGCGGGTCGTTTATATTTATTTCGAGGTTTTTGTTTCCTGTGCGCTTTTTTATCCATCTTTTGTGAAGAATGGAGGCTGCGTTGGAGTGTTTTGATAGTATTTTGGGTGCTGGGTCATATCGCTATACACCTTGATACGATACAACTATACAATTTGCAGAAAGAGAAAGCTGAAAACCATCAGAAGAGCAAAAATAATGATTAGATGGAGATGAATGACATGTATAGAGGCATGCGGTAAGGAACATTCTTCTGTTTATGATATATCATACAGCTAGACCTATAATAACGACAAGACATTTCCAAGCAAGAGCCTATTGACATATCCGGGAGATATGCGCCACACGAAATTCAGATGTGGGGGGGTAATTTCTAAATCACACGAGGTCCCCAGATCATACTAATCCAGTGCGAATAGGGCTTTAAACGAACTTACTGAACTGCACGTCATTACTTTAGTCGAAATTAGAACATTAACAACACACTAGTGATCAAAATGTGTTTGTTTTTGAAAGAAGTCTCTTCTGCTCACTAATGCTGCATTTATTTGATCAAAAATACAGTAAAAACTGTAATATTGTGAAATATTATTACAATTTAAACTAACTCTTTTCTATTGCAATATATTTTATAATGTAATGTTTTCTATGTGAATATATATTAAAGTGTAATTTATTCCTGATCAAAGTTGCATTTTCAGCATCATTACTCCAGTCTTCAGTGTCACATGATCCTTCAGAAATCATTCTGATATGATGATTTGATGCTCAAGATACATTTCTTATTATTATTCTTATTATTATTATCATCATTATATTTTTACTTAGTATTTTGCTTAATATTTTTGTGGAAACTGTTATTTTTTTTTACCATGATTATTTTATGGATGGAAAGAACAGCATTTATTTGAAATAAAAACACTTTGTAACATTATAAAAGTCTTTACTGTCACTTTTGATCAATTTAATGTGTCCTTGCTGAATAAAAGTATTCATTTCTTATATAAAAAATATATATTTTGAACGGTATTGTAGTTTCGATAACGCAATTTTGATAACGTAATTGGTAAATAGTAAAATACATAAACTAAGATTTATTTCTAAGATCATGAAGATTTGCTATGCGACCAATTATTTGAGAGTTCCTCAAAAAGTACTAAAAAAAGTTGTTTCTTAAGATTGTTTTTTTCCTACGTTTCTTTTAAAAAATCAGCCAATATTCTGGTTAATCAATCTCAAAATGACTATCTTTTTAAA